>NW_015555778.1:1305223-1347574 GCF_001515605.1 Sinocyclocheilus anshuiensis | reverse complement strand
GTCTCACACGGCTCTGGGGGGTGAACAAAGGCCTCCTGTAGCGAATCGATGTGTTTTTGTAAGAAAAATATCCATATTCAAAACGTAATAATCACTTGAATCTAGCTTGCCCCAGCAGTTGTACACAGAAGCAGTTCCGGGAGCATGACGTATGGAGGTCAGCGTTGCGCATGCGCCGGTGAGTCTCGTGAAAACCAACACGACAAATCTCCTGTTTGTTTACAGGAGCAAAGGAAGCAAAGTTTCCTTACTTTAGCAAAGGAAAACCAGTCTCCTCTTAGCTTATATCGAAATCCTCTGACATTCTTCTTTACAAATCCTCGTTTTGTACTTCTAATTCTTGACCGTTGTTTTGTTTTGATCTCTCCGCTGCGCTTTCGCGTTCGTCACTTCTGAGCGGCGCATGCGCAAAGCCGACCTCATACGTCTTTCCCCCAGAACTGCTTCCGTTTACAACAGTGAGCGCAGGCTAGATTCAAGTGATTATTCCGTTTTGAATATGGATATTTTTCTTACAAAAACGCATCGATTCGCTACAGTAGGCCTTTGTTCACCCCCAGAGCCGTGCGAGACACTTTTTTATGCATGGGCGCTTTTTATTTAACTTCTTTTGGATTAAAGCAATGCAACACCCGCTGACTGCAATGATAGAGCTTGAAAGATCAAAGACAATTTTTAATATAACTCCGACTGGATTCGTCTGAAAGAAGAAAGTCATATAGACCTAGGATGCCTCGGGGGTGAGTAAAACGCAGCCTAATTTTCATTTTTGGGTGAACTAACCCTTTAAAAGTGTTCTAACCAGAAATATAAAGAATTATCTTCAGTGCATTTCAAAAGATACTGTATATTATAGATTCTATTGGCCATATGGGACATACTCACTAGATTTCAGATTAGTTCACCCAAAAATTTGAATTTTAACAAAATTAAAATCGTCATCATTTACTCATGTTGTTTCAAATGTATGTCATTGCATGACTTTCTTTCTTCCATGAAACACAAAAGAAAATTGTGATATTTTGAAGAATGATATTTTGAAGAATGTTGGCAACCAAACCATTTTGGTGACCATTGACTTCCATTGTTATGGCTGAAAAAACATCAACATAAGGATGTATAAATGATTTTAAATAGAATTTTCTTTTTTGGGGTGTACTAACTAGCAACTGAATGAGCAATGTCATGAACAAAGATACTCACAATTAGCATTAGAGATTAAATTATATATCAAATCACTTTACAAAATAAAGGTGAAGTGTGTGATTTCATTGGTGATACAATCTGATAGCTCATATGCTGGGCTGGTTGGAATGTTCAAAGAAACAGTAATGTTTTGAAAACAACACAGGGTCACAGTTTTTACACTTTTTGGCTAAATGATCTTACAATTGTCTGTGCATATTAAAATGGGAAAGAAGAAACTCATATGGCTAGTTAACAGGGTGGAAACATGCTCTCTATGTTCCTCACACCTCTTTCAAGAACCATTTGGTATGAGTGGAGAGACTTTGCATCCAGAACTTGATCTCACACGACAGCAGTGTTGGTCTCAGACATGCTGTGCTGTCCTTGAAGGAGTGAGAATAGAGCACCGAAATGTGACCTTCAGTCCCTGAGGACTATTTAAAGAGCCACTCCTTTTCCTTTGCAATGCATAAGACATGTTTGTCCTAAGCAATACACCAATTTTCTTATGTATTTGTGTTATTTAATTTCTCTCTGAGAGTAGTAAAATATGTAACAAGATTTTCTGAAAATGAATGAGTGTCACTGCGATGGCCTGTGATCTCTGAGAGGTGCTACTGTAATGGCGGCTTTGAGTCTTCACGAGCGTTAGGCGTTCCAGGATCAAATGACGCATGGCTAAGTTGAGCAGAACCAACAGCTGAGACTACTTGCTCTCACAAGTACTTCGTTCACTTTCGCAGGCCATTACAGATGGAAAATGGTGAGTTGCACTCTTCCAAACAATCTTTAAAAATCAACAAAAAGGACCATAAAAGTAGTCATGGTTTGTAAACTACATTAATCCATGTGAATGAAATTTAAATAATTAGTCACTGACAATGTGGCCTTGAAACAGCTGTGGACACCATTCACACTCTTAAAAATATCCTGTTAAATTTATGGTAAATTTATTTCAGATATTTGCGGAGAGTCAACCTGTCAGCTGTGATTGACAAAACACCATCACACCTGAAATAAATGCAATAAAATACCACTAAAATAATACAATGCAACTCAAAACATCCTTATGAAAATGGAGTTTCTTTTTAGTTTTAGTTCTTTTAAGGAAACTATTAGAAGCCTAACTGTAAACTGAGGGTGTGTGAGGTCATACCTGCTAATAATCAGACTGTGAACCCCATACTTGTTCTCAATTTTGTACTTTCCAGGAGCGCTCAAGGGTTCAATGGCAACATTATTCCTATACCTGCCAATACAGAGAAATACAGTTCAGTTATGCTTAATTTTAACCAAAATAGTGAGAAAGAAACATAGAACACACATTATTAATAAAGCATGAGCAGAATAAATACATGTGGCAGTTTATTTAAGCATGGTTTTACAAACAATTTACAGCCAAATTTCTTCTTCTCATGTTTTAGGAATAAAGTCTGAAGATCCCATTGCTTTTGTTAAGAATATTCAAATGATATTACAGATTATGTTGTTGAAGTTTAAGTCAATGCATTAAATCATTACCAACAGCAGATTATATGAAGGGTTTGAATATAAAATTGAATCCAAACCATTTGACAATAGGGTTGGGTTTGCCGGACACAGTGCAGAACAGCTTGACGGGAGTCTTTTCCCACATGGTGTGAGATCTCAGACTGACCAGGAAGTCCGGTGCTTTGGGAACCTCAGCAGGATAATCCTTCCTCAAAGGCATCATTCCCTTCACCTGTTATAATACAGGAAAGACTGAGTAAAGAGTCCAAGTTAAACGCTCTGCTTTTGACTTTCATTGTTAAACATTGTTAAAAATATCTTCTTTTGTGTTCCACAGAAGCAAGCGAGTCAACATGAGGGTGAGTAAATGATGACAGAATTGTCATTTTTGGGTGAACTATCCCTTTAAAGGTATTTTGGAGAGATGTTTAAGATGATGTTTACCTCCCTAGTAATCTCAATATTGTCTACTTGCTCCTTTGTGGCCACTTTCATCCTGTGCAGCTCGTGCTGCAGCTGAACCAAATCTCTTCCAAAGTGAGCCGCCATTCTCTGATACTCTTGCATGCCTTCAGGAGCCCTGAGCATACACAAATTAAAATGTACATGTCAAAATGCAAAGGATTAGTCTCAGGAGTACAGTAACACTATCATTTGTGTCATCTGTAAATATGGAAGTGGGCTTCAGGTTTTTTCTTACACTTTAAATAGCCTTCTGAACTGTAATAGATGCAGGAGCCAATAAAATCTCACCTCTCCCTGAAGGTTGGCACTGTGTGGGCTTGTTCTGCCATAGCCTCCGTGGCCTGGACCTGCTCCTTCTTCACTACCTGAGAGCTTGATTTCCTGCCATACACATCAGAACAGCATTTGAGTCATGTTTCTATCGTATGACGGCAGGTGTGAGCAGTCTGCTACATTTCACACTTTGTACTGTCGTGTGAAAGTCAGAATTTTACCTACAGAAGGATGAATTGCATTTATTATAGTAGTATACAGTATATTTACTAAATAGTAGCATTATTCCTAACATACATTTCATTTTTTATTTTTAAGTGTTAATTCTGTTTAAATTTCTTAATTCTACAAATTAAATTCAGTTTTGTACCAAATTAACCCTTGTATAATATACAGATAATATAATATAAATGAAATTAAAAGCCACTTAAGTGTACTTAAAGCAAGCACACATTTATGATTTTTAAAAAGTACACCTTGTAATAATGTCAAATTACAAGCTTAACTTTAAAGTACATTAATCTTTTTTTGCTTTAATAGCACTCGATTATAATTTTAACTGTAGTGTGTCATTTGATATTACATTTGTGAATGTAAATATAAATTTACTAAATTGCAAATAAAATGTGTAATTATAAACATATTTAAATACAAATTTCAATAGAAATGACATTAAAGTATAATTTCGTTTACCATGAATGCTTGTCGGTACATTTAGCAGTACACTTTAACCATATTTAAAAGACACAATTAATTATGAAATTACATATCAAGATGCCTTACCTATGGAAGGCTGTTTCCGCCACTGAATAAAAAATAAAAAAAGGTTATTGCGACTTTTTATCTCACAATTCTGACTTTTCACAGAATCGTGAGATATAAACTCGCAATTGCGAGATATAAAGTCAGAATTGCGAGATATAAAGTCAGAATTGCGAGTTTGTGTTATAAAGTCAGAACTGCGTGATATAAACTCGCAATTGCAAGAAAAACGTCAGAATTGCGAGTTTATATCTCGCAGTTCTGACTTTATTTCTCAGAATTGCGACTTTATGTCTCGCAATTGCGAGTTTGTATCACGCAATTATGAGAAAAAAAGTCAGAATTGTGAGATAAAAAGTCGCAATTACCTTTTTTATTTTTTATTCAGTGGCGGAAACGGGCTTCCATACTTACCCAAGTGGGTCCAAAAAATAAAATAAAAAATGCACTCCTAAGTTTAGCTAACTGTATTTAATATCATTTTAAAACTATAATACATTTTAATAATATGCAGTTAAGTGTCAGGAAACATTAAATTAAGTTTGCTCTTACAATAAGTATATTCTTTTAAAGTATATTATTCCCATAACAGGTACTCTTTTAAAATGTGTTCATGTGAACACATAAGTTCTTTGTTCGTCCTCCTTTGTAAGTCGCTTTGGATAAAAGCGTCTGCTAAATCCATAAATGTAGAGGTAAATGAACAGATGCTAAATAAATGCAGCATGTTTCAGTCAACAGCGCCAGCAAAGCTTTAGAAAACCTGAAAATAAAATGACCAATGGCTTTGATTGTGTCTTCAACACTAAAGAAATTATGATCACAAAATTTTGATTACAATGGTGAATAAATGGCCATGAATCAGTTTTTTTTAATACTTCTAAGTACTGTCTGGATCCAGATTCTCCTGTTTACTGCAAAATCTCTAACATTGATTTTTGAGGGCCAAGTTAATTAGAGCAACAGAATCAGTTCTGTAATGTATAGTAAGGTTTGGTAAAAGCGGATTTATTCATGCTTGTTAACCTAAACGCAACAGACCCAGCATTGAAGCAAATCTGACTCTTCACCCAAAATGTCAATACAAACCACTTTCTTTCTTGACAGCCGAAAAGCTTCCATGCGCCATGCTTCATATTTTCCTACTGTATGCAAAGCAATCTTTTCTCCTTCCTCGCTACTGATGTATGACATAATGCGGAGTCTGTTTACAGCGCACACTAGCTTTGCTTACACATCTTAAAGTCCGAGTCTCCCATCAAGTCACTTGACCTTTGGGTCCCTTATGAAGCAACAAAGAGAAGGGTATTAGTGCAAGCGATCGCTGCTGTGCGTTTAGGGACAGATCTTCTGGCCCGCTGAAGCCTCTGAGCCAAACTCACGCCAAGGCTATCCATATGCTCGGCCACAACCACATCCCATACCTTGAGTGTTGGACAACATGTTTTGAGCTTTGATGTTGCGTTTGCTCCTGCCGATAAAGTGTAAAGCCTCTTGCAGGCATGTCGGGAACACTCTGAAAAAGACCTTTTGACCACACCAATACTCATTGTGCAATCTAGATCACCTCTAAAATGGTTTATACGGGACAAAATATACAACTAAGAATGTTAGTTATGAATATGGCACATCTAGTGTTACTATTGGTTAGCATAATGTAATACACAAATAAGTATAACATGGTTTGATAATTCAAATGACCTACATAATACAATAAATCACCTTATAAACATACATACACTCCTAGATAAAGACCAAAACTGAATATTGCCTGCCCAAAATAAATCAATATAACTACTGCTCTATGTTTTTAGAGTACATTTTTACTTTAGCTACTGGTTATTGTAAACTAGCACCAAAACTGCCTCTCCTCACATTCCAGCCCATCAGCAGCTCCATGAGCTCAAGTGCATCGCATTAGAGGCAGAAAAAGCTGACCTCACAATAACTGGCACAACTTATGGACACAAACATCTCAGTGCTACAAAAATCCGAGTGGGAGCAAAAGAATCTGAGCAAAATCCCTTAGATTTGACCTTTGACCCACACCTAATGTGACAGGCTGCTGTGACGATAAGGTCTCATGTAGAAACTAACAAACAAACAAAAAAATTTGTGCAGTTCAGCATTAAACGAACTCTGAAAAGTGCTTAAAAGTAGAACACAACTGATTTTTGGAACTAAAACATCAAAAGCCAAAAGTTAACACAACCTTTTTTAATTACCTAAAGTCCAGAATCATTTCAGCTCTAGGCACCAGAGTCTTTTAATGTTCAATAATATCTTGTGACAATATTCAATTGAAATCATATATGTGACCCTGGAGCACAAAACCAGTCTTAAGTCGCTGGGGTATATTTGTAGCAATATCCAAAAATACATTGTATGGGTCAAAATTATAGATTTTTCTTTTATGCCAAAAATCATTAGGATATTAAGTAAAGATCATGTTCCATGAAGATATTTTGTAAATTTCCTACTGTAAATACATTAAAACTGAATTTTTGATTAGTAATATGCATTGCTAAGAACTTAAATTGGACAACTTTAAAGGCGATTTTCTCAATATTTTGATTTTTTTGCAACCTCAGATTCCAGAATTTCAAAGAGTTGTATCTCGGCCAAATATTGTCCCATCCTAACAAACCATACATCAATGGAAAGTTCATTTGTTCAGCTTTCAGATGATGTATAAATCTCAATATCGAAAAATTGACCCATATGACTGGTTTTGTGGTCCAGGGTCACATATGTGAAATGCACCCAATATGATCATTTGGGAAGCGTACGTGTCCCAATGCATATCTGTTAACAGATTAATAAAATAAAGCTGCACTTACCCCAAGAGAAAAGAAGAGCTTTGAGTGTTGGAAGAGCAGCCTGAGAGCAGTTGGAAAGCTCCTGCTGATGGAACAAAAATAATGCAGTCACTTAGGGAATGCCTTCACTCAGCCACCCCATGTAAGGACACTCTTAAGACTATATATAGCATTTACCTCAATTTTCAGACCATTTTACCGACTGAAAGAGGAAAAGACAACAGATTTAGTTTAACGGGGCAAATGTTCATTTATTTATTTTTCATTTATTTCATGACTCTTGAGACATACAAATAGAGCAAAATAGGATTTTACCTGGAACCACAACCTCAGAGGGACCAGCATTAGGAATTCGTAGCCTTGTATAAGTTCTCACTAACTTCCAAAAGAGAGAAACACATGTTCTACAACGATGACAACTTTGAGCTTCGGTGCTCTTTTTGCCCTCGGCACAATTTTGAAAGATGCCTCAGTTTGTAAATATTTTAAAAAGCCTTGGGTTGATGTTAAGACAAGTATTTTTTTCATTTTTTTCTATCAAGTAAAAGCGACTTCCAAAAGGATGCTGAAGTCGGCGTCTTAGGAGCCCTTTTTAGGGTTTTAATATACTCTCCCTCCCCTGAACTACAGTTGCCAACATCTATTTTTAACAGGAGATAAAACAGAGAGAGAGAGACTGTAATTGACACTCTGTAGTTACAGTACTGCTGTATAAGTCATTAACTAATCAATACTGTCTGTCAAGCCAGGCCCTGCAGATGTAGAGCAAGAACAGGAAAAATCAGGTGACAAAAATATATATTTTTTTTGAAAAATTCCATGGATAAAAGAATTTCATAATTAAAAAAAAAAAAAATGCATAAATGGGATATTTAATGTATCAAATTTATTTAATCAATTATTAAAATAAAATAAAATAAAATATGCACAGTATTGGCAACAGCACTAGGCATATTTCCACTTGGTAAGACTTTTATGTTAATAACAAAACAACACATGGATGTTTAGTATTAGAAAGTAGAAAGGAAAGGAATGGCTAACTAGCATTTTTTGGGCATTAAATAATGCTTTTTGCCTGCCTGGATACCAAAAACATGTCTATTAATATTCATCAACATATAACAAGGACATATAGAATTAGAAGACATGCATTGTTTTATTGAGCATCTGCTGTTGTCAAAACAGAGGAAAGCTGATATGTAATCAAATCAAAGACAAGGAAAACAAAAGATTCTGAAAAAAAAAAAAAAATTTTTTCAAAAGCAGCATTGTCTTTAGTGAACATTTTTGGGTTTGCAATATATTACCTTCAAATCCCAAAGCATCTTTGGCGTAGATTGAAAAAAAATAAAAATAAAAACAAACAATCAACAGCAACAAGAAAAAATATAATAAAATATTTACAAAGCATGTACTAAATCCTTAACTAAAATTGTGTAATTTGTGCCTAGATTCAAACAGCTAATTAAAGTGCATCAGATCTCAGTAGTTTGAGCGAATTAAGCATATGAGTGCATAGATATCATCTCTGACTGTGCCCACTATCGTTTTATCATTAACATCTTATACAGCACTCAGTGCACTGTGTTTACCATGTTACCGTAAGCTGTTGGATATTACTGTAATGAAGGCAAACGATGCCATAATGCCAGGAGAAGTACATGATACATAAACGGGAAAATAAAACACTGTGGAAAAGCACCATTTCGGCAACTTTGAAAGGAATGTTCTATTGACTGAATAATAAATCTATTAAAATTTCAAAGAGTGGCATTCAGAAATCAAATAAGGTAAAAAAAAAGGAAAAACCACCAAAATAAACTATTTAAAATGAAATAATACAGTTTCGGGATGCTTCACGCTCTGTTAAAATCACATCTTCAAAACGAAAAGAGGAAAAATGTCAAAAACGTACATTCTTAAAACCTTCCCAGCTCTATGCGTAGCTTAATATTCAGTGCTGCTCAAGAGGAGTGAAAAACCCTGATCCGATAACATAATATCAAGAGAAGCTAAATTAACCCAGTCAAATTTTTGTAGTACGGTAAGTACCTGCAGTCCGCCCATTAAAATATACACAAACATTTAAGACATTTTAATTTAAACATTAAAAGCCTTCAAATAATATCACTCCTATTTAATTTTACACAAACGGTCAAGATGTCCAGGGTGAAAAACAATAAATACCCTTAGTTTGAACCACTGAAGCAGGTGTTTCTGTTGATGGCATAGAGGAGTGTTCAGAGTAAAAAGCACATTATGGCTACTGTTTCATTTGACTTCATTCAGCAGAGCTGTTATTCCGCATCATTGATCATACTCGCACTGTCTGCGTCATCAAAGTTGCGCTGGTAACGTACTGTCGAATGGAAGCGATGCTTGTTTTTCTGGTACAAGATGAAGGAGACAGTCACAATGATGCAGATGAAGACAATGATGAAGAAGACCAAAGCCACGGGGCTACCTGGATCTGCACATGCAATATGCAACATTTTATGCCATAATGTTACATTTGCAAAATAATAAATCTTTTTGTTCATTTCCAATATTGTTTATTTATAAAGTATATTAATAATAAAATATCACACACACACACACACACAAAATCTAAAATATTATATATTATAAATAATTATAATATAATTATTTTATAAACAGTGCTTAACAAATTTATTAGACCACCACCACCCAATATAAGGTTTGTGCCACAGCTGCCCTAAACTAACAGTATTGGTTATTACCAAAATCATTTTTAGGTTTCTGTAATGGTAATCCACCAGTATGTGTAAGCTCTTTAGTCACAGTAGTGTTTCTAATGCTAAAATATAATTATTGTTGTTATCCATTAATTTTTTTATTTACTGTTTTACATGAAATGCAGAAAAATAGTTAAGCACTTTATTATTTTTTTTTATTCGGATTTCCTATTACAGTCAATAAATACAGTAATACATTTGTTAGTCACTGTATGTGCTTAAGAAATTTATTAGACCACCTGTCATAATAAAGAGAAAACAAATATTTTAGGAATCTGTCAAAAACTTGTTTAAAACTAAAATTCTAGTGTCATTTATTAGGCAACTAACAAACAGAAACAACTAAATAGTGTTTATTCACACATAATAACCAAAAAACAAAAATATTTTAGGCTTGATAACAGCTTGTATTCTTGCTGGCTTTGATTTTATGCAGCCTACTTTTCCACAGTCTCTATTGTTATTGACTGTAATTGGGCATCTGAATAAAAAATAAATAAATAAACAAACTACTATTTTTTTCTGCCTTTCTTGTAAAACAATAAATTTGAAAATTCATTAATAACAACAATAATTATATTTTAGCATTAGAAACACTACTGTGACTAAGGGCCCTATCATACACTAGGCACAATGCTGCGCCAGGCGTGACGCACGTGTTTTTTGCTAGTTTCAGCCCAACGCAGTTATCATTTTCATGTCCTGCACCACGTTGTTTAAATAGCAAATGCATTTGCGCCCTCTGAAAATGAGGTGTTCAGGCGCATTGCTGGCGCGTTGCTATTTTGAGGCAACTGAAATAGACTCCACCTTTGACTAGGGATGTAACGATTCACTCAACTCACGATTCGATTTGATTCACGATTTTGATTTCACGATTCGATTCACGGTTCGATTCGATTCACGGTTGTTGACCGGCTCCCGGGTAAACGTTACATCCCTACCTTTGAACAACAAAAACCTGGTCTAAAGTCTGGCGCAATATATATTTTTTCTCATTGAAAGAGCGCGTTAGTAATATGCGCCTATAGGAGGGTGCACAACGCGCGTACACTTTGCTTATTACACACACAGGGATGCACAGCAACACACAAACAATTTTAAAAATTCTCCGCTTGCAAATTCCATCATGTAAATAGTGAATCCGCCATGGCGCAAGTGCAACTGGCTTTTAAAGGGAATGGGAGATGAGACTCTGATTGGTTTATGGCACATTACGCCCAAAACACACCCATTACTGATTAAGAGAATAGGGACAACCCTTAGACTAAGCGCAATTGCACCGTGCGCTTTAGACCTTGCGCTTAGATTGTTAAAATAGGGCCCTAAAGAGCTTACACATACTGGTGGATTAACCATTACAGAAACATAAAAAATTATTTTGGTAATCACCAATACTTTTAGTTTAGGGCAGCTGTGGCACAAACCTTACATTTGTTAAGCACTGTATGTATGTATATATATATATATATATATATATATTATTGTATATTATTATTATTATTATATTTTGTATTTATTTCATATTATTATCAATTAGATGTATTATAATGAAAGATGTTCAAGGTGAGAAATGTCGGGGACTCACAGGCAGGTGCTTTGCAGACAATTCGGCTGCGGCTATTCGAACAGCTCGTGTAAGTCCAGGTGCCGCTGCTGGACACCATGACTGCGCAGACCTGCGATGTCTCCTGTGATAACTCTGGCCTTGATTTTGCATCCCAGCTAGAGAAGTCCAGTTCGCTGCCGTCATTCCAGCCTGTGGGCTTACCTTTTGCAGAGATTTACAAAGATTTACACAACTGAAATAAGTCCACAAAGTCTCTTCTCATTTGTAAACATTTCCATTTTTACTCTGTGTAATTTAAAGATCCATGTTGCCATACATTACACAACTCTTCAACTTCAACTGAAAAAAGGAAATAGTTTGATTGAAGGCAAATTCAATCATTATTTCACCTTTGGCGTCAACGTTGAGCGCCAGCCACACTCGGCTTGTGATGGAAGGGTTCTTATTCACATAGTCAGAGACAAAATCATTCTCCTCTTTATTCTTGATGGTTAACAGCTTGGAGGATGAATCTGCCAGTTACACAGGAGAAATACAAGATGTTGTTAGACACTTTCAAGTTGTTTTTGGATGGTTTACACAGTTTTTAGTGATTATGTCGGGTTTTGAGAAACTGGTCCTAGAACAGTTTAGAAAGGAAATACAGTAACTATGTTAAATGCCACTAAATTTGCATCACTCACCATCTGATGCTTACTGTACAGAAAATTACCGACTAGTGGAGAAAGTAAGTTTTGTGCTAGTATTTGAGTGTTTTATCAAGTTGGTCTATTATCATGGTAACGTGGATTTCAAATATGCCCCTAAATGGCATGTAAAGCAAAACAAATTGTGGTTGGCTGCATGTGTATTGTTTCTTCCTATCTAATCTGCAAATTGGATGTGATCCAAGGTGAAACTTGCAAGTCAGCAATACAGGATATTTACACACCCAGATTCTGACACACGTTCTTGGCACTCTCCATGGTAAAGACAGAGTAGTTGTACATGTTGAAAGCATAACAGTGATCTTTAAACAGGACCCACGAAAAGTGATCATCATTCTTGGGACAACTGCTGCTGGACTGAGAAGAGAGATGTGCACTAGTTTCTGAAAAAAAAAAAAAAATCGAAGAGAACCAGTTTGAGCCTGATCTTTTCAGAACAGTTGTGTTTGTGTTGCATCATTGCGTGCTTGTCTTACTCTCATTGATGTGGTTGTAACAGATGGCCCCTTCTTGGGCTACATGACAGTTGACGGCCGTCCAGGTGCCCTTGGAGTCCACAAACACACACTTTTCCTCAGAATCACGGCCGTCATTGACAAATCCATCTGGTGTGAATTTTACCGCACTCCCATCTGACCACTCAAATGGCCATCCGCTTACCTAGAGAAACATCCGGACAAATTACATAATGCAAAAGTTTGAGCTTACTGCTATTCATTGCTGTTAATTATTACTATTATCACACAAAATTGTGTACGTCTTGTTTGGAGAGGCCGATCCACAGTGAAAAGCCATCTCTTTTGGCGATCAGTGCCATGTTGTTGTTAGTGGTTTTGTCAGGAATGCTGGCAAGATGGCCTCCGTTGCTGCCACACTCTTGCAGTGCCTGATACCAGTCCATTCTCTTGGCCACCCGACGGTAACTTATGCCATCCGGAGTATTAACGTCAACCACACCCTTCATGAATTCATCTTTGGAGACTGTAAAAGATATTTTCGTAAGTTTATAAATAAAATTGACTCTTTTGACAAATATTTATATAGACGTAAGGAACATCCACTACCAGTTTTTTTTTTATTATTTAAAAAAATTAATAGTTTTATTCAGCAAGAATGCATTAAATTGATGAAAAGTGACAATAAAGACATTTTTAATGATTTTATAATGACATATATATGTATTTTTAATTTATAAAGATTTCTATACCAAATAAACGCTGAAAAAATCATCAAAGAATCCTGAAAAAAAAAATTTTTTTCAATTGTAAAAAATTGTAATAATATTTCATATTTTTTTACTAATTCATTTTCTTTTAGCAGTTAAAGGTCACAAGGTATTTGTCTGGTTTGTTTGACAAGCACAGTTTTCTTTCCAACTGCATTTTTCTGGGCCAGTACATATTGAAGGGCTCATGCTTTTTTAAAACAACTGTAAATTTTAAATGTGTATATCAAAAGTTTAAGCATAAATAAAAATGGTTTAGAAGCGCATAACCTAAAAGATACAAAAATACAAATATGATTTATCTTATAAATAATCCTGGAGTGTGACAAATACATTTTATAATAAATAAATTATATACAATATTTGCCTTTTTATTATTAGTAGTATTTTATTAGTACTTATTTTTATAAGTAGTTGTATTTTAATTCATATGAGGTCATAAGAACAACATGCATACTAATGATAAAAAATAGAAAATAAGTTTTAGTTGGATTACAGCTTGTCACACTTCTATCATGGCATATCAATTACTCATTTTGCAGTTTAAGGCTAAATAAAAACATTTTTGTAAAAAATATATTTATATATAAAAAGCAAAACAAACTGAAACTCATTGGTGCTGCTTTACCATTTTCATTCTTGCACACCACAATACTCTGCTGTCTGAAGGAATTGAAAAAACGTTGATTTGTTATTATTTCCCACTCTCCGTTTAAGTTGAAGCCAACCATGAAGGGCTCCGTGATGTTTGGTCTTTGACCAGATTTCCAGTTAGAGAACTGCACATTGCTGCCATCTAGCCACTTCAGCTGCTCATCTAAACCAAACACATCATACAGGGCAAAAATGAACCGCTAGTTGATACTTTCTTACTCAATCTTTCCACATAAAGGCTGAAATACACTACATGATTTTTGCCCAAATTTTTGCCCGTTTTCAGCCTTAAGAAGCTGACGCTAGTTATCGAAAGTCAGAGCCAATCTGCAGATTTTGGTCAGTCGGAGTTTACAGATTTCGCAGAAAATCGCGTAGTGCTTGAGGGGCACAGAGTCAGATATTTCAGATCATAGATTTTTTTCAGATTTTAAAAGTCATGTAGTGTATTAGCTTTAACCTGGAAACATCCAAATTAATAGTCATTTGGTGTAAAATTGTGAATGTTTAGTCGCAGTTAATTGGCAGTTTAAGATTACATAACTCACAAGAGTGAACTTTGGGAAGTGATCATCTTACCAGTCTTGTTTTTGTTCATTCCCAGCCACACAAACATCACTAAGTTTTTGAATGGCTGCAACTGCTGTCTGATGAAATCATTCTCTTCCTCGTCACGGATAGTCAGGATTTCTCCAAACCCAGCTAAAACACACAGACAAGATTACCATAAATGGCCATGTGCAGCTAAATTCGGTTGTCAATTCACCTCTTAATGCTAAATCTTTTTCTGTACACACACAGTTCAGAAATTTACTGGAGGAAATTGCTGACTCCCAAAAAATGCAGGTAGTGACAACCACGTTTGCAGAAATTCTATGCAGTGTGTACAAAAACAAACTGAACAACTAGTTGTTAATGATGTATTTAAATGCATTTCAGAGTTGTGGTGCAAGAAATCACGGGGAAGGTGGTACGTCTTGACTCAATTTGTTGCCAGATCTTGCTAAAAACAAAAAACAGCAAATAGGAACAAGCCTATAATAAACTTAAATCCAAATAAGCTACATACCAAAGTATTATTACATGCACTTTTATTATCTCTATAAAGTAAATAGTTTATAAGCTGAGGCCAAACAACAAACCCGTTTATAATTACTGGACATGGCAACCTTTAAAGAGCGCTCTGTGAAGTAGCTTTCCAAACATCATCAAAACACAGTGGCTCTGTTGACGGTGGTTTAGTTCAAATCGACGAACATAACCAGTCTTTGGTCGCTGTAATATTACTTTGGTCAAAAATAGCAAATACCAAACACGCAAAACATTGCTATAGTTACCATGGTGTCAATTATCACAGTTTCAAGAGTGAGTTCTGTTCTGTACACATACAAAACGATCATTTTTTGGGATTCACTCCCGTATTTAAATGCGGTTGTCACTCCTGAAACTTTACAGTGTGGCCACTGTGAAATTCAGATATGACTTCTGGTAAAGCTCCTTTAGAAATCATTAAACACAGGCTTTTATACAGCATCTTCGACCATAGAATTTAAACTTTGAAAACACAGCAGTACAAGAAACATGTTGTGCAAAATAATTTGTCCAGTATTTTAAAGGTCCCAGATATGATGCAGAGTGAGTTCTGTTCTGTACACATACAAAACGATCATTTTTTGGGATTCACTCCCGTATTTAAATGCGGTTGTCACTCCTGAAACTTTACAGTGTGGCCACTGTGAAATTCAGATATGACTTCTGGTAAAGCTCCTTTAGAAATCATTAAACACAGGCTTTTATACAGCATCTTCGACCATAGAATTTAAACTTTGAAAACACAGCAGTACAAGAAACATGTTAAAAAAAAATAATTTGTCCAGTATTTTAAAGGTCCCAGATATGATGCATCCATACCAAGTGACTTGCAGATCGGCTGCTCATTGATTTCATCGTTGCCCCACCTGGAGGCCCTCAGCAGTAACGTGTAGCAGTTCTTCTTAAAGCGGATCCAGTTCTGTCCATTGCTTTTGTGAGGACATTTGAACGAATCTACTTCAGGTGTGACGGTCTTATCTATTATGAAAAAAAATGCATTTTTAAGCAAAACATATGAAAGTAAATAATGAAAAGCACAGGTAGCAGTTAGCATTTATGAACTGAATCCTTACTGTGTGGGATGTGGCAGATCGCTCCTGAAAGCTCTTCATCACACTCGGTTGCCTTCCAGAATCCATCAGTGTCCAGATACACACAGGCCCCTTTGGTGGCTTCAGAGGTCCAGCGGCTGAACTCAGCGTGGCTGTGGTCTGTCCAGTGGAAGTGCTCCCCTTCCTTGATTACAATAATAATAATGATCAGGGACGGTAATGACATTGAACTGTTCTAGTATGTAATACACTAACATTTGTAAGTTTGGGGTTCAGAAAGATTTTTTTAAAATTATTATTAATACTTGTATTCAGCAAGAATGCATTAAATTGATCAAAAGTGACATGTATATAATGTTACAAAAGACTATGTTTCAAATAAATTCTGTTCTTTTAAACTTTCTATTTATCTTGGAAAAATGTATTATGGTTTTCACAAAAATCATGAGCAGCAGAACTGTTTTCAACATTGATAATAATATTAATTGTTACTTCAGCATCAAATCAGCATATTATGATGATTTCTGAAGAATCATGTGACACTGAAGACTGGAGTAATGATGCTGGAAATTCAGCTTTGCTATCAGAAGAATAAATTACATTTTAATATATATACTGTATATATATATATATATATATATCCAAGTAGAAAAGTTATTTTAAATGCTGTTCTATTGAACTTTCTATTCATCAAAGAATCCTGAAAAATTACATTAAAATTTTTTTGTTTTTTTGTTTTATATATTAAAATGGAAATGTTATTTTAAATTGTAATAATATTTCAGAATATTACTGATTTTATTGTTTGATTGATCAAATTAAAGCAGTCTTACCAGAAATTTAATATTTTTCAAAAAATTTGAATGGCAGAATAAGTGTAACATTCTATTTCCTTATTTTTTTTATACATTTTTCTTTATTTTTTACTAATCCATTTTCATTTCGCAGTTCACTTAGAGATCACATGATATTTGTCTGGTTTGCTTGCCAAACACTGTTTTTCTTTCCCTACAGTATTTTCCTGGGCAAGGACATATTAAAGGGCATGCTGTTTCTTAAATTAGCTGTACATTTTAAATGTGGACTGGAGTAATGGTTGCTGAAAATTCAGCTTTGATATCACATGAATAAATTACATTTTACAATATATTCCGACAGAAAACAATTATTTTAAATTGTAATAATATTTGACAATATTACTGTTTAAAAAATGGTAAGCATAAGAGACTTCTTTCAAAAACATGTTACAGACCCCCAACTTTTAAACGGTAGTGTATGTCAGTGATTAGAAAGCATGGAGCATGAGATCTTCACTCACGTCTTCACTGAAGAGTCCAATCCAGAGGGGTTGTCGTCTTCGAGAAACTTCAACTGTGAGCACTGCTTGCACATATGCATCAGGTATGCTGGCTAAGTCCATATTGTAGCTCTGGCATAACTGAAGAGCCTCTATCCATGTTAAATTGTCTTGCTGTACCACCTTAAATGTATGACTATGAACCGTGAAATTATCCTTATGATCAGGTCCCTCTGGTTTATCTGGGGAATTTGTCAGTTGGGTGTTAATCCACAGAACACTGCTTCATGTAACATACAGATGATTGAGACGATTGCTGGCGGCTCGTACCTGCATAATGCTGGCAGATGCTGACATTCTGACGGTCAGAGCAGGAGGTGAAGTCCCAGGTGCCCATCAAGTCAGAATGATCATCATTATACATGTAGGCACAGATCTCCATGGTGTCCTGTTCAAACGACTGCCGTGCAAAAAGAGAACCCCTCAGATTAACCGTATTATGATTACTCTATGGCCAGAAAATTTTTAATCACTTATGAAATGAAAAGTAAAGCCAACTGAACCCAAGTTATGGTGCATGGGAGATGATATAAAAACTGCTTGATGATATAAAAAATGCTTCCCACAATTTTTTATTTCGCATTCGAGTGACTAGAGGCTTAGTTCACCTAAAAATGAAAACTTGCACGATACATATGACTTTCATTCTATCATCAAGAAAACAAGATGTTTTGAGGAATGATAATGATGCTCTTTTCCATACAATGAAAATGAATGAGGCTGTCAAGCTCCAAAAATGCACTCGTATGTTTGTTGTCAAGTTATTGCATGAATTCAGAAAACCATTACGAGTCGGATGGATCTTATGGTGCTTTAACTGTTTACACCACCATTCAAAAGTCTGGAGTTAGTAAGATCTTTTAATGTTTTTGATATAAGGCATTTATTTGATTAAAAACTACAGTAAAAACAGTAATATTGTGAAATATTATTACAGTTTTCTATTGTAATATATTTCAAATGAATGACGAAGAGCCTGTTAGCTCAAACGTTACCTTGTGTGAAGTACATTATTAAAGGGTTAGTTCACCCAAAAATGAAAATTCTGTCATTAATTACTCACCCTCGTGTTGTTCGAAACCCGTAAGACCTTCGTTCATCTTCGGAACACAATTTAAGATATTTTTGATGAAATCTGAGGGCTCTCTGACCCTCCCATAGACAGCAAGGTAACTACCACGTTCAAGGTCCAGAAAAGTACCAAGATGATCGACAAAGTAGTCTGTGTGTAAGCTACGAGAATACATTTTTGCGCAAAGAAAACAAAAATAACGACGAAAATGTGGAATAAAGTCGTTATTTTTGTTTTCTTTGCTCAAAAAAGTATTCTCAAATTTCATCAAAAATATCTTAAATTAGGTCTTAAGGATTTGGAACAACACGAGGGTGAGTAATTAATGACAGAATTTTTGGGTGAACTAACCCTTTAAATTGTTTTGCATTTTTGGAGCCTATGGTGTGCCGACATATTTTAAAATGCAATTTATTACTGTGATGCAAAGCATGTATCCTTATTGAATAAAAGTATTAATTTCTGAGGCTGAATAATGGCAGAGTTTTCATTTTTGGGCAAACTAGTGTGTGTTTTTGTATTGCAAGTTATTGTAAACATGTGAGGAACACAATACCACAAATGCTGCTGAAAATAACCAAAATCTCCCAAATTCTGATTTCCAGTGCTTTGGACCAGATCTCCAGATTTTTGTGGTTATTTATATAACTTTCAAGACTTTCAAAGCAGATGGACACTTGCATTGATGAATATGGGTCGTATCTGGCCATGCAGGAGAGGATTGAAGTTCAGATATTCAAGAGGCGAGTTGTCCACCCACTGAATGTCATGAAGATAGATCTTTAGGCCAATCCAGACTTTCTGAGGCTGTCCGGGTAACTCCGGTAACAGTGTAGTGATGAAATCTAAATGGAGGAAAGACGCGCAGGACAGACAGATAGAGAAAGAGAGAGTCAATAAAAGCACTAAAAGCATGAATAAAAATGTTTTATATTAAAATGTGTTCTCGGTGGATTTGAATAGAATATTAATCAAACACACCCTGTTCAACTTGGTCAGATATGGTGAGCAGCGTGCCTTTCAGTCTCTCGCAAAACTCACTGGCTTCTTTGAAGCTTTGGTAATAAGAGTCGGATAAAACCCAGTAGCACTGCAAGGCATATATACAATGATGTCATTAACAAAAAACACATGTTCAAAGTTCAAGGGATGTAACTGGCTGCGTGCGCATGACAGACCTTGTCTCTGAAGTAATGTGAATTTCCCCCACACGGGGTGCCGGGTGGGTGCGGTTTTGGGGTTCCTTTCTCCGCAGAAGTGACGTTCAGGGTCTCGCACACAAACGGCTGTCTTTCATTACAGCTGCCTTCTCTGAAACCTACAGAGAAGAAAAGATTAAAGAGGATCATCTGAGTCGCTTCATAAATCATAATTGTTGCTGTCAGTTTAGAGGGCTATTTTTCCAACTTTTAAACTCTTATAAAAGTTATTTCTTTTTAAAAAATGCATGTCTTTCTTATCCTCTATTATAAAAGCAAATGCTTTAAAAATGCTTTATTCTTGTTTCTTGTACAAAACAGATCTTATAACTTAAAACAATAAATAAATTTAATTCATTCATTAATTTTAAAAACAGGTTAATTATTTATTTAAAATTTGTAGTAAAAGCGATGTACAAATATGAAAAATGTTTAAAACAGCAAACACCAATTCTGTTATTACAGTAAATATTACCGTAAATGGCACTAACTACTACAAAAATCTTATAAGCATCATGTCCTTGCAAAGTGAAGAAAATGGTTTGTTTTTCAGAGGCAACATCATAAAACATGTAATTAAAACGGTCAAAAAGTCTGAATGTTTTATTAGTACAAAACAGATCTTATAACTTAAAACAATAAATAAATTTAATTCATTCATTAATTTTAAAAACAGGTTAATTATTTATTTAAAATTTGTAGTAAAAGCGATGTACAAATATGAAAAATGTTTAAAACAGCAAACACCAATTCTGTTATTACAGTAAATATTACCGTAAATGGCACTAACTACTACAAAAATCTTATAAGCATCATGTCCTTGCAAAGTGAAGAAAATTCCTTTTTCAGAGGCAACATCATAAAACATGTAATTAAAACGGTCTAAAAGTCTGAATGTTTTATTACATTTATACAGACACTTTGTTCAGCTAGTGAACAAAAACGTAAAGGTTGCACCCTGCTCCTGAAGTGATTCATGGGTCTTTCAACATTCACAGGAATCAGGAACTAGGAAAGTCATCCGAATGAGCCATGAAACATCTTCAAACTAAAAACATGTCAAGCTGCTCCAAAATAAACTCTGTAAGAGTTACTTTAGGAATCACAATGAGACTCTCATACCGGGTTCAAATGAGACAGGAGTGATAGAGGGGCACCTGCCCAGAAACGCTGAATAATAGTAACGCATGGGGCTGAGCCTGCAAACACACACACACACACACACACACACACACACACACACATACCAATAAATGATAAACAAAAGAGAAGTTTGTGCCTTTAATTGTGCTTCTTGATGAGGTATGAAAAACCAGAACTTACCTAAAGGGAATATGAGGATCAGGGTGACGAAGGTCTGCCCACCACTTTACAATGTTCTGTTCTGAATGCTACATATTATTAAAAATAGATTCATTACTGGCTGGTTTGTACAATCATATACTCAAAAGAAAGTTTAAAAATTTATATATTTTTTTCAGTCTAGCAACAATAATAATAACGCATCCACAGCCTAGCATTTTTATAGATAAAAACACAACTTCCACATGCAACAGGTAAAATGGCATGCTCAGTTTCAGCTTTGTATTTATGATTAACAAATGCTATTATTTATTTAATAAATAAAAAAGACTACAAAAAAAATTTGTAGACAGCCTGGTTCATATACATCTGATTTAGCAGTACTCAGTTAAAATGGATAAGTTTTATCATTCAAACTGAATACATATTCACTACTGTTCAAAATAGGGGGTTGAGGTCTGTAAGATTTTTCAAAATAAAAACTAATACTTTATTCAGCAAGGATTCTTTAAATTGATAAACAGTACCAGTAATTCTGTTCTTCTGATCTTTCTATTCAGCAAACAATGCTAAACAAAAGTATCAGTTTACACAAAAATATTAAGCAGAACAACTGTTTTCAACAGTTCAGCTTTGACATCACAGCAAAAAAATGACATTTTAAAATATATTAAAATAGAAAAGTTATTTTAAATTTTATAATGTTTCGCAATATTACTATTTTTACTGTATTCAAATAAATGCAGCCTTTGCTAAATAAATGCTAAACTTTTGAACAGTACTGTATTTATCGAACAGCAGTGTATTACTTTTTAAATAATTAAAAAAGTTGAACTAATTACTTTTAAATAGCTTTAAATTACATTTTAAATAACAATAACAAATTAAAAAGAAAATTCTTTATATTTTTTGAGAGTGACATTCTACACTCGGTCTATGCATGAATAAATCTGCTTTTTATGGTGTACTTATGTTTTATGCATTTACTTGTCACTATGTGCAGGCTTCATCTTAAGACCTCACCAACATTCTGTTCTGACGTTCAGTGGAGGTGCAGACTTTAATTTAAAGAGTCGGACCTCCCCAAACCCCCTGTAATTCAGGGTTTACAGAAACATCTGCCCCCTTTGGTACCTCAAAAAGATGTTCCTGTAGGCGGTGTACGGCACTAAGGGTGTCAGGTGCGGCGAGTTTGCTGCTGTTGCTGGTGACATTCTACACTCGGTCTATGCATGAATAAATCTGCTTTTTATGGTGTACTTATGTTTTATGCATTTACTTGTCACTATGTGCAGGCTTCATCTTAAGACCTCACCAACATTCTGTTCTGACGTTCAGTGGAGGTGCAGACTTTAATTTAAAGAGTCGGACCTCCCCAAACCCCCTGTAATTCAGGGTTTATAGAAACATCTGCCCCCTTTGGTACCTCAAAAAGATGTTCCTGTAGGCGGTGTACGGCACTAAGGGTGTCGGGTGCGGCGAGTTTGCTGCTGTTGCTGCTGCAGTACAAGACAGCCTCCTCAAAGGGCAACTTTGGCTCTGTTACAAACCAGAACTCCTGGCCATCTATAAACACTGATGTGTCATGGTGCCCATCTGTTAGTAGTGAAACACAAAACATGTCACTAATTTCCACACAAATAATCCATGATGTATTTGGGCACTTGATTTGAAATAAATGCTCTACCTGGGTTGTACCACTCTGGTGTTTTTGGTGTGTGACCTAGAGAATGATCCAAAGACCATGAAATCAGCAAAAATTTCCATGGGACATAAAAGGTGAAATTCTTAACATACTTGTCACTTTTTTGCAGTGCATACAAATACAATGAAGGGAAATAAACTTTTCAAACTCAATTTCCACTAATTTGTTGTTTGCAAAGTAAATATAGAATCTATATAAATAAGTATTAACAACTGTGAAAACGTTGCCAGGAAGTGGTCTTAAAAAAGTGTTGGGTGTTGTTTACCTCGTGGTATCTGACACACCCACTCCAGTTTGGCATCGCAGTGAAAGGTGCTGGGATAAAAAGACCGTGGGGGAACTTTATGAAACAGGAGGAAGAGAAACGGCTTGTAGGTTCCTTTCAAAGTCTGATGATACAACACACACACACAAAAAAAAAACTCTGATATGTTTGTGAGTATTTAAATCCTGTTTGATGACAATCTATCGATCTGATCTTCATTTCTCATCTCTCCCTGCTCCCAAATAGGAGGTAAAGGCTGTATGTAGGTCATGCTGTGACTATTCTAGATTCCTGATTATTGACTGGCTGTTGGCTAACAGTGATGGGCTGTTTTGTGTCAATTACTGCCCCAACATTTACATGTCCGAATGAAACAAACATCAACCACATGTATTCAGTAACTATAATGCTGCATTTATGTAATACTGAAATTGCTAAAGTATGCTATAATTTCTGTCATTTTAATGAAAAAATAATAAAATACTACAGTAACAACCTTTTAATTAGGTAAATGTAAGTCATATTAACAAATATTGCAAAACCTTTAATACCATTTAATTTTACAGTAAAATTAAACAGTAAATTTAAAGTAAATACTCAGTCATCTTGTAATTTACAGCGAGAAACAGTAAAAGACTAAATAAAATTAAGTTATGTTTCTTATTAAATTAAATTTAAGTTATGTTTCTTATTATTTTTGTTATCACACACATTCTAGTGTTTAATATAACATTTTAGGTTGTTTGAATGACATTTATTGTTATTTTAGTGCTTTATAGCAATGCTCAATGACAAATTAATCTGTGTCTGACTCACTGTAATATAAAATTAAAGTGCACCATTATGGATTTTTGAAAATTGCCTTTCATGCAGTGTGTAATGTAGCTGTATGTGAATGTAAACAGTCTGCAAAGTTGTAAAGCTGAAAGTGCATCATAAATAAAGTTCTGTCATGACAACTCTCGGAGGGATTGGCATGGTAATGTACATGACAATATTAATGTATTTGGTCTTGGCAGAATAGATCTGCTACGCTGCTGCTGCTGCTGCTGCTGCTGCTGCGGCAGAGCAAGTACCGAGACATGCTACTGCCAATACATCCACAACATGCTGCTGTGAGCATGTAAGAAATATTGCTGCTGCAAATATAACATACATGAAATAACCCCCATATAGCATACATGAATCACCTCGTAGCAGATCTATACAGGTGGAGCTGGGGAAGGTGGAGGGTTTCTGAAGTGTGCTACAAACTGCTACAGCAAACAAAAGCCAGGTATTTCAATATTGAGCAGTAAGCTCATTGGCTACCGATACAGGAGAGAACCAATCAGCTGCCATGTGACAATGATGTCGGCAGGTCAGATTGAGCTAGACCTATCGGACTGCGCCATCTAGAGTTTCATGCCAGAACTCTGTATTTATTGTCTCTCAAAAGAAAGAGTCAACTCTGAATCGCTGAAACAAGTCGTTTTAAATTCGAGTCCCATTTCTGCAGTTCATACGTCACAAGTTAATACATTTGCATAATGCATGCCTACGTTCTGCTTGGACGTCCCGCAAAAACAAACCTCAAACGCTCGTTCATGTGGTTAATTCGGTTTATTTTCACTTCCAATGGATGAAGCTGTGAAGAATCAGTGGTTAAAATTCCTCTTTACTACGACACCACAGCAGTATGATCCCAAACTTTTGCTGTGTTCCATCATTTCACTGACGACTGCTTCTCCAATCGTAAACCAGCTGTCTTTGAAACATGGGTCAGTGCCCAGTTTGTTTGGACCAGCTTGCTCCTCCGAATCACAACCTGTATGTATGATTAATAATTACTGCTTTAATGTTCTGTCGAGCGTGCAAATTATGTAGTTTTGTGTGTTGTGTATACACTCAGTGCAGCTGTAGTTCTCTGGCTAACTCACATTATAGTTCTGCTAATCAGCTGTGGGCCTGCTATTGTCTAGAAATGTGTCGATTAATATAGAATGTCTGTCGTTCTTATTTCTTGAAGTCACGATAAAGGATGGAGCAATACGTTGGTTTACAAACGGCAGTGCTTTATCAGTACTCTCTCTCGGTGTTCGGCTAACGCATATGCCATTATTGTTACCAAGCTGTGTCCGGTTCACTAACATAAGTGTAAAACAACTTTTTCCCCACTGATTCTTTATTTTTAGAACAGAGTGGAGCACTATTATTATTATAACAGGATGTATTATTGATAAGCCGTGTTCCAGTACTGGTGATGGGTGTTCCTTTTCCGACATGCTCTGTACGCAGTAGACCAATCATAACAGACTGGGTCATCGGACCAAGCAGAGCAGAATAGCCTCATACAAAGGAGGGGTTTGGAAAGATTCATCTCTGAACTAATCGTTTGAGAGTCGTTGAGAAAATTAAATACATATTATAAGAAAATGAAAGTGTTTTTTGACCTTGCATGCATGTAAAACTGTTGCTAAGGACTCCCAAAACCTATGAAACCTATGAAGCTTTCAAACAGCATAATAGGGGCACTTTAAATCATATAAATATTAAAATTTCAAGCAGAAATATGTACAGCTATCCAACCATCTCCAACAATGAAGTGATTAAAGTTGTTAAACTTGTAATTATGTTTTTTTTGTACTAGACTGGTCCAGCCAAAATAGCATGTGTCATTTCATGTGTTGTTTGTTGAGATAATATTGCACAATAATGCAGTGTTGTGATGTTATTAGAGGTCAGGGGTCATGTAATGCAAGGGTAATGTTTTGGGGGTCATGTTCACCACACCTTAAACGCAACGCAATCCCTGTTATAGGCGTCATCTTCATTGAATTCATCAGGAAAGATCATCACGGAGACCTGTTACCAAGCAACAGAAACAAATGACAACACCTACACATTTCACACATTAGCTTTAGTCAATCAAGTAATAGAGGAGCAAATGATGGCTCCGATCATAATACAATTATGTCTTTATTTTGTTCAGAAAACATATGTTAGTGATTCACCGGACGCCCGTCACTCCACTCCCAGTTGTTGTTGTTATTTGGATTTCGGCGATTAAGTCCCACCCAGAAAAAACGTTCATCACTGTACAGGGAAACAAACAGCACAAATATAAATCAATAAATTTCACAGCACTTGGTTTTGTGTGTGGGTATGTGGGGGAATATGATAATGGGAGTTGTAGAAAAAAAAACTGTCCTATCTGTACCTGATAGAGTCTCTCAGGATGGAATGTAACACTTGCATATCTTTAGCCTCAGTGAAGCTGGGCAAATGACCCCCTAGTGCCTCACAGAAACGCTCCGCCTCTTCCCACGAGCGCTTTCTGGTCAAACGCTCCCCGTGAAACACCTGCAGACACATTTAAACAGATGTCGATTAGATAGAACTAGAAATGTCTTCATTGTCTTGACTCAACTTCTGTTATAGATGAACACCACCTTAACACACCTTGTAACAGTATTTTAGGCCTTCTCTCGAGACCCATCCGGGTGCACAGGAAGCATTGGGATTGGGCACAATTGGATCTGGGGTGGGTTGGACCATTGATTTAATAGGTTTCTTACAGATATTGCCAGCTTTGAACAGAGTGCAGTTCTTAACAGCCCATTGGCCCAAAGGATGCCCGGTAGACAAAACCACACAGCCACCAGGGAAAGCTGAAACACATATTCACATTCAAACTCAATGCAAAATCTTATGAATTATGGCATTTAAAAAGTTAGGATACTGTTTTCCCTCCCAGTAATCAGTATTGCTTTACCAATGAAAAAGATACACAGTAACCCAGAAAAAAACACTTTTAAGTCTGCACTTGTCTAATAAAGAAATGTATTAGGATAGTGAACAACCACAGTCGATCCCATGATGTGCATTACCGGGTTCTAGCCATTTCCAGTTGGTGTAGGCGACCCGGTCTGCCGTCCCATCCTGACCGATCCACTGGTACTCCCTGGACCCTTTAGTGTCCTGTAGCCCCGTCCAGAAATACAACACCTCAGTGCTGATAAGCTCTTTCAGAAGACTGTTAATGAAGGCCTGTTCAAATCTAGAGAGAGGATTACATATCTTCATGTTACTGGAAAATTTGGAAATTAGAAATTAGTTCTATTAATGGCTCACTATTATTATTATTAATCAAGATTGAGTTTAAATTTTTAAGTCAGTTACAAAAATGAATGGTGTTAACAGTTACCTGTTATTAATGGTGATGTGGCAGCTGTTTTTATAGAACACCAGCTCAGTGTCCACTTTATAGCAAGCGTCGCCATGTCTCTTCCAGTTCTAGAGAGAAGAAAAGACAGATGTCTGCTTATTCATGAATCAGATTCACAAGTGGAATCTAACTGGATGGCGATAACAACAATATGAAGCACAAATATGATCTATGTGTTTCCATGGAGTTACAGTGAATTGTTCAATCGGGACTCTCTGTCGTGTGTCAGTGATGGTCACTCACCCCGTCTGGAGGGCAGCCTTCCTCTGGGGCACTCTCATTCACAATCCCCTTCTTCTTACACATGTAAGCCCTCGGGTTGTCACAGTCAGACACAGACCACGTATGATGCTGCAAACATGCAGAGAAATTAGAGCTGTGCTGATATTCAGAACAGCGCTCTTGTTTATGTGTTATTGCTTAATTCAAATCTGACATGATGAAAAACACACACACACCTCTCCTGCATAGTACACACAGTGGGTGGCATTTGGTAGAAGTGGTGGAGGTTGAGCTCTGGCCCAGTATGTGAAAGACACTGGTACTTTATCGACCCATTTATAAACTGTGGTGGTTCCATCACCCAAAAGACCAATCCATACTTCTGTTTTCAGATCTGTCACATATAAAGACATAAAAAATATAAAGTCATCTTGATTTAAGAATGTTTAAATATTTGTATCGGAAAACAAAAATACTAGTTGGAGATTAACATTAATCATAATCATTTTAATGGATGATCTAATGGAATATTTTACAATCGCCTTGTTTTCTCAGAACCCGTGTTGTTTATACATGTGCACAGTAAAACGTGTTTACCTGAGTGAAAATTTGTGTGTAGCATTTCAATATCCTCTAAACTGTGGATGCTGGCAAGCTGAGAGCCAGCCATATGACACACATTCTGAGCATCATGCTGGGACAGTTTTTCCTCTGTTCCACTTTCGAGTTTATAACAAAATCCTTTCCACCCAATCCAACCATCATCACACTCCGTGGGCTTATATACCTCCCTGACTGCTGAATGGAGAGAGAGAGAGAGTGTGCTGTGAAAGTGAGAAAAAAGAAGGAAAACAGAACAAGTGGGCAGTATCTGACCTGTACTCTCACTGCCTTTGTCATTCTTCATGCAGATGAAAGGAAGCCGATGTTCACACGTCTCTACGCCGAAACGCAGCAGCTCCTTTAGAACCCCACAGTCCTCATCCGACATAAAGGATCTGATTGGCATGCCTAACAAACATGCCCCATGACACACAAATGTAACACTTTATGCAAACAGTGCCAGTAGTAACATACAAAACAGTGAATTAATCTAATCAAATAACAATTGTCACTCATTCTTTTTCAGAAATCTCATAACATTTATCGTTTCGTGGACATATGTGTTACATTCAGGATTTCAAAAGTATTATTAGCTTAAAACCTAAATTTAATATCCAAAAAAGTTTTATTAAAAGTTATTTCTTTATTTATTAGTTTACCAGGGAGAGTGTACAATAAATAAACATTACCGTAAATGCACTGGAATTAGCACATTAGATAATATAATTGGTTATTAAAAGATATTTATTATGATATTATGATTTCAGAAATGCATAAAGTAAATGGCATCATAAATGCTTTTTTTATTCTATTGTATTTTTATTCAAAATACAATAAAATGCTGTTCATTCATACAAAGACTTAAATGCACCACTTCTATGGTGATTATGTTTTTATGTCCAAATTTAAATGTATTTTGATATATTTTGGTGGCCACAATAATCTCAGTAAAATGTACGTTATTCCTTGAGGTCTAAAAAAAATCTTAACCTCATCGAGAACTAAAAGGACAATTTAGTGTCTATTATTTTATTGTTGATCTCGTGTGAATTGGACAATGGGTTTAAGTTTTAAAAACCAATTAATTAATCAGTAAAGTGACAATTAACATGGGTACTGTTCAAATAAAGTAACTACTGATGCAATTACAATCTAAAAAAAAGCTTAAGATTACGGTATTGGAGTAACTTCTCCAACACTGCGTGCAAATCATTTGCATAAAAAGTGTTTATAGACAGTTCATTTCATTGACACCACACACATGGGGTGAGGAGAGACAAACCGCCCACATAAACACAGCTGACCATCAGTCAGAGACAATGCTGTCATCACAGAGACTCTACTGCATAAAGATGCCATTCAAGTCATCAGTTTGTTTTTCTAGCAAAACAACTATGCTTGTACACCCATACACACACTGCCACATTAACAGCGACAGAAATGTCGTTGTCAGTGGCTGAACAGCAGAGAAGATAAAAGATCTGAGGATAAGAGAACTGCTCTTCCTCGATTTGCTAAACCTAAATCACTGTGAAACTCAAGAACTGTCACATTGTACAGGTTGTAAAGGGAAAAAGTTCCAAAAGAAAAATGTTTGATTTCCTATGTCGGAGATTCCATCTCTTCCAGACGTTTGCCAGAACATGTGGTTGAGTTTTTGGTTGAACTATTGCTTTAAAACATAAAAATACAAACAATAATCTACTATAAGATTCTTTATAATACACTGTCCAGTTGAAATCACCTGTTTCCCAAGGGGCAAAAGATAAAGCTGATCCATCTGCCAACTGCCAACCCTGCATCCAGTCCAGATGGTTCAAGCCGATCCACAGTTTACTTGGCATGTCTTTCCGATCTTTAACTGCAGGGGGAAGGAGATAAATAATGAATATTAAAGGCTGGAATACACTACATGATTTTTGCCCCGATTTACAGTCTGGATAATCAACGATAATTGCCAAAAGTCAGAGCCAGTTTGCAGATTTGGGTTGACAGATTTCATAGAAAATTGCGTCGGAGGATATACACTACATGATTTTTGCCCCGATTTACAGTCTGGATAATCAACGATAATTGCCAAAAGTCAGAGCCAGTTTGCAGATTTGGGTTGTTCAGACTTTGATTCCATCCAGTCGGAGGATATCAAACATGTTTATTATTGTTGTTGATATATTGTTGTTTTCATTTGTCATGTGTCTCCTAGCAACAAGCCGCACGTTTCTGTGTGAGTATGTTGTGATCGGAACAACTTTAAAATCTGCTAATGTGTGATCCTCAGTCGTTTAGTGTATGATGACCAGTTTTTCTTCTGTGACTATTACAAAGTTGGTAAGTGTATGATGCCCAATTTTTAAAAAATCTGTTCAGATATTAAAAGCTGTGTTGTGAATTCCAGGCCTTAGCTGCAAAATCAGTGTGAATTAAAGCTGAAATGTGTAATTCTGCACTAAAAATAATGAGTGTTTTCAAACAGGTTTCTCTAACACTCCCACCAGCTGCCATTGGTCAGACACACAGAGGCCCTGAACTTATGCTATTGGTATTTCAAAAAATTACAGTGCATCAGTATTGATGATTATGAGAGAATATGGATGGAGATGCATATCTTGTTTTACAATTCAAGTTTTACGATTCCAAATCCAACTGCAGTCGTTAATACAGTAATAAATATGCAGCTGAGGTTGGTGCTGATGGATAGACAAGATTTCTAACGGACACTGAAAATGTGGCTATGGAGAGAGAATTAGTGTTTTCAAACAAGAACATATTAAATTCATCAAAACTGACAATAAAGACAAAAAATATATATATATTTCAAACAAATGCAAATAAATGAGTTTTTATTCAATCTAACAGAATTTGTCTTTCAAGATAAGATTTTTAAGCAAGCAAAAGGATGTGCTTTGGGTGCATGTTATAGCCCTTCTTATGCTGGTTTATTTTTAGGTAAATGGGAAAAAGATTTTTGCATTGAACTCTAGAACAAATCCTTATTTACACTGAACAAAATTATAAACGCAACACTTTTGTTTTTGCCCCCATTTTTCATGAGCTGAGCTCAAAGATCTAAGACTTTTTCTATGTACGCACATCTTGATATGCCACACCTGTGAGGTGGATGGATTATCTCGGCAAAGGAGAAGTGCTCACTAACAGAGATTTAGACAGATTTGTGAACAATATTTGAGAGAAATAGGCCTTTTGTGTACATAGAAAAAGTCTTAGATATTTGAGTTCAGCTCATGAAAAATGGGGGCAAAAACAAAAGTGTTGCGTTTATAATTTTGTTCAGTGTAGATAATATCATTTGATGGGGACGTTATATTAATGATGTTATTCTATTCTTTTCAGGGTCAAAGGAAGATTTAATTTAATTTCATCAATATCTTAATAATATCAATTCTAATGTGAAATTGTCTTTAGAATATAATAAGGAAAAATTAACTTTCTGGACCTGGAAATTACTAAAGATAAAGAAGGATTTTCACATACATCAATATTTAGAAAACCCACAGACAGAAATACAATTCTCCATCCTAAAAGTTGATAAACAGTATACCTTTTAGGCAGTTTCATAGATTACGTAGGATTTGTGAAAAAGAACAAGAAACGGAATAGGAATAAATTACATTTTAAAATATATTGTAAAAATTATTTTAAATTGTAATATTATTTCACTGTTTTACTGTATTTTTGATATAAAAAAAACAGCCTTGGTGAGCAGAAGAGCATCTTTCAAAAAAACAAAAACAAAAATTCTTACTGACACTTTTGAGCAGAATACTATAGCTGCAGATTGGGGGTTCAGCTATAGAGATGGTTAAAAATCATAACACAGAAGTGAAAATGAGAGTTGAGTCTTACAGAACTCAAGCTCTTGAGGGCTAGAGACGCTGAGCAGATCTCCTCCTTGACTACGACAGGCATCCCGCGCCTCATGCCAGGTCACCACCGCTGTGGATACGACCTGATAGCAGTGTCCTTTCACTGGGTCTTTCTCCCATAAAGTAGAACATCCCTCCACTACATAAAAGAAAACGGATAGGGGGTTAGTTACAATTCTTTCATTATACAGACCTCCATCGGTTTGTCTCCTGTCCTACTTCCGGCATATGTGATTCTTTCATTCTGTCTCTGACCTTTGAAGTGTTGCAATCTTTTCCATGTTTCTTCAGAAAGTATAAGTCATATTAAAGGAATGTACAACAAACAGGGGTAATAGTTAAAATGGCTTAGCAAGAACAGAATAGTACAAAAAGGGCAGCTTAAACCAGCATGAGTTCAATGTAAAAACCTAGCAGGTTAAGTAGGTCAAGTTGGGGTTTGTAGGGAAATAGTTGACTAAAGTGTGCTGCGCAAATGTGACACAGACAGTATCTGTGACACGCTCGCCACAGAAAATACATTTTTATAATACCCCTATCTACCCCTATTATTTATTTTTTATTTAAAAATAAATGAAGTATTTTAAATTTAATAGAAGTATTTTTTAATTGAAAGTTATTGAATTATCCACGACATGTGGAAATATTAGCATGTCAACATATTCTGTTACACCAAATACACAAAATAATGATCTTTAAAATAGCATCCTATGACCCCTTTAAGAAATTAACATTGTTAATTAGATTAATTAGCATTGTTAGTTACTACTGGATAAAACAGCCTCTAATAGTCAACAGTTTAATTTTGTAAAATGAGTCACGTGTACTTTCCAGCTGCTCTCTGGAAAAACCCCAGTATCTGCGGAGGGATGTAAACCTTACCATACTTCAGACAATTCCCCCACTTCTTGTCTTGATCATAGTTTGCTGTGGTGGAGCACCAGTCCAGTGTCTTGTCTTCAGTGCCAGGCAGACAGTTGTGGTGCCAGGTCCCATTATAGAGAAAGGGGAACTCACAGGGTGCCCCGTTAGAATTCCCCCCGCTTGTGTGCATTCCTGAGAAAAAGGGGAAGAGGGGAATTGTTTGTGGGTTTATGTAGCTAATCTGACAAAATCTCCCGTCTGATACATTCTCAATGGAACAAATGACTCATAAATAAAATCAAAAGTTCCTCACGAATAGAAACATAGGGTAAATTTAGTTTTAGAGTGAATATAACCAGGACCATGGCTAAGAAAATGCAGAGATTGATAAATAAATGACAAAATCTCTCTCATCTCGCCCCATAGATCTTCTTTAAAGCATCATTCACTAAAGAAGTTGACTGAATGCTCATGTATGTCTACTATACAATTCTACTTGACAAAAAATATAACAGAACTCTAGTCCTTTTTGGCTACATTCACACAATCATTGATTAAAGCCCTGAGACACCTGTAACTACAGCAACAGATAACAAAAGTAAATTGGTCAATGACAAATAAGAGTGTCCAGTATAAAGAAAAGGAACAATCATTTAAAAAAAAAAATGTTGTTGTTGCAAAAATATAAATTATATCAAACTACATAAACATCAAAAATATAAAACTAAAAGTAAAAAAAAAAAAAGATACACCACCATTCTATAGTTTGGGGCAGTATGATTTTTTGGAAAGAAATTCATATTTTTATTCAGCAAGGATGTATTAAATTGATCATTTTTGGCGTAATGGTTAGAGAGTCGGACTTGTAACCCAAATGAATGATAACTTCTAAACTTTTTTTATTTTAGCTAAAAACGGGAACATATTAAAAGGTAAGAACAAATAACAGATTTATCAGAAATGACAACCACATTCTGCAGCTGTGTGAATGTAGCCCATGTGAGAAAAAAAAAAATCCCAAGCAACATTTTTAAAATGTTTTCCACCTGAGAATGTGCAAATTCACAGAGAAACTAATGTTAGTCAAAAGAAAAACAGAAAGTAAATTCGCAAGTCGTTTATTGTCAGATATGAAGCAATCGTTGTGTAATTAACCTGTATGAGCAGGTGGAGTTTCCCATAAACTCCATTTTTGTATTGCTACAGTCACATAAAACAACAGCGAAACTCAAGGCTCTTCCTGCAGGGCAGATCAACGGAAAGCAGATGAACTGGGTCTGTTAAACCACAGCAAAGCAACTCCCATGCAATTGGTGCAAGTGCAACACAAAGTAAACCACACTACAACAAACACAGAAATGTGTGTGCAGCATGTACCTTCTTCAAGTATCAGTGTAGTGACAGGAAATCTTCTTATTTTTGCATAAAATAATATATATATATTTTAGGAAAATACCCTGTATGCCTTCACTCCCAGAAGTTGTGTAGTGTCAGCCAATCAGATTAGAGCTTGCCAGGTCAAGAAAATACTTTTGTGAGCAATAGGCGTCAACTTTTAGCAGACGCCTTTATCTAAAGGGACGTATTATGAGGACAATAACCTTAGACAACCTTTCTCAAAGGTACATTGGTTAATGCATCACCTCTTCTGGGGTGTGAACCTATAACCATTCAGCCACCTGCCCAGAGTGTTATCCATTAGGCTACAGCACCTCTAAATAAGTATGTACAAAAGTGACAGTGTCCTACTTAGATACGGCTGCTGACAGATGTTATCCGAGCTCCCTCCTCTTTTCCAAGTGTCCTGTCCGTCCCTCTTGGCAGAGACTGAGTCGTTAGTACCGATGCTGAGTTTCATTTGGTATTCTGTGTAGATGATGTCCTCGTAGCACTTCCAGTGCAGAATCTCATTGGAGTCGCAGTTGAACAGGGTCACCACTTTGGAGCGTACCTCCAGACCCAGACACATGGACGATTCTATGTGGAACAGCCTGTGGGCCGAACCCCACTTCCACGACACGGCCGGCACTGACGAACAGTCTCCCAACTTCAAGGCTCCATCCTGGACCAGGAGGCACTTCCCATTGCTATTGTGCTGGATAGTAAACGTGTCATCTCCTGAATAAATATAAAATAGATTGTTATTTGATGCAGTTACATCCTGCATGAGATGATTATCTGAGAGAAGATGACAGTGGAGAGTAACCGACTCAAAATGTGCTAAACCAAACATTGTTTTATGTCTAATTCAGTCAACTAACAATACCATGTGCTTCTGATCACTGTTTTAACTAAATCAACAAAGATGATTAAGATCCAAGTGTCCTTAGATGCCCTTTTACCAAGACATTTCGGGGACCACGTGAGGTATGCAAACTTTTAACCACACGCTTGCTTCAAAAAGATATATCAGCTTGTACAGCTGATTTATTTAAATGTTTATACAGCAGTGTGTTGTTGTTGAAGCAGCCTATGAGTGCATTTAAATAAACATTGGATTAATACTGGTATTTCTCTCCTGCCAAAGTGAAGTTATTTTCCACAACGTCTGATATGGTGTCAAAGTTGTGTCATAATAGTGTCTGTATGCTCCTTAGCACTTTGTTGATTAGAACAACAGGCAGAAAACAAAGGGCTCTTTGAGTCAAGCAGTGCTCTGGTGAGGCTGGGCCGTCACTGCAGCCCCAACAAAACAAACACAACATCAACATTTCTCCGAAGAACACGGCTGTAGTTTGTTTGTTTGTTTATATGAAACATATTTAACAAGTGTGTATTTAACCACACACTAATGATTTATGCAAGCATAAACCTACAAAAGCAGTGTGCATGTTAAAAATAAATATTATATGCAGTAAATAAGTGCATCTAATATATATATATATATATATATATATATATATATGTGTGTGTGTGTGTGTGTGTGTGTGTAATAAAATGTATTAAATTATATTTAGAATTACATAATACAATTAGAGATAGATACTAAAATAATAATTGTTATAGTTATATGTAATGAAATTTAAAACCTATAAAACATTTTTAACAAGTGTGTATTTAACCACACACTAATGATTTATGCAAGCATAAACCTACAAAAGCAGTGTGCATGTTAAAAATAAATATTATATGCAGTAAATAAGTGCATCTAATATATATATATATATATATATATATATGTGTGTGTGTGTGTGTGTGTAATAAAATGTATTAAATTATATTTAGAATTACATAATACAATTAGAGATAGATACTAAAATAATAATTGTTATAGTAATGAATAATGAAATTTAAAACCTATAAAACATTTTATTAAATAATATAAATAAATGTTTGTTAATATATAATATTTGATTGTAGATATTTATTACACTATAAACCTACAAACTGTATTGAATTATGCATATCAACTTTATATAAATAAATAATGTCAAACCTGAAAGCTTAAACGAAAAGCTATATAAAAACAGTTTGATGTAAAACACATTTTTTATTCCAAATATTTAATTTCTCAGAATATGTAATGAACTTTATTTATATTTGATTTGTTTAAATGTGTATTTTAATACAGGATTTAACATTAATGAAATAATAATACAGTAAATATTGCAAATGCATATGATGCAGACATGGATTTGTTTAATAATTTGAAGGCTAATGGGCAAAAAATGGTGTAATGCATGGCTGAAAGTCTCTCTCACCCTCACCCACACCCACACACACACACACACACACACAAATCTAACTGAAATATGAGGAGGTGGATATGAGCCGTGATCTACATCGAGGCAATGAAGCAGGTTATTATTTCAGTGCTGTTTTAAAACTGCGTATATTGATTTCCAAACACTGGCCATGATGACACTCTAAAACAGGCAGCGTGTGAACTTGAACCTGTCCAGACCCACAAACTCACACATGTGAACTGCTAACGGTCCATGTTTGAGTGTATTAAATGTTTCAGAGCAGCACGCAGACATTATATAACCAACTCAAACAAAAACTCGTACCTGCTTCCCCTCCCTCCCTCACTCACTCACTCACTCACTAGATAATAGCGCTTTCCCATCGGACTGGCAGGGCTCGAGTCATTTTAGTCTTTTAAAGTTTTCAATTTCAGAATGGTTCGATATTAACTGTATTAATAGCAGTTAGTCTGACGTTATATATATCTATATATACAGAACAGAAAGGCAGACTTACCGTTGTTTACAACTGATACGCAACTTCCTAAATGAACTGCGCTTTCTCCGGAAAGTAGGAATATTATAGTGTAAAACAACTGCTGTGTGCTCCAATCCATGATCAAAAATGTAAACAACACCTCCTCACTGCAGTCATGTATCTTCAGACTAAGTTACATATGCTTGTACAGGCCGGGTTTGTGCTCTCACGCTGTACGCGGCAGAAAATCCCCCTCGATGATGATGTTTGCCTCACTACTTCTGAATCATTTCTGTTTCTGTTTATTTCTACACGGATGGGCCGCTGTGGTTGGCCAGCTGTCAAGAGCGTCATAGCGCATAGCCACGCCCTATAATGCAGTGCAGTTGATCGTGACATTATTTTTAGTGTGGAGAAGATACAGTCTATGGTGGAGAGTCAGTAAAGAGAGGTTTAAAATAATTAATATTAAATTATTTAATTTACTTTAATGTATTATTATTATTTAAACATAATAATGTTAATAACTTATATATATATAACTTATATAATCATTTTCATTATTGTTGTTATTATTGAACGCTTTTATCCCCCAATTCTGGACTGTTTGTTTGCGACACCACTCTTATCTCTTACAGCCCTTTTTTTTTAGTAGCACTGTTTTGTAAATTGCGCAGTATTGTATTTTATTGTGTATGAGACTGTTGGACTTTATTGTGTTATGTTTAATGTTGGGAGCAAATTCCTCATAAGAACAATGTTACATAGATGCCTCTAATTTCAATTTCTTATTATGGTTGGTTGGATTTGCATTAAATTGTCATTTGTCGTGACTAATGTAATAACCTTTGAAAATAGAAGGTACAAAATTATTTGTTCTTTGTTACTTAGACCTATATTTCAAAGTAAGTGTGTTTGATTATAGATTCACTGCATACTTTCTTAGTTCTCTGCTTAAAAGTCATGATCAATTCGACTTATTTGACTCGAGATGGGTTTTACAGAGGTTTTAATCATTTATTTTAAATCACGGACCAGGTGAAACATATTGAAAATGCATTTGGTCACATTAAACTGATCAAGTGTTGTTGAAAAGAAGAGAAAAAAAAACTCACAAAAGAGACAGTGACAATTATACCTTATACTGAAAAACTGCTAAACATTACCAAAAAGAACAAAATGTAAACTGACACACAATAACACTATGCAGACCCTTTAAACACAATTATACATATGGAAAAACACACAAATCCACAGTTTTACAGTAATATAAAAGTTCAGAATGGAAAGAAGCTACTGTATTTTAGAATGTAACTGCTTATCAAAATGTATTACCAATATATGAAATCTGTTTCAGCAAAACAATGAAGCCTTGATTGTCTTGCAATATAGTTCTCACTACCACATTCACACTCATTACCACAACACAATTACCAAATATACAAGGCGGTTTAATATGCATGGCTTATTAGGAAGTACAGAGGGGATTTCTGAAACTTAAATGTAGTCTTTGTGTGTGCCCTTATTCCCAAAAATGTAGAGAAACACTAGATGATTAAAAACAATGTTCTTCATTCACATTTTTGCAATAGAATAAATTCTTAAATGAAGCATTAATAATTTCCATTAGACAATGCTAAAAGGCAGAGAAGCGAACACAGCTGAAATAAAGAGGAAGTTTTTAAATGTAGATTATTTTTTAAACCACGGAATAAGAATTTGAAGTGCATCTGTGGCCTTTATTACAACAACACGGCTCCGGTGATCTGGGAGCTGTGCAAAAGTAAGGTGCGCATAAAGAACAAACATGTAATGCATACACACTTCTGATCAAACCAGTTTCATATTTCAAAGGAGAGAAAATAATACTAAAATAAGGTTGTAACACTGATAACACCACCAAAGGTGCAAGGTAAACGTTTACTCATGGCCAAGCTGTTCTGCTTTGCTTTGGTGTGCAGTGGCTTTTTGATAGTAGTTTATTGTTTTAACTAGAACAAACTACTTGTAAGAACAAGCATCCTGCTGTAGATTAATTATTTGAAGACTTCAGAAAAGCAGTTCGCCCTGGATAGAAGGCTCATAGAGATCCAAAAGTTGCATTGTTGAATAGTTGCAAATGTTAAAAAGTAACACTTAAAAGTCAACAAGAAATGACACCCACAACCCCTTTTACTTTCGTAATGTGATGGATGTTTCGAAATGTTACCCATTATTAAAAGTGTCTGCTTCATACAACAGTTTGCAGTCAATTGTGAATGACTCTTCCCCTCTTCACACACTGCCAGACAACCATTGGTTAAAATGTAAGTGGCCTTGGTGATGTCATCAGAAAGGAAATTTGTTTCAGAAGTGGAGCAAGTTGTTATATTTTGATAAAAGATTACAAAGATTTTTTTTTTTGTTTGTTTGTTTAACAAGATCGTGCCCATTAAGACTAGGAATGCATTTGTTTTGTTATATATCCTTTTCAAAATACTATTTGTTTCCTTATGTATACAACTTTAATGAGGATAAAAATACTGAGTGCACCTTTAAGAAAGTAAATAGGGTCAATTTTGATTTCATGTTGACTTTAAAAGGCCTGTTTACAAAACGACGAATGTTTGATGCAAAATTTGTGCAATAAAACAACTGATGGAATTTTTTTACAGAGAGGAGTTCTAATCTCTTTGCCATTGCACTGCAAAGAAAACTAGTCAACCAATAAGAGTCACACTTTTGGTTATGTGCCCAAACATGCTGCTGTTACATAAAACTACGACTTGGTGGCATATTTTGATAAGCGACAATAAACAACAGAGGAACAATCTGGAACTAGCCTTTTTTCTTCTTCATGAAAAGCGGGTGTCAGAAAATGAAATTGCAGTGTCATTCAAACTGTCCAATGTTTTTTTTTACACATTTGCATGATATACATTTGTTTTAGTGTAAACAGGCCTCAACACTTTAATATTAAACCACACTCAACAAATCAAGCCATTTGGCCCATTTTAACTTTTACATCCAAGAGGAATTCTGTTGTTGTCCTGAATATAAGACAAAGTGAAAAAGACCCATTTCTCACTTCCTAAAGGATATCCCTTTCATAATGCGTTTAAATGGTCTGTCTTGGGGCTTTATAAGATCTGTATGTGCACAGTATCCTCCTATAGCTACAGTACGGACAGACAACTCGACTATCCTCATCATTCCTACTGCAGTTTCCCTGACTGAATGAACACACTCTCACTCAAAACACAAATGGAAACATGCACCTATACGCTCACACAAACACATGCTAGTCCCCTGCTTGTGGCTCTAGGTCTGGGAGTAAAACATTTTCATCTTGGTCGTTTCCTTGGAAACTTGTCTGTCTGTAATAGGCACTGCCAAACGTTGGAAGCCTTAGGATGCACAGAGAGTTTCTCTTGTAAAGGAGCCACAATGATCCGATCACCACAGCAAACAGCGCAATGGCCACCAACGCAGCTGCTGAGATCACACCTTGGTGTAGACCTGGAAAGAAACTTGCACGGTTGAGTTTCAGTACATGATGAAAGCTTTCAAGTTCAGCCCTTATAAAATATTTTGTAACATGATTTCTTATCAGTTTTCAAATGACGCCTGACTACATTGTCACTGTAGACAAATTACAAAGTCTGCTGAGTACACTCAATTTTGAGGAACTGGGAGTAGTTAGCATTGTGAAAGAGTTGAAAGGGAAAAGGAGATGCATAAAAAGTTGCCACTTCCTCAAAAGTATGATTCACCACATTTTGTTTTGTTACTTCATTTATATTAAAATTATATTAAAAAAAATATATTCTAACCTTTCAATGGCTCCAGTTCTACCTCTTTGATGGCACCTGTGATGCAAAGCAAAACATCTGAATAAAAATCCGAGCAACTACACGGCGGAAGTATTAACTGATCAAATGTTGCCCTCAGCCACGGCTCTCAAAACTACAGAAGAAAGTAAGTCATAAAACATGAGGGTGAGTAAATTATGACCTTTGCATCTGTGTAAACTATTCCTCTAACAGATACTTTGTTTTGCCATTTGTGAGTCAGTGCACAAATGATACAGAACATTTATTGCAACAAAGAAATGTTGCCACTCTAAGGCCAACAGTGATTTTCTGGTATTGTTACCGCAGTAAATATCAGAGGATCAGGACTGTACTGAGCCTCCGCTGGTGGTTTGTGCTCATGAGGTTGAAAACCATGCCTTTTACCTGTTGAGGTTTTGCAGATAAAGCCCAGTTTCTCAGTGCAGTCGGCTAACTGCCACACAGCATCTGAAACCTGCATGGTCACACATGAATCAGCCCTCATGTCACTGGCATCTGGAGCTTTGGAGCGCCAGTTAGTGTAATGGAGCGGTGAGCCATCCAGTCGAGTCAAAGCATCAGCTAAAATAAGCAGTTTGGTTAATTGTCTCAAACACATCATCAGGACAATTTCATTTTTAACATACAACTTTTAATAAATATTACATAACATAAATAAAATAATCAATTTACTACATATATTATAAAGATAAAAAGACAGATAGATAGATAGATAGATATATAATATAAATAAAATAATAAATATACTATATATAGTATATAAAGAGAGAGAGAATAGAGACAGACAGACAGACAGACAGATAGATAGATAAATAGAGGTATACAGTGGGTATAGAAAAGAATCACCCCCTTTAAAATAATCACATTTTGTTGCTTTGGAGCATGAAATGAAGGCGGACACAGATTTTGTTTCATCCAGCTGTATTTCCTCAGTGCAACTTATAACATCCAAGTGAAAGATATAACACCAACATGTCAGAAAAAAAAACAGAATCACTGAGTTGGAAAAAGGATCACCCCCCTTCTGTCAGTATTTTGTTGAACCACCTTTTGCTTTAATTACAGCCTTTAGTCTGTTGGCATTTGTCTCTGTCTCTAACTTTGCACATCTAGATTTTGCAATATCTGCCTACTCTTCTTTGCAGAACTGCTCGAGTTCAGTTCAATTTGATGATGACCGTTTGTAGACTGCAGTCTTCAAGTCATTCCACAGATTTTCAATGGGGTTTAAGTCTGGGCTCTGACTAGGTCATGCAAGGACATTCACTTTTTTCTCCTTCAACCACTGTGTGGTCACAGTTTTGCTGTGTGCTTTGGGTCATTGTCATGTTGGAAGGTAAACCTTCTTCCCATTGACAACTTTCTGGCAGAGGGCAGCAGATTTTCCTCAAGAATTTGATGGTATTTTGTCCCATTCATTTTTCCTTCTACCCTGACAAATGCCCCAGTCTCTGCTGCAGAGAAACACCCCCATAACAGAATATTACCACCTCCATGCTTTACTGTAGGAATGCTGCTATTTGAATGGTGAGCTGTATTGGATTATCGTTTGGTGTTGAGGCCAAATAATTCAATTTTAGTCTCATCTGCCTCAGAATCTTCAAGGTGCATTTTGGCAAA
>NW_015555778.1:1304376-1305061 GCF_001515605.1 Sinocyclocheilus anshuiensis | reverse complement strand
TTTTTCTTGCAACCTTCCCATACAAGCCACATTTGTAGAGAATGTGTGATATTGTTGTCAAATGCACACAATGACCACTCTTTGTCATAAATTCCTGAAACTGCTTCAGAGTCGCTGCAGGCCTCTTGGTCGCCTCTCTAACCAGTTTCCTCCTGGCTCTTTCATCCAGTTTGGAGCGACGTCCTGATCCAGGGAGGGTCTGTGTCGTACCAAATACCTTCCACTTCTTAATAATAGACTTCATTGTGCTTCTAGGCATTGATAAAGCCTTTGACATTTTTTGTATCCATCTCCTGACTTCCTGTCCACAACTTTATCTCGGAAATCTTTTGACAGTGCCTTGCCACCCATAGTGGATTGTTTGCTTCAGTTGCACTACCAAGGACTGAAATGCTCCAGGAAAGCTCAGTTAAAAATCAAATGGCTTTGAGTGCCATTGAGAAGGTGATTAGCTACACCTGATTGAGTTTACAAGTCATTTTTAGGAGGGGGTGATCCTTTTTTCCAACTCAGTGATTCTGGTTTTTTTTTCTCTGACATGTTTGTGTTTTATCTGTCAATTGGATGTTATAAGTTGCACCGAGTAAATACAGTTATATAAAACAAAAACGGTGTCCATCTTCATTTCATGCTGCAAAGCAACAAAATGTGATTATTATTTTACAGGGGGGGGGGGGGATTCTTT
>NW_015555778.1:1302199-1303060 GCF_001515605.1 Sinocyclocheilus anshuiensis | reverse complement strand
TATACCCACTATATGTATAGATGCATAAGGACATTTTCATTTTTCTCATAAAACTTTAAATAAGTATAATATAAATTAAAAAAAAAACAAATATGATAAATAATATAAATATTCAAAATTCATTTAAATTTAAATATTTTAATATATTTTAATACAACTTCAAAATAAAGAATGTATATATGTATAAATATTAAATATAAAATTAAATAAAATAAATAAAATATATAAACAATTTATACATACATATTTTTATATCTCATTTTCATTTTTCACATACAAGATTAAGTTAAATATAATAAAAATTACGAATATATTTTTTAAGATAAATAACATAAATATATGTATTTATATATCATTTATAACACCAATACATTTATAATATAAATGAATATCAATTGAATGATCAATATTTAACATCACAGCTCTTACTGTCAGTGTCGTATAAAATTCCTAGCCACAAATTCTGAGGGCCGCGGTAATGAGGTGACATCTCTTTAAGGAAGAACCGGCTCTCCTCATCATCTTGAACTGTAAGAACATCTGAAAAATTTCCTGAGAAAGGAAATAATCTTGCTAAATTATACAAATATAACCAAAGATGATCAAAGCCACCACTAGGTGGAGCTCTCGATCCAAACTAATTTAAAGTGCTGTACCCTTCTTTTTACAGTGATTTCTCGCTTCCTCCAGGGTCATCTTTAATATAACTGTTTCAAAATAATAGCAGCTCCCACGAAACTTCACCCAGGTCTCAGGACATACCACTTCATAGGAGAAAGCAATGCTTTCTGTGGGAGGACAAACAACGATATTAGTCAGTTTTCAACAATGTGCAATTGATAAAATGAATCCAAAGACAGA
>NW_015555778.1:1285167-1289860 GCF_001515605.1 Sinocyclocheilus anshuiensis | reverse complement strand
GTGACATCTCTTTAAGGAAGAACCGGCTCTCCTCATCATCTTGAACTGTAAGAACATCTGAAAAATTTCCTGAGAAAGGAAATAATCTTGCTAAATTATACAAATATAACCAAAGATGATCAAAGCCACCACTAGGTGGAGCTCTCGATCCAAACTAATTTAAAGTGCTGTACCCTTCTTTTTACAGTGATTTCTCGCTTCCTCCAGGGTCATCTTTAATATAACTGTTTCAAAATAATAGCAGCTCCCACGAAACTTCACCCAGGTCTCAGGACATACCACTTCATAGGAGAAAGCAATGCTTTCTGTGGGAGGACAAACAACGATATTAGTCAGTTTTCAACAATGTGCAATTGATAAAATGAATCCAAAGACAGAGAGCAATGGACTCACTCGGAGGAGGCATGTAGCATATCGCTCCTGATAACAACATGTCACATTCAACATCTTTCCAGCGTCCGTTAACATCCATGGACATGCAGCCTCCATCTCCCATAGGCCCCTCTGGGTAATAATTAGACACTTCCCAGTAAGTGAAGGAAATCTCACTGCCATCAGACCACTGGTGAGAGATACCATCCTATGAAGGTAGAGGGCACTCTTGTTTAATACACAAATATAACCCATCAAAATACATCCCAGTGTGATTTTAAAGCCTCCTTACATCTGTGCTGTACAAGCCGATCCAGTGTGGGGCTTCAAGCCTGCTGATCAGCACAGTGAGATAGGCCTGCTGAAACGGGTCTGTGATGCTCACAAGTGCCGCCCCCTTCTCCAAACATGTTTTCTGGGCCTGGTACCAGCTCAAATTGCCATGAATGATACGGTAACTGTGGTTCTTATACTCAGATGAGTCCAGAGAGGAAGCGGTATAATAGGATTGTGTAGGACGCTTGGTGATGTCTGAGATAAAGTAGCCATGCACGGATATTAAACACTGATAAAAAGCTGATAATTATTTTCATGTTATGGACAATAACCAATAAAATTTTATATTATTTTGTGTAAATAAACTCAAAATCAATCATTTTCAAATGCTACAAGTGAATTTAAGCATCACAACATTATAATTTACAGTATGAAAAATAGATATTTATTTTGAGATTTGCTGAAGACTAAATTATATGTTTTTTAAGGCAAGACATTACTTGTAAATAGAGTATAAATTTAACAGATATCACCATACTTTCCCCAGTTGATTGATTACATATACTGATGTCATATATTGACCTATTAAAAGGATTTTACAGCGGGGATTTTGGATATCTCTTATCACTCATATGAATATACACTGAACAAAATTATAAACGCAACGCTTATGGTAGAGAAATTAACATTCAATTCACGGGCAACAGCTCTGGTGGACATTCCTGCAGTCAGCATGCCAATTGCACGCTCCCTCAAAACTTGCGACATCTGTGGCATTGTGCTGTGTGATAAAACTGCACATTTTAGAGTGGCCTTTTATTGTGGCCAGCCTAAGGCACACCTGTGCAATAATCATGCTGTCTAATCAGCATCTTGATATGCCACACCTGTGAGGTGGATGGATTATCTCGGCAAAGGAGAAGTGCTCACTAACACAGATTTAGACAGATTTGTGAACAATATTTGAGAGAAATAGGCCTTTTGTGTACATAGAAAAAGTCTTAGATCTTTGAGTTCAGTTCATGAAAAATGGGGGCAAAAACAAAAGTGTTGCGTTTATAATTTTGTTCAGTGTATGTTATGGAAACAAAATAGCTTAAAATCTAAAAATTGACCATTTGGGAAAAAAAAATGGTTTTGCCTTAAAGGAATCATTCCTCCAAAAATGAAAATTGAAAATGTACCCACCCTCAGGCCTTCAAAGATGTAGAAGAGTTTGTTTCTTCATCAGAACAGGTTTGGAGAAATGTAGCATTACATCATTTGCTCACCAGTGGATCCTCTGCGGTGAATGGGTGCCATCAGAATGAGAGTCCAAACAGCTGATAAAAACATCACAATAATCCATAAATAATCCACACGACTCTAGTCCATCAATTAACATCTTGTGAAGTGAAAAGATGCATTGTATGCTTTGTATGTTCATTTATGGACTAGAGTTCTGTGGATTACTTGTGGATCATTGTGATGTTTTTGTCAGCATTCTGACGGCACCCATTCACTGCAGAGGATCCATTGGTGAGCAACTCATGTAATGCTTAATTTATCCAAATGTTCAGATGAAGAAACAACCTCATCTACATCTTGGATGCCCTGAGTAAACTGTCAGTAAATTTGTGAGTGATAGATAAAGACAAAGGCAATATAAATGTAAAAATAAGAGGAAATGTATATCCGCAATTAAATATCGGTCAATGCCAATGAATTAAAAACATTTCTAATATTGTTAAAATCAGCTTACCTTGCGGCTTCTGGCAGACAAAGCCATAGACGCTCTCAGTACAGACGTCATCCTGCCATAGCCCTGTCACCCGGAAGTTGTGACTGTTGGACAGGTAAGTACAATGAGGTTCTTCAGGAGATCTATAATTAGACATCTGCAGACATACACACAGAAAAACATTTTAAAATAGTGTTGAAATCAAATTACATTTCAAATATATTAAATCCTGAGTCTTTATACCTCCCAGTTATTATAGCTGAGTGGCTTCCCATTGCTCCATTTAGAGGAAAAACGACCCCGTGCACCAATCCAAAGCCCCGCTGACCAGCCATTAAGCAGCATGACGATGTAAGCTTCAATCAAAAGGCAAAAACCACAAAAATGTCAATACAAAACAACATCAGAAACTCTAATATAATGAAGATGTGATATTTACCTTGTTCAATTTCGTCCTCTATGGACACCAGAGATCCCTGATAGGATGAGCAGATGGATTGAGCATCCTGCCAGGTTTTCCCATCTTCCGGATGGGTTGGGAGATGCAGAAATAGACACTGGCAACCAATCACAAACAAGCAATTCTCAATGATACAATAAAACCCAAGAACCTAAAATAGTGAATAAAAAAAGATCATATCTTGAGCAAATGAATAGAAACACAGTCTATAATAATTCTGGTGTGCTATTAATATTAATTCATCATTTAATGAATTGTAATTCATTAGTGAGAAAAAGCATGAGCCTACATTATTAGCAGTTAATTGTTAAAATGTTTTTACTTAAAAACTGTTGTGAAAAATGTCCAGTATTTTTTCCGCTTTATATTTTTTCTCATGATTAATGAGAAAAATGACTGAATTCTATTATGTTCTGTATAACTTGGCTGCAAAACATTTTATTTATACAATAATATATTTAAGAAATATTTACATGTATATACAAGTGTAGATCAAAATTAGAGAACAACCTACAATTTCCTAAATTTCAAGGTCACTGCTTAGTCCTATTTTAACTTATCCTAACAGGAGTAGTAGGGCAGCTTTTTAAGCATATTTCATAAATTAATTGTATGCTGAAGCACAGTATAAAAAACTTAAATGAAATATTTGAAAAACAACTCTGATCAAAATTAGAGAACCCTTACAGATACCTCCAAGTTATTGGTGTTAATCTGGTACCTGGTGCTAATTTCCTTAATTATATGACAAACCCTATTTAACTGGCAGCATTCCTCTAATTTTCACTGAGATTGCAAGATGGCGGGCAGCTCTAAGGGGACTGAAACCCTGCAACAGCAGGTTGTCCAGATGAAGGTGAAAGGATGACCCTTTCAGCCACTGCACGAGAAGTTGGTCGTTCTAAATTTGTGATTTCTTGAATATTGCAGCTTTACAGTGACACTAATTCATTCAAGTCACCCAAAAAGGCTGGTCGTCCACATAAGACAAATGCACGAGAAGACAGGATAATGCGGAGACTCTCAATGGGGAATTGGTTCAACACTGCAGCTGGAATTGCTCGCCAGTTCAGCAATGAACAGGGTAAGGATCTGTCTCGGCACGTTTAAGAGAAATCGGACTGAAAGCGCACTCTGCAGTGACTAAGCCTCTCATAAGCAGAAAGAATCAAAAGGCTAGACTAACCTTTGCTGAGGAGCATGTTGTGTGGATAGAGGAGAACTGGTCCAAAGTTCACTTTAGTGATGAGAGCAAGTTTAATTTACTTGGGTCTGAGAAACATTATGTTCGGCATCAAACTGGGGAAAGACTGAACCCCGAGTGTGTAAAGTCAGTGAAAGGTGGAGGAGGAAGTGTCATGCTTTGGGGGATGCTTTCTGCAGCAGGAGTTGGGCCTCTTAGGCTATGTTCACACTTGGTGTCTTCTTTGACAAGAAAAAGTTGACAAGGGCGTCTTTTGTTGCTATAGCATCAGCTGCAACAGTAGCCTAGCGCTGTGTGGTGCAAAAATGTTGAGAAAGAGGAAATTGGCTCTTGCGTTGGCTTTTGAAGTTAACGGGGAAGAGAATGTCGGTTTACAACAACGTTTGGGGGTGCACGACATTATACGGGGAAGGAACCAGTATGGTGCTTACAACAATTTAGTCCAGGAGCTCCGGTTGGATGATGCACGGTTTGCGGCATATTTTAGACTAAACATTAAAACATTATTATTATACTAAATATTTTGTGCTCATATCACATAACTCCGAAACTAGTACGATCAGTTTATCTACCGGCACCTTCTCCATTTTTTCTTGTTCATGTTATTATGGAAATAACAGGTCTCGCTACTCGCTTGTCATTGGTCAGCTGTCAAAAAGGC
>NW_015555778.1:1259819-1284712 GCF_001515605.1 Sinocyclocheilus anshuiensis | reverse complement strand
GAAAATACGTCAGTATTGTACGTTTTAGTGCCTGTAAAAACGTAAGTAAATGTACGTTTTATAGTACCACATTTTATGTAAAATACATACGAATTATCATGAGATCAAGTAGGTTTCAACGACGAATTGCAGTCAGGTCGAGACCCCGATGAGGATGACAAGCATGCAGATGAGCTTCCCGGAGACGGTTTCTGACAGTTAGTGCAGAAATGTTTTGGTTATGCAAACCGATTGTTGCAGCAGCTGGTGGCTGGTCTCAGACGATCTTGGAGGTGAAGATGCTGGTGTGGTTACACGTTGAGGCCGGTTGGATGTACTGCCAAATTCTCTGAAACGCCTTTGGAGACGGCTTATGGTAGAGAAATTAACATTCAATTCACGGGCAACAGCTCTGGTGGACATTCCTGCAGTCAGCATGCCAATTGCACGCTCCCTCAAAACTTGCGACATCTGTGGCATTGTGCTGTGTGATAAAACTGCACATTTTAGAGTGGCCTTTTATTGTGGCCAGCCTAAGGCACACCTGTGCAATAATCATGCTGTCTAATCAGCATCTTGATATGCCACACCTGTGAGGTGGATGGATTATCTCGGCAAAGGAGAAGTGCTCACTAACACAGATTTAGACAGATTTGTGAACAATATTTGAGAGAAATAGGCCTTTTGTGTACATAGAAAAAGTCTTAGATCTTTGAGTTCAGTTCATGAAAAATGGGGGCAAAAACAAAAGTGTTGCGTTTATAATTTTGTTCAGTGTATGTTATGGAAACAAAATAGCTTAAAATCTAAAAATTGACCATTTGGGAAAAAAAAATGGTTTTGCCTTAAAGGAATCATTCCTCCAAAAATGAAAATTGAAAATGTACCCACCCTCAGGCCTTCAAAGATGTAGAAGAGTTTGTTTCTTCATCAGAACAGGTTTGGAGAAATGTAGCATTACATCATTTGCTCACCAGTGGATCCTCTGCGGTGAATGGGTGCCATCAGAATGAGAGTCCAAACAGCTGATAAAAACATCACAATAATCCATAAATAATCCACACGACTCTAGTCCATCAATTAACATCTTGTGAAGTGAAAAGATGCATTGTATGCTTTGTATGTTCATTTATGGACTAGAGTTCTGTGGATTACTTGTGGATCATTGTGATGTTTTTGTCAGCATTCTGACGGCACCCATTCACTGCAGAGGATCCATTGGTGAGCAACTCATGTAATGCTTAATTTATCCAAATGTTCAGATGAAGAAACAACCTCATCTACATCTTGGATGCCCTGAGTAAACTGTCAGTAAATTTGTGAGTGATAGATAAAGACAAAGGCAATATAAATGTAAAAATAAGAGGAAATGTATATCCGCAATTAAATATCGGTCAATGCCAATGAATTAAAAACATTTCTAATATTGTTAAAATCAGCTTACCTTGCGGCTTCTGGCAGACAAAGCCATAGACGCTCTCAGTACAGACGTCATCCTGCCATAGCCCTGTCACCCGGAAGTTGTGACTGTTGGACAGGTAAGTACAATGAGGTTCTTCAGGAGATCTATAATTAGACATCTGCAGACATACACACAGAAAAACATTTTAAAATAGTGTTGAAATCAAATTACATTTCAAATATATTAAATCCTGAGTCTTTATACCTCCCAGTTATTATAGCTGAGTGGCTTCCCATTGCTCCATTTAGAGGAAAAACGACCCCGTGCACCAATCCAAAGCCCCGCTGACCAGCCATTAAGCAGCATGACGATGTAAGCTTCAATCAAAAGGCAAAAACCACAAAAATGTCAATACAAAACAACATCAGAAACTCTAATATAATGAAGATGTGATATTTACCTTGTTCAATTTCGTCCTCTATGGACACCAGAGATCCCTGATAGGATGAGCAGATGGATTGAGCATCCTGCCAGGTTTTCCCATCTTCCGGATGGGTTGGGAGATGCAGAAATAGACACTGGCAACCAATCACAAACAAGCAATTCTCAATGATACAATAAAACCCAAGAACCTAAAATAGTGAATAAAAAAAGATCATATCTTGAGCAAATGAATAGAAACACAGTCTATAATAATTCTGGTGTGCTATTAATATTAATTCATCATTTAATGAATTGTAATTCATTAGTGAGAAAAAGCATGAGCCTACATTATTAGCAGTTAATTGTTAAAATGTTTTTACTTAAAAACTGTTGTGAAAAATGTCCAGTATTTTTTCCGCTTTATATTTTTTCTCATGATTAATGAGAAAAATGACTGAATTCTATTATGTTCTGTATAACTTGGCTGCAAAACATTTTATTTATACAATAATATATTTAAGAAATATTTACATGTATATACAAGTGTAGATCAAAATTAGAGAACAACCTACAATTTCCTAAATTTCAAGGTCACTGCTTAGTCCTATTTTAACTTATCCTAACAGGAGTAGTAGGGCAGCTTTTTAAGCATATTTCATAAATTAATTGTATTCTGAAGCACAGTATAAAAAACTTAAATGAAATATTTGAAAAACAACTCTGATCAAAATTAGAGAACCCTTACAGATACCTCCAAGTTATTGGTGTTAATCTGGTACCTGGTGCTAATTTCCTTAATTATATGACAAACCCTATTTAACTGGCAGCATTCCTCTAATTTTCACTGAGATTGCAAGATGGCGGGCAGCTCTAAGGGGACTGAAACCCTGCAACAGCAGGTTGTCCAGATGAAGGTGAAAGGATGACCCTTTCAGCCACTGCACGAGAAGTTGGTCGTTCTAAATTTGTGATTTCTTGAATATTGCAGCTTTACAGTGACACTAATTCATTCAAGTCACCCAAAAAGGCTGGTCGTCCACATAAGACAAATGCACGAGAAGACAGGATAATGCGGAGACTCTCAATGGGGAATTGGTTCAACACTGCAGCTGGAATTGCTCGCCAGTTCAGCAATGAACAGGGTAAGGATCTGTCTCGGCACGTTTAAGAGAAATCGGACTGAAAGCGCACTCTGCAGTGACTAAGCCTCTCATAAGCAGAAAGAATCAAAAGGCTAGACTAACCTTTGCTGAGGAGCATGTTGTGTGGATAGAGGAGAACTGGTCCAAAGTTCACTTTAGTGATGAGAGCAAGTTTAATTTACTTGGGTCTGAGAAACATTATGTTCGGCATCAAACTGGGGAAAGACTGAACCCCGAGTGTGTAAAGTCAGTGAAAGGTGGAGGAGGAAGTGTCATGCTTTGGGGGATGCTTTCTGCAGCAGGAGTTGGGCCTCTTAGGCTATGTTCACACTTGGTGTCTTCTTTGACAAGAAAAAGTTGACAAGGGCGTCTTTTGTTGCTATAGCATCAGCTGCAACAGTAGCCTAGCGCTGTGTGGTGCAAAAATGTTGAGAAAGAGGAAATTGGCTCTTGCGTTGGCTTTTGAAGTTAACGGGGAAGAGAATGTCGGTTTACAACAACGTTTGGGGGTGCACGACATTATACGGGGAAGGAACCAGTATGGTGCTTACAACAATTTAGTCCAGGAGCTCCGGTTGGATGATGCACGGTTTGCGGCATATTTTAGACTAAACATTAAAACATTATTATTATACTAAATATTTTGTGCTCATATCACATAACTCCGAAACTAGTACGATCAGTTTATCTACCGGCACCTTCTCCATTTTTTCTTGTTCTTGTTGTTATGGAAACGACAGGTCTCGCTACTCGCTTGTCATTGGTCAGCTGTCAAAAAGGCGCTTGACGTAGGGCGTTTTTTTTTTCAGAAAAGTTCAACTTTTTTCAACTTGAAAAGATGCTCTGAGCTGCAGAAAAAAACGGCGGCGGTGGTTTTTTTGAAAACACGGTTTACTCCAAAGGATTATAATGTAAAACAGATGGTGGCAGCTTCAAAAAAAGATGCCAAGTGTGAACACGTCCTTACACAGCTACATGGCAGAGTGAATGAAAATGTTTATTCGAACCTCCTTCTACAAGCATCTCCCAATCAGCCTGCAATTTTAATGCAAGACAATGCTCCCTGTCACACTGCAAATTCCTGACAGCTGTAACCCTCCAAAATTTTAGTTGTAACCTTCTTTCGTGCTACAGTGGTTACTGTTCTCTAATTTTGATCACTGTGTTTTCCACAAAATGCTTTGGTTATATTGTAAAACATGTTAGTAGTATAACAGCTAATATTCCTTTAATTTTGAGTGATGAAAATTAACAATATTTCAGAAAAAATTCAAGTATTTATAGATTATTCTCTAATTTTGATCTCCACTGTATATTCTGTATACACTGTATATTCATATTTATATATGATTTATATTATATATACGGTGGGTACGGAAAGTATTCAGACCCCCTTAAATTTTTCACTCTTTGTTATATTGCAGCCATTTGCTAAAATCATTTAAGTTAAAATGGCTGCAATATAACAAAGAGTGAAAAATTTAAGGGGGTCTGAATACTTTCCGTACCCACTGTAAATATAAATATATATTACATTTATTTCTTAAATATATACATGTATCTGTGTGTATTTATATATACATATAAATTTACACAGTACACACACATATATTATGTAAACACAAAATTTTATTTTGGATGTGATTAATCGATTTGACAGCCCTAAAAAATATACAATACTTAAAATGATCTCAAAACAAAGAAACATATATAAAGAAATAAACCTTGTGTCCATAGTAGAACCAGTTTTCTGGGCAGCGGCCGACATAGTGAGGCTCGCGTGGATCCTCCACTAAAGACACTGTTCTGCGCTTGCACACGTAACCATGTCGATCTTTACAGCTTCCTGCTGACCACTGACCTGCACAACGTTGTTGATAAGCTGTGTTTGAGTATACTGGATAATGGTACTTGTGTGTGCTTAAGTGATTGTTTACCAGATTGAGACGACATCTGGATGCAGTTTTGGCCAGGCTTTCGGTAAAATCGACCATTTTCCCAGTTCTCATAATCCAAAGCGGATCCATCAGTCCAACTGCAGAAAGCAAACACATAAAACACACAAATCCCAAAATGAAGCTTCATATTGTACGTTCCTCTTGTGCTCCTTTTTCTTTCTTAAAGGTGAAGTGTGTGATTTCTGTAATATTTGTTGACCAAATGCAATTGCAAAAATACTGTTTATTTTGAACTTAAAAAAATAAAAATCATAAGAATCATAAGAATTATTCAAAAAATATTTTCTGCCTTTATCTTTCACTTATTATATACAACTTTATTAATGAATAAATAAATAAATGAAAAGTCAACTTTTTTTCTAATTATACTGTAAAAGAGACTCATCATGGTAGTCAAAGAAAGGCACCTGAGACCATTGTGACCACTGTTAGCAGACAAACCAATCCACCAATATTCAGAGACCTACAACAAAGACACAAATAAATATGCTATATTATATAGAAACATGTAAATATTATATTCTGCCATATGTATATACATACACACAACTGTTCAGAAATTTAAGGTTGGTAAGATAGTCTCTTATGCTCACCATGGCTGCATTTATTTCATCAAAAATTAAATGTTGTGAACAGTATTAAAATTTCAAACAACCGTTTTCTTATTTAATATATTTTAAAATGTAATTCCTGTGATGCAAAGCTGACTTTTCAGCATCACTACTCCAGTCTTCAGCGTCACATGATCCTTCAGAAATCATTCTGATATCCTGATTTGCTGCTTTATTATTATCAATGTTGAAATCAGTTGTGTTCCTTAATATTTTTGTTTTTCAAAAATTCAAAAAAGTTCAAAAGAACAGAATTTATGAACTTTTTTAATATTATACATCTCATTACTGTTACTTTTGATCAATTTAATGCATCCTTGCTGAATGAAAGTATTCATTTGTTTAAAAAATCGTACCGAGCGCAGACTTTTGAATGGTAGTGTACATAAATACATAAATAAATACATATAAAACCTTGATCATGTGTTCTCTGATGAAGTCCAGTTCCTCTCTAGAGTGAACAGAGAGCAGATCAGCACCCATCATCTTACAGGCAAAGGAGACGGACCCCCAGGGAAATGGCTTACTGGCAAAGTAATATTCAGCTCCACGGAAAAACACCCACGGCTCTTGTTCTGCACCATAAACACAAACGAGTGTCATCACCATCAACATCATCAGTGAAGATAAGCCTCTAGTCTATAGTATTTAGCTGCATTGTACTTACGGTCGCTGTACCAGTATGGTTTGACCAACTCCACACCTAAGGAAACCAAAAATCAAATACCTACATTTCAACAAATCTTGTTGTTTTGCCCCAACAAACAGACTTACACAATTCATACAACATAACTACATCTAATTTAAAAAAAAAACAATTAAATAAAAATATTCCTTGAAACCAGTGTGGAAATTTAGGAATGTCTAAGCTGGTCTTTTCAGCAAGTTGAAAATGAATGTTCCATTACATGTTATATCCATACAGCCAAAATACAGCCATACCTCTAGGGACCTTGCAAATCCATTCATATTTGGAGTCGCATGAGTGAGGCGTGAGAGTGTTTGTGAGGTCACTGTACACAGCACACATGCGAGAGTCCAATTCATTCATATCCTCAATGAACGATGTCACCACCTGCAGAATAGCATCATGACAATACTTTAACAAGCTGATGAACAGGTTCTTTCATGACTATCTCATGTCTTCTCTATTTTACATGTAGATAATATATTCAAACATATCCAAAGCATCTGACTCTCTGCTTTCTCTTTTCCAGGCCTTTTTGTTTGTTTCTCTTTTTCTATGAATTTTTTACCGGTGTGCCATCGGACCACTCCCAGGCTCCATCAGACCAAGGGTTTCTCTTAGTAAAGCCCACCCAAAACCAGCGACCCTCTGTACTGAAAACATACAAGAAAGAAAAGGCAGGAGAGAGAAAAAAGAAATACATTAATTAAAAAATTCTTAATGACAAAATAAACTAATAACATGAAATAAAAAGAATTAACATTAATTATTAATCTTAAAATTGAAATTAAATTAATTATACTTGTTAATTACCTCATTATTATTAGGCTATTTATTTATTTTTTCTTTCCAATTTTTACGAATATATACAGATATACAGTGGGGTCCAAAAGTCACTTGTCAGCTTATTTAGTTTGGTTAGTTTATTTGACCTAGAAACATTACCAGTTAAATATTTATTTATTTTGCATAGTAACTTTTTAAAAACGTCTGAAACATTCTTTCTGATTTACCTTCCAGGTTTAAACTACATTTTGAATTCCAGGTTTTCAATGTGGTCTCAGACTTGTGAACCTTAGTGTAGACTGTAGAAAATTCCAAAACAAAAGTTCCCGTTCAGGTTGGTCTCTCGACATTGTGTAATCGCTAGTAGTCCAGGTGATATGGAGCCGATTGTTTAAAAACAGCTGATGATCAGGGCTGATTATTTCCTGTCAATCAAAAGGTGTCGGAAAAGCATGTCCGACAGCAACTAGCATGAAGAAAATGTTTCTTGTGTTAAATTTATGACTGTCCGGGTTAAAGCAATAGGCCTAATAACGCAACAATGCAGAACCGTTAACATGGGTTTGATTTGACCCTATGAACCACACATAGTTCAAGCCACGGATGCAGGGTCCGCCGTTTTCCCTTCACAAAACATTATTTGTAATGAGCCTTCAATCCAATTATCACAAAGAGCTTTGTGCTTTGATACTTCTGATAAGAAACAAAGTCTTAGCTTTCAAATCCAGTACATTTCATCTAAAAATTCAAACAATAAATGCCATTTTGACGCTCTTAAGTGTGGTGTAACAGATCACTTTTGCAGCTTCAGTTCTAGTGGTAATGCTCTAACACTTTAATTCAATTTTAAACATTAACATGAATGAACTTCAGAAGGTATATTCAAAGATACAGTAGCCTACAACTTACCGACATGTATCATGTCTCATATAATCGCTCAATCAGTGTTTTAACCAAAAGAAAGACGTCAAATAAAACAGCAATATGTCATAACAATATGTCATAATTGCATTTACTTCAGGAAAGTTATCCAGTGTTTACAGTATGTTAGTTAGCAATAAAAAAAACACTAGAGGGAGCTTATTTACTGTTCATTATATATGTATGTTTTAATAAATCTGTCATGAAGGCAAGTTTTTATGAAAACTACCTTATGTGCAATTGAGTTGTATACAAACGTTTTTATTTGAGGGTGTTTTTATATCTGAAAAAGATTATTTAGATCTAAATTTAGATTTAGATCTGAAACAAATTTCATTGAATATAATAGTGTTGTTGTTCATTTTAACCTCTGATGTGCCCTGTGTAGTTTGCAGCATTAGTTGGAAGCATAGACTGTATAAAAACATGGACGTAGTGTCCGTGACGTCACCCATAGGTTTCTGAAGAGCATTTTTGAAGCTCAAAGTTGGAGGAGCTGGCCGTCGCCATCTTGGCAGCGCATCACCTTGCGTCACTCCCGGATAATCAAAAATGGGCAAAGAGGCGACCAAAACCACTTGTAAACATATTTTTTTCTGCTGTAAAGTTGGGCATTTTAACATTGGGAGTCTATGGGACTGACTCCCTTTTGGAGCCAGCCTCTAGTGGCCAGTCGATGAATTGCAATTTTAGTCACTTCCATGTTGGTTTCAGGAGAGAGACGGGGAGGTTGCCACTTGGTTGGGAGAGATTATCGGCATCGGTATCGGCAGATATCATTCGGAATAATCAGCTATCGGTATCGGCTGAGAAATTTCATATTAGTGCATCTCTAAATAATAGGAAAAAATGTATCATGGTTTCCACAAAATAAATATATTGTATAAAAAATTATTTGAAATTGTAATAATATTTCACAATATTACTGTGTTACTGTTTTTTTTACCAAATAAATGCAACCTTGGTGAGCATAAGAGACTTCTTTCAAAAGCAAAAAAAAATCTTACCGACCAGTATTGAACAGTAGTGTATAAACCCCCACTTGTGGTGGGAAAACGTGTAAACCAACCTTTGGAACATCATGGAGAGGAGCTTTTTGACAAAAGTCTGATCTTCATAGTGATGGAAACTGGCCAGATCAGCACCCAAAGCCCGGCAGAAGAACTGAGCCTCAGTCCAGGTGCGATGCATCAGGATCTTCTCACTGTGATACACCTAAACAACAAACAAACAAACAAACAAACAAACATTCAGAACATGATCCAACAGACATGAACGGCAGGAACAGACTGAATAATAATTAATCAATGGGTAAAATATATCAAATTCAAAACAAGATTATGAGTGCGTACAGTGACTCTCAATAATGGGTATATGATTATATACTCTCTGTACTACCTTGTAACAGTGAGACAGGCCTTTGCGGCTCTCCCATCCTGTCGGACATTGTGCATTCATATCTATGTGTGGCACAGGCATCAGGGTGTCATGGTTACCACTAACTTCCTGTTTGCACACAGCCAGGGCCTTAAAGGTATGACAATTTTTCACCTCCCAGTGACCTAGAGCCTGACCTCCAGACATCACCACACACCCTCCTCCAATCACTGCAGACAGAGGGAGAGAGATGATTCATTAAATGAAGAGCTTTCAGTCTGCTTGCGCCTGCAAGCCCAGGTTTATGGTGGCAAGTGTTTTAAAGGGATAGTTGACCCAAAAATTAAAAACCTGTCATCATTTACTCACCCTCAATTGGTTCCAAACCTGTATAAATTTATTTATTCTGTTAAACACAAAAGAAGACATTCTGAAGAATGCTGGTAACCAAACAACTGCTGGTAGCCACTGACTTCCATACACTCTAAAAAATGCTGGGTTATATTTAACCCAGCATTTTTTAGAGTGTAGTATTTTTTTCACAGTATGGAAGTCAATAGCTACCAGAAACTGTTTGCTTACCAACATTCTTCAGAATAATCTCTTTTGTAAAGAAAGTAAATTACACAGGTTTGGAACAACTTAAGGGTGAGAAAATGATGACATAATTTTCATTTTTGGGTGAACTATCCCTTTAAGGACTTACCTGGCTGGTGTCGGTTCCAGTTGGTGTAGGTGAGGGTTGCCGACGAGCCATTCTGAGTCAGCCAGCGGTACTCGCCAGTTCTGTTCTGGTCCTGCAGAGCTGTCCAGTAGAATCGGTACTGAGAGCCTCCCATTTCACTGATCAGGCTATTTAGAAAGGTCTGCTCAAACCTGCCGAAGAGAAACCACACACTCCGATCATGTGACACTGAAGACTGGAGATGATGATGTTGCATCACAGGAATAAATTACATTTTAAAACATATGAAAATAGAAAACAGTTCTTTTAAATTGCAATAATATTTCCCAATATTACAGTTTTTACTGTATTTTTAAGAAAGAGCATGAGAGACTTCTTACTTTTGAAAGGTAGTGTATACTAGGTAGTTTCATATTTCATGTTTTATTATTCAGTTACCATACTATTGCATTCAATTACCAAACTAGTTACAGTTGTATAATTGATGCTTTGTATTTTTTTTTGTTCTAATGCTGCCACAGCACAAGAAACAAGCATGCAAGCAAGCACATGCAGTCAGACTGAGCTTTGCCAAAACGCTCCTTGAAGATTCTGAGGCAGATGAGACTAAACACCAAACGATATGTCTGGCTGTCAACGTTCTGTCAACATTCACAGACACTGCTTTCTCTGATTAATACCAACAAAACTCCATTCTGGCGTTTTTGACATACCTGCTTTCTACAGTAACAAGAGGAGATCTGCAGTAATATCCTTTCACTGCATCCTCAAACGTCTGCTCCTGATCTGTGATTTTATAACACCAGTTGTCCTTCCTTCTCCATCCCTGCATATACACACAACACAATGAAAACAGATGCTGCAAGGCTTTAACTGACACACAGATACATTATTAATATAAAAGGACGAAGACTTGAAAGAACAATACTACCATGCTGAAACAGATAAACCAGCTTTTCCTCAAAAAATCAGATTGTTATGGTTTGTAGTGTGTAGTATAGGATTTATATGTCATATTTAGTGTGCACTACAAAGTAAGCATTGTACAGGAATTAGTCATTAGTGTAGTGTATCATATTTCTCTAAAATATTAAACCAAATACTTCTACCATATGTTCCGTAATATACTTTCACTGTTTTTTTTTTTTTATCATTTGAAACGTGCTGCCACTTAAAGTATATTCCAAAGAGCAATTAACTTCAAGCACACAAAACCTGCTCAAAGCGCACACAGTTGCATTCGTGCTGAATTAGAGCAGTACGTGATCCCAAGTTTATTTATATAGCACATTTCCCACATGATGCCGGTAGTTTTAGTTTTGCTTAAATAAATTTGTTTAGTCTTGGCATTTATCATAAATGTTGTTCATAATGAACACCTCTAGAATTTCTATTGGTTTAATACCTCTTTTCAATTCCAGTTCTGTTCTGGATACAGTTACATTTAAAGGATTTGTGGAGTGAGGGCAAATAAAATAATTTTTACAGTGTTTGTAATGTTTGTAAACATTTCATTTTACTTAAGATTTATTTTTATTTACATTATTTCTGAATGTAGTAATAAATGCAACTTATCTGTGTTTTTTCTCTCTCAAAAATGCAATTTTGACACTTATAGTCAGGTATGATTTAGTCACTCATAGTAAATAGTGCATAGTTCATTGTATAAGCAGGCAATTTGGGATGCAGCTTTAGCTGTAATTCTCTAGTGGCATCTGGCTGTTTTCACACCTGCCCTCAATTAACCCTGAGTTCAATGGCTTTACTTCGGTGTCCTTCATATAACCTAGACCAGACTGAAACAAGCATTTTAACAGCTACAAACTGACAAAATCAGGTAGCTGATGGCCAACTCTGAACTTTAATCAAGATCAAGATTTTAGGTTAAGAGGAAAGTGCATGTATTTAAAATCTTCACCATTTACACACTTTTGCCTTCAGTACAATATAAAACCATTTCAGCAGAAGTAAACGGTTGTCCTTTGCATACAGTACAAGCTGAGTAAGTGTGGGTGTGCCACATACATGACCGTGCACTAGCACTTGTGCATCTCTGAAAAGTACCCTTTCTATGTTTGGCAATAAACGTCACGTTTGTTCTTCTCGCAGCCGACTTTTTTCAAAGCCAGTAAAAGCAGGAACAGAGCAACAGAACAGATCTGAATCAGTACGTTGTTCTCGGGGCATGACCTGCTCTCACCCTCGCTGACGGCCGCTCCATCCTTCAGACACACGGCCTGTCTGCCCTCCTCACCCCCACACAAAGCCCATCTCAAGCACAACCAATCAGAAATGCAGGAAAAAAGAGAGTGCCGGTAATGAGACGGGAAAAAGCAGTTTGGTACTGGAGTTTTTTAAGACCTCCACTGAATCACTGCATTTTATTCATATGTTTCTCACGCAATGTATTTTGAATGACATGGAAAATGTGTGTTTGCAACTGTACTGGGGAACTTTCATTTTTTGTTCTTGCTGCGCTTTTATTTTGAAATTTGAACTTCAATCATATTAGTGTGGTGATGTTTACTTTATTCTACATAATAGCAGGTCACTTTATCAATTAATCATGCAACAAATAAATAAATAAATAAAAATAAACAGGAAAAAATTAATGATGGGGTACAAATAAACCAGCAGATAATGCTGGACAAACTATTCCAAAATATAGCTAGTTAAGTTTCTATTAGCTAAGCTAATAAATTCAATTGTAGGTAAATATTCCACTTTATTCATCGCTTTTTCTCTTTTATAAAGTGAACTGAATTAAATGTTTGAATGATTCAGAGTGAATCACTAACCAATTCAGGTTATTTTTGCTAACCTCTATGGTAAATGAATTTCTAAAAAGAACCGACTCAAAAGAATGATTAATTTGAGAATTGACATTAGTTTTATTTTAGTATTATTTATATACCATTATAGTATTTATTAATATTCTGAAATATTTATTTTATTTTATTAGTTTTTTAAATATATTTTTTATATTTTGTTTTTGTGTTTATAATTAAACATAGATTTAATGTATTATTATTTATATTTATTTGAGTAATTTTAGAAAAAATTCAACTTAAAGATTTTATTTTGGTTAGTTGCCATAAATACAAATAATGTATTTATATTTTATTTCAGCTTTATTTCAATTGCCATAAATGATTTTTAATAGTTATAGTTTTAGTTAACAATAACACTGATCGACATCAATAGCTCTGATTCTAAACAGCCTACAGAAAATATCAGACACATGAAAAATGTGTCACTGTTGCATTTGCTACCAAAACATAAGCAAAAATGACTTCATGATCTTTAAAATTCATTTTGTTACTTTCTTATTTTAATTCAACAAGACTGCCATTGGATTTATAATTTCATTTCTCCTCACCGAAATGTATCATTATGTGTGTGTTGAAGTACGCTCTCACCTCTGAACATCCTTCATCCCATTCTCCAGTAGGATGCTGGGGAACAAGGCCCCTTGCCTTACAGATTGCTGCATGCTGCTCTTCGCAATCTTCAAACTGCCATCTGCCTTCCTAAAACACACTCACAATTAATCCCTCATCAAGTACAGAGGAAAGTTCAAAAAGGTCAGATCTGTCATGTGACCGGGTGGATGCCTAGACCGCTGGTTTACTGCTGTGACTAACGGGTGACTGTGCATCTGATTACCCAGGATAAAGCTTTCATGCAGTGACTGTCTCTGAAATCTGATCTAACCGTTTTCAACTTGCACACAGCTGCTGTCTGATTTATGGGGTGATTCTGGACATGTGCTTGCTTTCTGACCACATACTGTATGCTCGGTCTATGACTAATGCCCTGTGACATTAATCTGATCTCCGACCTCTGATCTCACCTTCCAGTCCGCGGTAACGCAGATTTGTTTGTCGCCATGGCAATGGGAAGGTTCCTGAGAGTACCAGGATGTGAATGTGACGGGAGAGCCGTCAGACCACTGGACTGTTGAAAGTTTGGCCTCCTTATGCAAGCCGATCCACACCTTAGAGTTGGATCCTGAAATAACCAATAACATATTGTTATCACTGTGACTTCAGTAAATGACACTATAATGCGAAAAACTATTCTAAAAACGATGAAATTTCATTTCACTTTAGTATCAAATCCAGCCAACCATTGGAGAGCAGTTTCAGTAGTAGTTCCTGTTGGGAAAGGGAGTGGATGCTGACCAGTTCTGCCTCCAGAGCTTTGCATGCGCTAGAAGAGCTGTCCCAGCTCAACTTCTCCTCCACGCACCGGTAACAAAACGCATTGTGGTCCAACCAACCATCAGGACAAATCGTCTCCTTATATTGCCAGTCATCTTGTATACAAATAGACAGAAAGAAGATTTAAAAATTATTTTTAAAAGTAAATACTGCAGATCAGACTGCTGTTTAAGTTTGAGGTTGTTTAAGATGGCCTCAATTCTTTCCATAAGACCTGGAAAGCTTTCTTAGATCACTTTAAATATTTACTCTGTTCTCCTATCCCAGTGCTGATATGCTGTAACTGACTCCCAACAACACCTAATGGGAAGACGGAAGATACATATTGAAGAGAGGAATATTTCTTTGTTTGTTTGTTTATAATTTTTCTCATGTAGATTTTTTCCTCTTTTTATTCATATTTAAATTTATTTATATTATTTTCTTTCTTCCTTCCCTTTATATACTGTACATGGTGTGGGTAACTGGTTATAATATAATATAATATATTATAATATAATATACTATAATATAATATAATATAATATAATATAATATAATATAATATAATATAATATAATATAATAATACATTATATTATATTAGTGGGAGGGTTGGTTAAACTGAGACAATCTGTAATTTTTTTTACTTTTCATTGAATGTACCCTTTTGTATTTATCTGGTTAAATACCAATAAAAAGATTATAAGTTATTCTTTGATGAATATAGAAAGTTCAAGAGAAGCAGCTTAAAAAAAAAAAATTGTAACATTTTAAATGCATTTACTGTCACTTCTGATCAATTTAATGTATCCTAGCTGAACAAAAGTGTTAGTTTTTTATGAAATTTGGGGAATGAATGAATGAATACAAAATAGGGCTGCACCAATAATACATTTCTGTCCAGTACTGAAAAATCAGTAATTATTTTCTGGTTATAAATAAATTGCTGATATCAAAATTCTATAGTATTTTGTCTAAAAAGAAATAAAACTATTTATTTTGTGATATAGTAACGGAACAAAGTGTTTGAATGAAAGTCCTTAGCATTATGTGAATCGCTCTTGAAGAAGTAGAAATTCTAAAAGGTTCTTTGTATATTTGTCCTGCAATAAAAACACCAATTAAAAAAAAAAAAAAACACTACTACTGACCAGACCCAATTTAAATATTTTTTTTATCAAAAACTATTGGTTCTATATTTAAAAATATATTTAAAAATAGGTATTGATTTCAATCAAGCCAACTTTATAGTATCAAGCCAATCCTAGTCTTCTTATATTGTTGCTGATGACCCCGGACATTTCTATATTTACACACACACTGTGAGAATCTGTGTGTTTGTGTGTTTTTGATAGCCAGGGCCAGGAGTTCAAACTCTAGATGGGACACAGCTGTTGTGCATTTGAGCAAAACTCAGGACATGCCCACATTCTTCTCTTTCAAACCAATCACAGTCAATGCTGACCATCATGGAAACAATAGTCACTAGTCTGTATCTGACAGCGGACTCATTCCAGCGCTGGAAAATGACACACGTTTTACGTAATACTGGCTGTTATATGCTGGGGCTGAAGCTTAAACTAGACCAGACTCGAGAAAACCAGGTGAATGGAGAGTCTGGGAAAAGTCAGACATGTTAGAGGAAATGACAAAGAGCTATTAGAAACGGTTGGATGGACAGACAAAAAAGCTGGATTAATGAAAGGGAAAAATTAATGACCAGTCAGATCACTCATCTCTTTACCAAGCGGCTCGGCATTGCGGTTGTGTTTGGTGGTTTTCTTGCAGATGTAAGGCAAGGCTGACTCACAGGACAGACTCTGCCAGGAACCCAGCGTGGAGTTAAACACCCCACACTGCTGGTTCTCCTGCACCGGCGTGGAGGTTAGATCTGGACAGGAAGAGATGAACAAACAGTGAATAGGGTATTTAAAGGAAATACATACTCACCCTCAAGTTGTTCCAAACTTGATTTCTAACTTCTGTTAAACAAAAAAACTTTAATAATATCCCTTTAATAGGTAATACTGCCCATGAAGAACAACTCTTCTGCCTAATAACATAAGCCAAAGTACCTGCGGTATAACTGACAAGAGCCAAAGGAGATCCATCAGACCACTGCCATCCCCCGTGTTGACTGAGATGGTTTAATCCAATCCAGACCATCACACCCATATCTAAGAGTCTTCCTGGTGGAACACAACAACAGCAGTGACACATCAATGAAATACTTCCATGAAACCATGTCTATGTAAATTCATGACTTTCTAAAACATCTAGGTTATAACATGTTCAAACAAACTCTTTAGTAACAATCCCTGGACTACATAAAAAGAAACAACAAGATACTATTAAGTATCTACTACATACTACTTACTACATACTATTAAGGTCTAACAAGACGAACAAAAGCACCATAAAAGGTGTCCATATGACTATTAAATGTATCTTATAGTTTCAGAAGATTGGGTATATAGTAGTGACATGGACTACTTTTTGAGAGCTAGACAGTATAACTAACCATATACACTGAAATAATTCTGTTTTTAAACCAACGCTACATTATATATATATGCAGCCTTGGTGAGCATAAGAGGCTTCTATCAAAAAACATTTAAAAGTCTTAATTATTCCAAACTTTTGACCGGAAGTGTAATTTCTAATATCCTTCAATGGAAAACAGAAGCTTGGCCATTTAGCCAAAGATTTTCTTTTGTGTATCACAGAAAAAAAAAAGAAAATTCACAGTTACAGTGACAAAGAGGTAAGTGAATTTTAAGTGCATTTATTTATTAACTGGCAACAGCTTCACCAGTGAGAGCATGCTCATGAGATCATCTCCAGCAGCTAAATTTAGCTGGCAAACACAACGGCTATGCTGGTTATCTAGTTATACCAGCACCAAACCAGCATTAGCAACATGTCAGCAAAGAAACACAAAGAAATGATTTCAAAAGATCTTTTAGTGCAAACATTTGAGCGTGTGTATACCTATGATATAGCTCTGTTCACTGGACTGTGTGATGGACAGAAGACTCCCACCCTGTGCTTGACAGGAAGTAAGAGCTTGACTCCAGGTGAGGATGGAGTACAAGTTAAACTGATAACAGGCATTCAGCTCTGGATGGCTCTCCCAGAATTCATTGCAGTCTGACACTGGAGAAAACACACATAGACATGATCTGTTTGATTCCTTTAGTTAGATAGTATATACTCAATATACAGTACACTACTGTTCAAAAGTTTGAGATCTGTTTTTTTTAATGCTTGTGAACATGTTAATGTGAACATGTTTTTTAATGTTTTTTTTTTAAACAGTAATATTGTCAAATATTATTAAAATTTAAAACAACTGCTTTCTATGTTAATGTCTTTTAAAATGTAATTTATTTCTGTGATGCAAAGCTGAAGTTTCAGCATCATTACTCCAGTCTTCAGTGTCACATGATCCTTCAGAAATCATTCTAATATGCTGATGCTCAAGAAATATTTCTTATTATTATCACTGTTGAAAAGAGTTGTACTGGATTTTTTTTGTGTGTGTGGAAATGGTAATACATTTTTCACAATTTTTTGATGAATAGAATAGAAAAAAACAGCATTTGTTTAAAATAGAAATCTTCTGTAAATGTCTTTACTGTCACTTTTGATCAACTTCAGCCCTTGCTGAATAGAACTACATAAAATCCACAATCTTTTGAATGGTAGTGTACAGAAAAGTAAAAATGTCCTATTTCAATTACTTAATATGTGGTTTTACCTGGATTAGGGCAGAAGCCCCATTTCTCATCTTGATCATAGCGGTTAGTGGTGGCACACCAGAGGTGACGGTCCTCTCTGCCCTCAGAGGTACAATCCCAGAACCATTTATTGTTGTATTTGAAGGGTATGGAGCAGGTCATCCCACGGGAGTTTCCTTGTAACGTGTGGATGTCTGTCAACATCACGAAAACAACAGTTATAGAACAAGCAGAAGCTGCACTCTTAAAAATAAAGGTGCTTCACGATGCCATAGAAGAACCTTTTTGTCTAAATGGTTCCATAAAGAACCTTTAACATCTGAAGAACCTTTCTGTTTCACAAAAGGTTCTTTGTGGCGAAATAAGGTTCTTCAGATTACAAAAGGTAAGAAAGAGATGGTTCTTTAAAGAACCTTTGACTGAATGGTTCTTTGTGGAACCAAAAATGGTTCTTCTATGGCATCGCTTGAAGAACCTTTTGAAGCACCTTTATTTTTAAGAGTGCAGAAAGGAAATTCATATGACTGCAGCCACATCCAATAAACCTCATCAAACAATCCACTGAATGCAATACTTTAAAGTTGTCAACCAAAATGGGACAGTCATCAATACAGATACCTAGAGAGCAGGTTGACTGAAGTTTAGCTTTGGTAAGTTTAAGTTTTAAGTAATGTGGTGTGAGTGACCAACATGTGGAATAATGGAGGACAAAAACATAAAACAGGAAATATCATAGAGAGGACCACTGGTAAAGGTCAGTAAGTCTCTTAAAATATCAAAAAGATTGTAAAATCTATATGGTTTGGCTCAAATTATTATTATAAATTATTATTATTATAAATAAATAAAAAATATTGTGATTTACAAAATATATTATATAAAAAAATGAAAAATATATTTTAATATATTTAATATATATTAAGATGTGTACATTCACATGTACTCAAAATGTAAGAATGTAATATTTTTCATATATAAGATATTATATAAATTATATATATGTTATGAAAAATATATTACTTTTTATGTGATGGTTACATTTTTTAATTTGCCATTAAATTTAAACTTTTCTTGAAAATTAAATAAAAGTTTTTCAAAACCATATGAAATCAACACAAATGCAAAGAGTGCAAGTCTAAAACTTGGCACATAGGGCCATTCACACCAAGGATGATAACTATAACTTTAACTATAACTATAAAGTTTTAATTATTGTTCTACTGCTATAAGAATAAAAAGGTTCTTATAGCAGACACAGCAATAACGATAATGAAACAGGCACAATTTTGTTGGAATCACTTTCAAAAAGATTTTTTTCCAGCTAATCTGTCTGTGTTTTAAAAACTGGACGCAGAGTTATTACATAACAATATTTATCATCTTTCATAAATATCAGGTTGGGGCAAGTTGTCATTTTTATTGGGGCTAGATGCTATGTGTTTATATGTTGTAAAATTAACCAATTTTTTAATGACAACATTTGTTGGCCATAAAATAGGCAATCAGAATCCATCTGATTTCAAAGAGCTCAAACATTTAAAGTGGCAGGCACGCTTATAATAAACAGAACGTTATCATCCGTTGGTGTGGGCGTTAATATAGTTATCATTATAGTAATCTTTACAGTTACCGTCCTTAGTGTGACAAGGCTTTTAAACTAAATTTTTACTTCTGCTTTATCAAGGACACTTTTATTTGTCGCTAATCCCAGTTTTAAAAAATGTGTCTGAAGACATCTTGCCTTCATATGGGTAAGCGCATGGCCCTTCACCGGCTGCACCGTAAATCCTCCACTGATGCACTGATGTGGTCTTCCTCACCACCACTTTGGAGTCCACCACCGTTAGCTTATTATTCATCGCACTATATAACATGCTGCTTCCACAGCGCCACCACATGGTTGGGAGGGAAACGTCACACTCAAAGACGCCCACATCAGGCTGCAGCAACTTGGTCGCATTGATCCCAAGACATCGTTTGGTGCCCAGATTGTAGAGACGGTGCCGGGACACCCATTTCCAAAGCAAGGTGGCAGACGGGGGGTCACAGCTGGTCAGAGATAGACCGGATGTGTCCGCTGAGAGGCAAAGCTTCTGCGATATACTCTCCAACCGGAAAACACCTTTATCTGAGTCACACAAACACAGATGCACAACAATGGTATGCATGGCAGGTTTCAAATTGATCAAGCTAAAGCATATCTTCTTGTCGTATCTAATACACTTGGAGATGTGAGGCCCTAGGGTTTTTTGACCAGTGGGAAAAGCCTTTCTTTAGGGGTATTATATAGCCATTTACATGCAGAGCCATGTTAGATTATAAAGGCAAGTGATATTGGAGATTCGAAGGCATTCAGAGGCACTGAGGTATCAGACAGGTCTGATTATGCAGCAAACAGATAGAAAGATAGAGCTGCTATCTCCAGTTTCACCTCCACAAAATGGGGCTTAATATTTCAGAGTTCTCAGAGCCGACAGGGCTGAGGGTCTTTTGTGGGCGTTGACACGAAAGAGTAATTGAAGATATGGGCCAAAGACAAAGATATTCTCAACCAGTCGAACACACACACAGAGTATTGTCAAACTTCAAAGGGAAGTTATGCATTATCCTCGCCATATGTCTGAAAGCAGGAATATGCTTGAAAGTATAGGAAGTATAGGATTTTCTTGTCTGGTAGTGACATTTTTATTTAGCTTATACTGAGAATGGGAATAACATGTTAAGATATCTAGGGTGAATACTAGTAAAGTATGACACACTCTGACCATTTTTCATCTGCACTGTTTTAAAATGTTAATAAAATGGCTTACTTCCTCACACAATACCAACTCAAGATCATTACATGCTCTTGAAGTGGAAAAGATTAGATTGTTGTATTATTGTAGATTTTTGTTTGTCCATACAATGAAAATCAGTATGGCTCCAGTGTTGTTTTGAACCCAATTGTCTTTAATTGTATGAACAAAAACAGTGGAAACACTCTTTAAAAGAGTTCAAGTCACACAGAGGTTCATTTTTGGGTGAAAGTGTCCTACTTTACCTGCATTCCTCCTACTTCTTGAAACTGAATGTGTTCCACGACCATAAATATCTCAGTGACAGATTAATTATTTGCTATGTGAGATCATAAAACCCTCTGGTACTGCAAGACCCAAATGGGACATGTAGAGCGTGTTGTTACTGGTCTGAGGTGTGTGTTTATGTATGTGCTGACCTCAGCTGACCCTGTTTATAACCAGCTGGGTGACTCACAATGCTGGCTCCCAAGTGACACACATAATGATAAATGCATACCTGTAATGCAGTGCTAATCACTTTGGAGTAAAGCATCTGCCAAATGCATGAATGTAAATGTAAATGCACTGGGATGTAGCGAATCAGGCTGTTGGATGAACTTCAAAAACCCACTGTGTCCTTCAGTGGGGGACATACTTGTGACATTCTGATTATTTGATTATTATCTGACTATTAGAGGAGAAGTCATGCAGTATACTGTATTATCTGCAAGATTTGTTCAATTTTAGGCTTTAAGGGAAAATGTGGACAACATGCCAAATTTCATTGATTGATTGATTGCCAAATTGATTGTTCATTACTTAAAGAAAAGAAATATAGAATCTAGCCTCTTGATCACTCTGTCCATCTATAGTGATAGATAGATTTTAATTAAAAAATGTGTTTTAAAAGCAGTGGGTTTGTATGCTAAATGTTAAATAAATAATAAAACAACAACACTATATACAGTCAATAAGTGTCACCTATATAATGATGTTAGATGTTAACTGAAAAGTTGAACTGTGTTATCAACAAAAAGTTATATGTATATTTACTCATTTATTTGTATTTATTTTTAATGTATATTTCATTTTAATTTAAAAAACAATATTTTTCTAGCAGTGGTTTTGTATTTTAAATGTTATATAAATATTAAAACCTACACTATATTCAGCCAAGGTTACCTATATAATGAAGGTAGATGTTAACTGAAAAGCTGAACTGTTATTTACAAAGGGTTCTATGTTAAATTGTACTGGGGCAAGTTGTCACATCATTCATTTATCGCTACGGTGGCCAGACCAATAATTTAACATCTTTTTCTGCTGTTTCCTGTCAGTTCTGCAGTTTCATCAGTTGGTCTATGTCATAACTGTTTAACCATTTACATTTAGCTGAGATTTCATTGTGACAAACATACTCAGTCTGTGTCATGTCCCAAAGGTCAACAAATGTTCAATAACTTTTCGGAAAAAGTCAGTCATTGATTGTCAGTCAAAGTCTTTGAGGTATATGCCGGTACAAAAACAACCCTTCACTGAAAATATTATTTAGTTCTTTAGTCCAAAGTGTACTTTTTACAGTTGTTTCCGAACTGTTGTATCATGTGATAAGCATCCGCCTATCGGTTAGTTTGTGTGCAGAAAACTTTCCCTAAGACAAGGGCAGCAGTTGTGCAAGTCTTTAAAACACATTACTAAACGTATTTAGCTTACTCTCCCGTACGAGACTGAATGACACACCACCCAGAGAAGAGCTGGACTATGCGCTCTACATACTAATGTAATCTGCAGATCACTTCATCTACACGACAAACTCTTGATCCTGACCAAACCCACGCGCTCATGCCACCGAGCAAAGTATCGTTTCATAAATACAGATGTGTCGCGCAGGCCGATTGCACTTACTGTACAGTTCGAGAAGCTGAGTTTTGTTCCAAACTTCAGTTTTGTCCGACACTTCCGCAGCAGCACAAGCTAAATTACTGACATAACACAACATATAAAGGACATAAAGCGCTTCATGGAAGCGAATACGATGAGTTTGAGTGTATCCTCGCATTTTCGCTGGAGATGCATAGACTGCAGTCTGTTTTTCTCCACACTTTCCGCAAGTTTTTGGGATTCTCTACGTCACCGGTCTCTCTATAGGGCAGTAAAGGGCAAAATATTCCTCTCCTCTTACAGCCCGTCTGCTCTGAACGCGACGCGACCAAATTCGAACGCTTGCAGTCAGATGCGTTCTAGATTCCCGGCGACTCGCGTCTCTTGCTTAATATTTAGCAAGAAAGTAGCCAAAGCATGGCAATAATAGGGTGACCATATTTTAGTTTTCCAAAAAGAGGACAGTAGGGGGCGGGGTTCACCTAACAGTATACGTAGCAAGGTTTTTTTTTGTTGTTGTTGTTGTTGCTTATTTTGTTTTTATAATAAATAAAAAGAAAACAAGTAGAAAGAATAGACAAAAATAGGGAATGCTGTTGGAGGGTCATTTTTAAATAAAAACAAAACAAGTCAATAGAACAGAAAAAGAATAGATTATGCTAATGTTAGAAGATCATTATTTATAATAAATAAAAAGAAAATAAGTAGAAAGAATAGAGAATGCTAGTGTTAGAGGCTCTTTTTTCTTTATAAAAAAAAACAAGTAGGCTAGTTAGAATAGAAATAGAATAGAGAGTGCAAATGTTAGATTTGAATAAAAAAACAACAAGCAGATAAAATTAGAATTAGCATTAGAATAGAGCATGCTAGGGTTAGAGGGTCAAATTAAGATGAAAGAGATGTGTTTTCAGCCGTTTCTTGAAAATATTAAGGACTCCGCTGCTTGGATTGAGTTGGGCAGGTCATTCCACCAGGAGGGAACAGTTAATGTAGAAGGCCATGGAAGTGTTATCATAGGTAGAATGCAAAATGTTTCAATACAAGCATTTCGGTCAAATGCAATTTATGCAATATTTTAAACCTTTAACCCACTTGGGAAAATCAACCCATGGCAATAGTTTAAAAGTAGCCCAATTCTGTGGAAACAACGCGGACTTGGCAACCCTGCATCCAACAAGAGCTACAGGAGTCAGTTTTGACTGATCAAAGGTCGAGAATAAAGAGAGATGACTGACAAAACCATGCTGGAGTATTTGCTGCTCAACAGATTCTGAGCTCATTGACAAATATCTGATCTTGTAAGATGTGCTCCCTTTACAGAGTGCGTGTGATCGCGAAATCGAAAGTGAAAGTAAACAGCGCAAACGCTCATTCAAAAATATTTAAATACACCGCATTCTGAGAACGGCGCCCTGATGCCCAAAATTATATACAATATTAGAATGTTTAAAGGAGTGGGCACGAAAATCACGGGAGCGAAACACATGTTGCGGTCAGAAATTCAGCGGGAGCGGGATTAAGAAAACAGCCAAATCCCGGACATTTTGGGCAATTAAGAAATCCCGGCCGGTGTTGTGCCGAATTCTGCACCTCTGCCAGATTATGCACCCCCTCATTGAAGTCGCTACCTGAGGGAATCCCAACCCCACCCCTAATCCTAACCCCTCCCCCACACCTACTCCTAAACCTACCAATACTAGGGGGTAAATAATCTGGCAGGGTGCAAATTTCGGCACTACACCGCACGTATTTTTGTAGGTCCAAAAAGAGGACATGTCCGGGGAAAAGAGGACGTATGGTCACCCTAGGCAATAGGTATATTAAATGTTACATTAAAAATACAGATCATGTTTTTAACTCACTGCACTGCAAAATGCAACACAGAAGCTGCAGTGCTTTATATTCCACGAAAAGATTCATTTACACTGCACGAAGCGTCATATATGTATTTACACAGGAATTACAGTTGCAGAAAAAGTCTCATGAAATTACTATTTTAAATATGAAATTATTAACACTGCCTTACCTTGACTGTGTAAAGATGTATTTAACGAAATAATGTGATAACCTTTTTTATGGAAAACCACCAAATATATTACAAAAAAAGAAGTAGACTTACTTTTTTATTTTTTTTATTTTTTATTTTTTTTTACATTTGATCCAGCAAAATCATAATATCTAATTACAAAAGGCTCAGCCTCAACTAACCAATCACAAACATCTGTGGGAAGTCGTGGCCTAATGGTTAGTGAGTCGGACTCATAACCCAAAGGTTGTGGGTTCGAGTCTCATACCGGCAGGGATTGTAGGTGGGGGGAG
>NW_015555778.1:1250271-1259359 GCF_001515605.1 Sinocyclocheilus anshuiensis | reverse complement strand
TGCTCCCTTTACACAGAGTGCGTGTGATCGCGAAATCGAAAGTGAAAGTAAACAGCGCAAACGCTCATTCAAAAATATTTAAATACACCGCATTCTGAGAACGGCGCCCTGATGCCCAAAATTATATACAATATTAGAATGTTTAAAGGAGTGGGCACGAAAATCACGGGAGCGAAACACATGTTGCGGTCAGAAATTCAGCGGGAGCGGGATTAAGAAAACAGCCAAATCCCGGACATTTTGGGCAAGTAAGAAATCCCGGCCGGTGTTGTGCCGAATTCTGCACCTCTGCCAGATTATGCACCCCCTCATTGAAGTCGCTACCTGAGGGAATCCCAACCCCACCCCTAATCCTAACCCCTCCCCCACACCTACTCCTAAACCTACCAATACTAGGGGGTAAATAATCTGGCAGGGTGCAAATTTCGGCACTACACCGCACGTATTTTTGTAGGTCCAAAAAGAGGACATGTCCGGGGAAAAGAGGACGTATGGTCACCCTAGGCAATAGGTATATTAAATGTTACATTAAAAATACAGATCATGTTTTTAACTCACTGCACTGCAAAATGCAACACAGAAGCTGCAGTGCTTTATATTCCACGAAAAGATTCATTTACACTGCACGAAGCGTCATATATGTATTTACACAGGAATTACAGTTGCAGAAAAAGTCTCATGAAATTACTATTTTAAATATGAAATTATTAACACTGCCTTACCTTGACTGTGTAAAGATGTATTTAACGAAATAATGTGATAACCTTTTTTATGGAAAACCACCAAATATATTACAAAAAAAGAAGTAGACTTACTTTTTTATTTTTTTTATTTTTTATTTTTTTTTACATTTGATCCAGCAAAATCATAATATCTAATTACAAAAGGCTCAGCCTCAACTAACCAATCACAAACATCTGTGGGAAGTCGTGGCCTAATGGTTAGTGAGTCGGACTCATAACCCAAAGGTTGTGGGTTCGAGTCTCATACCGGCAGGGATTGTAGGTGGGGGGAGTGAATGTACAGCGCTCTCTCCCACCTTCAATACCACGACTGAGGTGCCCTTGAGCAAGGCACCGAACCCCCAACTGCTCCCTGGGCGCCGCAGCATAAATGGCTGCCCACTGCTCCGGGTGTTTGTTCACGGTGTGTGTGTTCACTGCTGTGTGTGTGCACTTTGGATTAGTGCAGAGCACTAATTCCGAGTATGGGTCACCATACTTGGCCTCATGTCATGTCACTCACTTTTATCTGTCACAAATAACTACAGAAAAACATTTTGCTTAACAACAAGAAACGCTACATGTAAAACAAGAAGATCCAGTGTTGCCCAGATTTAACAGTACCTTTAGCACTTTTAGCAGCACAACACAGTAAAATTATTTACAGTTTTTAAAATACATTCACTGCGAGTAATTGACAGTCCTTACCCCAGCTTACACACACACACACACACAGACACAGACACAGACAGACACACACACACACACACAGTGTCTCACTTGTACAGTACAAGAAAATAAAATAATGCAGAAGAAAACAGTAATCGCTCCTGGTAAATAGAAGCCTAATTTCTGTGTTTCAACACACAAAATTGGTCAGTAGCCCTAAGAAATATAAGTCTTTTGCTGCCCTGCGCTTTTGTAGGTCACATTTTTAAAAGTTGATGTCGAGCTCCTGAAAAGAGGATTTGTGCCCTGGGGATAAAAGATGGACAAAAACACAATTATTTAAAGTAAATTGGGCCCTTAACACATTAAAATTAATGGAAAATTCTGTGTAATGCTCTCTTGATAATATTATCATACCGACTGCCATTTTGCTTTTGCCTTCTCTGCTTCAAACTTGGCAACCTCTTTCCGGTCATGGACAGAAACAAGAAACTTCCAGATCACAAGGAGCGTAATGCCAATAATGAGGACAGACATGCACACGCCCAGAGCGATCAACGGAGCGTTTGGCGGTTCAGGGCAGTCTGTAGGATAATTATACAAACAATTACACAAACAATTTAAAAAATAAAATGTAACTTTATTCTAAGTTAAACTATATACGTTCATGTATAAAAAAAATTGTCTCACCATAAAGCTTGGGGTTGTAAATGATGCTGCCATGATCACTGTCCACCAAGCTGAAAGACAGTAGACAGTGGTCCTCACTCTGTAAGGTGCACAATGCCGCCCGACTCTCCTCAAAATCTGACAATAAAAATATAATATTTTAACATAAAATCTAAATAGATCCTTTTTATTTTCTTAATACATGGTCTTGAATGATCAAAAAGAAAACAAAGTTTTCTTTAATCAAATATTGAATCTTTAATCAAAAAATAATAGGTCCGCCTCTAAAACTATTTTTTTTTCTGATGACATCACCAAGACCTCTTATAATTTAAACCCCTCCTTCCCAACCACATGTCCTATAATAACCCCTTTTCACAATCCAATCAACTCTTGATGGATAAAATCAGATCCCTTACTACATTTTTGTCCTCAAAATTAAAGCTAATATTTTCCAAATCCCTTTAAATATGTACCATGTCATGCATGTATGATATTACCCCTCTCAAAAATACAGTCTTTTTCATTCCCTTCAGTCTCTTTAGATCTCTTTCATTTGTCTGTCTTGTGTCTTTATCAAAGACAGACAGTGTTTTGTGTCTTTTGATTGTCTCCCAGTCAGAGAGAGTATAGAGGCAGCCTCCACAGCACCAGTGGCTTGTGATCTCAGGGTTCATATAATAGGCTGATCTTGTATAGACACTCGAGGGTTTTGAAACCCAATGGGCCCCAACAATAGACTCTCCACACAACAAGCTAAGTAGCATATTTCCCTTTTTGAAGTGTCAAGAGGGCCGAACAAAAAGATGTCTGCTTTGTACGTGTGTAAAGGAGTATATGAAGACAAATTTTGAGGTTTTGGAAGAAATCAACATGAAAGTATATGGGAAGCCGTTTTAACATTTAATCATTAAAATGTAATAGTATCTATTTTCATGTTACTAGTTCTTATTTTGTTAGCTACTATTATCTATTCCATCTTTAGGTACTAGTAACTTTTTAAAGATACTAGTACTTATTATTAGATACTAGTAATTATTTCAATTGTGACAAGTAGCTATTCTACTGTTACTACTAACACATTTCAAATGTTTACCATTGACTTCAATAGAGATCTGTCATTCAGATATCAACTATTCAGCTCTGACTAGTATGTATTCCAACAGAGACTAGTATCTTTTTACATAATACTTAGTAAATATTGATTAGATACTAGTACTTATTTATTAAATTCTCTACTATTACTTTACATTATATACTAGTACCTATTTAACATATATAAAGTACTTATTTATTAGACATTAGTAACTTTTGTAATTGTTACTAGTAACAAACATTATTATACTAGTCACAACGGTTTTTTAACTCGTCTTATGTTATGACTAGTCAGAATGGCCTCTGTAGAGTTCAATTAAAATCTTACTGATAAAATAAAAAATCTTACTGGTAACATTTGGAAGAAGTACTAGTATCTAAAAAAAACATTGTACTACTACCTAATGAATAAGTACTAGTAGCTACTCAATAAGTACTAGTATCTAATAAATAAGAACTAATATCTAATGAATAAATAGTAAATTCAAGTATCTATTTAATAGGTACAAGTATCTAATAATAAGTACTAGTATTTAATGATTAAGTACTGTAAGTACTAGTATCTTTAAAAAAAAAGTAGTAGTACCTAATGAATAACTACTAGTATATAAAAAAAATGTCGGTTACACTTTATTTTAAGGTGTCCTTGTTACAGTTTAATTATGCATTTAAGTACCGAGTAATATTAATTAACTACATGTACTTACTATATGGTTAGGGTTAGCATTTGGGTTTGGCTTAGGGTTACTTGCATGTAATTATGCATAATTAATTGTTATTATAATAGTAAGTACATGTAGCATGTGTAACAAGGACACCTTAAAATAAAGTGTTACCAAAATTTGTACGAGTCACAATTGGAATACATACTAGTCAGAACTGAAGAGTTGATATCTGAATGACAGATCCCTATAGAAATCAATAGCAAAAATTTGAAATGTGTTGCTAGTAAGGAATAGTTACGAATAGTTAAGTACAGAATAGTTACTAGTCACTATTGAAATATGTACAAGTATGTAATGAATAAGTACTAGTTTTTTTTTAAAGGTACTAATAGTACCTAAAGAATAAGCAGTAGTAGGCTATCCAACAAATACGTATTAGTACCCAATGGAATAAATACTTTTAGCTAAAAAAATTGTACTAGTAGCATGAAAATAGATAGTAGTACATTTTATAGATTAAATGTTAAAACAGCTTGCCATAGAAAGCATCATATAATTGCCTATAAGAGTCAGAAGACTTGGAATATACAGGTTTAGAATGACGTGAGGGGAGTAAATAATGCCAAAAAGTTACCATGTGACCACTGATAAACGGACACTGCGGAGAACAAAACAATGGATTCTGACCTGTGGAATTGCTGACAGTGGCATGTAGGGAGTTGCACTTCACGGCACACTCGTCCGACGGGTCCTTAGCTTTGAGGTAACACTCCACACAAGACCTGCGGGACACAAAGACAACATAAAAAAAAAGCTGTCGAGCCCACGGAGAGAGTTTGTCTCTAGAGGAAGCTTTGTGTTCTTTGTGAGTGTTTCCAGAGCTGCTCTCTCTCATTTTCAGTCTCATTCTCTCTGTATCGCTCTATCACAGAGTCAAATGACCCACAGGGTGACAGGACCTTTAGTGGGAAGGAAATGCAATACTGCAGAGCTGCCACAGGCCTTTTGGTGCTTATATATGCCCACTGGAAATGAGTGGACAAGAGGAAGACTCATAAAAACACACAGAGCTGCCCACACACACGCAAGAGTCATGAGGAAAATACAGGGAAAGGTTACGGTGAGGTGAAGACGTGCAATGTCAATCTTCAAGTTATATTACATTGATGTCTTGTTTTTTTTTTAATTGCATAAAAGTGGAAGTTGGATTACTAGTTAGTTTTTGTCATGTAAAGACGGATTTCATTTAGCACCTACAGTATGACAGCCAAAAGTGCTCTGCATCCAGAGGTCCATTTAAAACGAGCGATAAGAAACCAATTTTCTTTACATGTATTAATGATAATAGTTATATAAAAAACTATACAAAATATTCTTCCAATCAGGCCATTTAAATAATAAAATTATGAAAATGACAAAACTTACAAAAAAAAAAAAAACTATTAGGGAAAATATTTTATTTATTTTTTTTTTTAAGTTTTGTCATTTTCATAATTTTATTATTTAAATGGCCTGATTGGAAGAATATTTTGTATAGTTTTTTGTATAGGAATGAAAAAAAGTACTATTATCCCATGATTTTCCTTTAATTCTTTTTATTTTTTTTGCAATTTATTGTATTTTTATTTGCAATTAACGCTTCACAATTTCTTGAACTGCTTATTACTAATATCAGACAGCCCACAAGGATTCAAACCAGGTTGTAGCCAAAACAAATGTCTTTAAATGCTGCATATTCATTATGAAACTCAGCTTCAGTCACAGATGCACATGGATGTCTTTACCTGGGTAAACTACAGATATCTCCACAGGTTGGGCACCTTTGGCACCACTCTCCTGAGGCTCCGGGAACGGTGCACTCGCACTTCCCACACACACACTTGCCCCGTCCGCTGCAGATGGACCCATCCAGAGACATGCATGAGTTGTTGCTGGTGCTGCAATTACAGAACTCTCCCATCCAACCGCTGTGACACACACACTCGCCACAGTCACATTCCCCATGACCTACACAAACACACATACAGGAAATATATATAATAATAATAAAAAAAAATGTTATTAATACTTTAATTCAGCAAGGAAGCATTAAATTGATCAAAAGTGACAGTAAAGACATTTATACCACAAAAGTTTTGAACTTTTTTTATTCATCAAATAATCCTGAAAAAAAATGTATCACAGTTTCCACAAAAATATCAAGCAGCACAACTGTTTTCAATATTGATAATAAAAAGAAATGTTTCTTGAGCAGCAAATCAGCATATTAGAATAATTTCTGAAGGATCATGTGACACTGAAGACTGGAGTAATGATGCTGAAAATTCAGCTTTGCATCACAGGACTAAATTACATTTTAAAATATATTAAAATAGAAAACAGCTATTTTAAATTGTAATGATATTTCCCAATAGTAACGTTTTTACTGTATTTTTTATCAAATAAATTCAGACTTGGTGAGCATATGAGATACAGCCTTTGTGAGCATGAGACATTAAAATGTAAAAAATAAATTAAAAAGTATACAAATTAAAGTAACTTACAAATTAATTATTAATTATAAATCAGTTTTGTCAGTTCATAAATTTGTTATGAATTACATAATATACTGATTCAGAATATACTGAAAAAATTACACTTTTAAGACAAAAGCTTCAAACTTGAATGCTCCAATAGTAAGAAAATTCCTTATTACAGAATTATTTTATTAATTTTATAAATTTTTTTAAACATAATTTATCACACTTAATAATTGTTATGATTATCAAGCTATATTTAAAGCCCTAAAGTAAATATAAAAACCTCACATTGCACACTCGCATCGATATGTAAATAAATACAAACATGGGATGGCCATTTAAAACCCTTCAGCCCGTGTCCTCCCGAGTACAGCAACTGTTTTGGCAATTATCAGCGTGTTATTCTTTCATTAACATTTCACAGTGCGAGAGCAGATCAAATATCCCTCCCACTGTGTCAGCGCTTTCTTTTCCTCCACTGAAACCTTGAGACAGGGTCACACTGGGTACTGACCTCCGCAAAGCTCTCCTCTGAACCTGAGGCAGGAAAAGTTGTCGCACTCGCAGTACGGCCCGTACACGCGACCAAAACTGGACGGGTGGCACACACACTGTCCGCAGAAACACTCGCCCAGGCCGCTGCATATCTCCGCGCCTTCATGTGCCCTGCCACACACATAATCATACATTAAAATATGTCTGCGTGCCCTGCAGGAAACACTCCATGATGCTTGTTCTCACCTGCAGTCACTGATTTGTTCTTGGCCCTCTGTGCATTCACACTTCGTCCCCACAAAGCCTGGATCACACACACAGGCACCGCACTCCAGCGCCCCACGCCCTCGGCTGCAGTAGGCACTGTTCACTTCAGGGGTTTGATGACAGTCACACGCACACTGAGACTCCAGTTCGATCTCCAGGGCATCTTGGAAACCCACCGGCCGCAAGGAAAAGTGCCGTGGACCGGCAAGACAGCCTTTTAACTCGACCGTAACATTAAAAGATACCTGAGTGAAAAAAGATCACTCTTGTTTCAATTTCTTTGAGAAATTGTGTATGATTCAAAAACTTTTCACAGAAATCAGGACATATTGGGCAACATATTGAGCAAATATTTTCAAAACATGTCCAACTTGTTTGGCGAGGTTTGTTTGTAACAGACAAGCAGCTTGATATGTTTAAACACATAAAGCTGTTATGTACAGCACAATGAGAGCAACAACCTATAATAACATTATAATCATTGCATTATATATCATACTTGCGTGTGACACGTTTGTGATTTCATTGAACAGATGCTTGACACATGACAGGCTTTTTTTTTTTTTTTGCTAGTTAATAGAGGAATATACTAGGGAATGCTAATATACTAGGGAAGCATTACTGTAAATAAAGTAATGAACTGACCACATCACCAGCTTTGACATTGGAGCAGTTTTTACATCCGGGGATGATGGTCCCATCCTGACAGAGTGCTGTGAAGGAAATCTGCAGACCCTCAGTGTTGCCCAGAACCTCCAGATCAATCTCTGACCTCAGTTCCTGTCAATCAAACAACACACACATAAAGTCCTATTTGAAGAGTATAATTTTTTAAAATATTTGAATGTAAAAACTTTCCTTTGAGCCAATCATTACCGCAAAATAAACCTTGATGGGGTGATCAGGACCCCTGTGAGGAGGCTGATCATTTTCTACACAGTTAAAAATAAATAAATAAATAAACAAACATAAAACCAAAAGAAGTTAAAAACAAAACAAACAAGAAACAAAAAACTAAATGAAAAACAAAACAAACAAAAAGAAACAAAAAACTAAACAAAAATGAAACAAAATGAAAAAACAAAACAAAAAAAAAACAGAGCAAAATACAAAATACAAAATAAAACAAATAAATAAAAAATGTCATTTGTGAGATCACAGTAGAGTGACATGAGAGATATTAAACTAGCACAGCTATGTGGAAAATCATGTTTAGTGGTCATTATATAATGCTGCATTTGATCAGAATCGAGTATTTCATAGAGCTGGGTATTATAGAAAACAAATCATCCAAACCCTGTGTCAGCCAATCAGGATCAACAATTCAATAATGTTATGTAAGTATGTGGTACGCTATTAGATGAAGCACCTGAGCAGCTCATCATGTGTCAGGATGACTCCTGTGCAGAGTCAGCAATACGAGCACACCAGGTGCCAACACGTCCAGAGAGATTTTAGACCGTCAACTTCAATTCAAATAGTCTATTCTAGCTTATTTACTGGGGTTTGTCACAGACTTTACACTTCCATAATACGGCACCATAGTGGGCCTGTGTCATGTAGGCCGGGATGTGCAGCCCTCAGGTAGTTTCTGGAGGGGTGTAATGAAAATTAGAGTACAGGCAGAGGTAAGAGAGAATGGGGGATGGAGAATGGAGATGAAGAGATCAAACAACAGCTGTAGAACTAGTGCGGACATGCTCTGTGAACACGGCGATTCTCAAGAAAATGAGCAGAGGGGGGTTAAGGGAAATGGTGAACAGATGAGATGCATGTCTGCGCAAGAAATAATTCTCAAAAAGTAATCCTCTCACACGCGATTATTTGGTCATTTATGCAACTTATTCATTAATCATTTGGTTTCTGCTTTTTTATATTTCCTCAATGATTAACAGTGTGTGTGTGTGTATAGGCCAACTCAGAATTCAGATTTTTAATTACCATGATCTTTTTTTTTCTTTTTTGCTGGCCTCAATACAGTATATAT
>NW_015555778.1:1213756-1248773 GCF_001515605.1 Sinocyclocheilus anshuiensis | reverse complement strand
ATATATGCAGTATATATTTATTTTAAATATTGTTTTTCTAATTTAATTTTCATTTGCAATAGGAGCTAGGAATTTTACAGATAGAATTCAAAAGCTTTTTCTGAAAAATGTTGTCAAATACTGCAAAATATTAACCCATTTTAACTATTGTTTCTATCACTACATCACTCAAAACCTTGTCTGTGTCAGCCTGCTAAATAACATTTTCTTAAATCATCAGAATTTGCAAAACATTCAAAAGACCGCAGAAATCCAAATGCTCAAATTTGCAAAGCATAAAGAACACGTGAATGACCATTAAATGTGTGAATGTTTGCCTAATAGGGCCATTTCCATCAACCGTCCAGGATCACTCTCACATTACCCTTGTTACAGTGAGTCTTGTGAAGACTAATATGCAGTCTTGTACCTTATATGAGGTCATGATGAGTTCCAGAATGTTCCTTGAATCGGATGCCAACACCCCCACAGTAGCACCAGGAATCAGACTTGCATAATTCTATCAGAAAGGCAGAAGGTGGTTAAACATCAACTCCAAACTCCTGGAGAGTAGCCACAGAATTTGAGATGTGGGAGAGCGATAAGGAGAAAGGGAGGGAAGACGAAAGAAAAGGAGAACTCAGAAAACATCAAATATTTGTTTCATGAGAGGTCGGTCTGGGTGATGTGATAAAGACTGTGTTTGAACATGTTGTAAAGAGAATTGAATACACTAGTGATTCATGCAATCTATTCACACACTGATATATCTTTCTTCACAGGTCCTCTCAGGTTCCACATACACAGAAAAACACATGCCCTTTTGTTTGCCTCATTGTGGCCTAAAATGAATAAACATGGAAGAGAAAAATCCCTTGCTCTTTTCTCACCTCATAGTTCTGTCTCTGATTGTCGGTCACAGCGAATATGAGGAGGATATTGTTTTCAACCAGTTTGTCGACAAGCTGCCCTAATGTTGGGTACTCCTAAATATAGAGGACAAAAGTACCAAAATCAAGGCATCCAGTCAGACAACAAATTCAGAAAAAATACTACAGGAGACAGGACAGAACTACGTTCATTTGTTTTAAAAAGCATTATTCAATTAATTTAGGTTTAAAATACAATAATTAAACGAGAACTACTAAATACTGTTTTGGACTTTGTAAAGGAATATTCCAGGTTAAATACAACTTAAGTTATATTTACAACATCTAAAAAAATAATACTCTGAATTATTACTTGACATGCTTTCACAAAATTATAAGCTTTATTTTATATTTTTCCCATATGCTTTTGTAAGTAGTTGACAAATAAAATGGTGTCTTTTTTATTTTATTATAAATTTTATATTAATATTTTTGCCTAAAATAAAAATAAAAATAATTTCAAGCAGCTTTACAAAAACATATATATTATATTATATTATTAAATTGGCTTAAGGCTTGCAAATGTGCAAATGATAAGCTTTCTTGACGATGCGCAGCAGCCCTGGTTTTCTTTGATGCAAATGAAAACAAGGCCGTGAGTGAAATACTGAAGATATGTGTTTCCAAAAACTACATCTATCCCTCACAGCCTCTTTTTTATTTGTATCAAATGAAAAATGTCCATTGAGGTTCATTTCTATTTATTGTAACCCGGAGTATTCCTTTAAGTGATCCAAATTTCCTGATTACTCAGGAATTGAAGCTGCAGACTTCACCTTACCAGATGGGCAGTCATGGAATACTCATTGTTGTCGTCCAGGTAACACTCTCCGTCATTGGGGACAACGATGCCGGACATTTTGCTGTCCATCCCAAAATGAGAATCTGCATCGCTCACGAACACCAGCAGCTTCATGGAATTGTTCTGCCAGCCAATCCTGTCCTGCGTTGAGAGGGACATTTCCAGAAGTTGGAACAAAATGACATCCCTCCATAAAAGCAAAGGATTTCAAGGGAGTCTGTGGAAAACGACTCACCCCGCACACCGCAGCCTGCATGATGGCGTCAAAACCGCCCTCTGGCACGTCCATGTTCGCCGATACCTGCTGTTTTGAGATGATCTCATTAAACTTGTCAGTACTGCTTGTTAATGACAGAAGATGTCTGTATCCAAATGTGGGGAGACATTCATAATCAACACTCCTGCAAAAGAGAAAAGGGATAAAAATGGGTTTCTATTGTCTGAAACGGTTCATCGCTCACTTCTAAATGGAAGATGATGTTATGTGACGTAACTCACTGATCTCAGAGGTCATAAATATGATTGGCTGAAATTAAATCACACTTTCCCCCATTGATGTCCCATCCATCTTACTTCTTGGGTTTATACTGGCAGACCCCTCAGATCTGGCTAAGGTGGTGTATTATGGGAATCACCTGCAGGGATTGGCCAACTCTTCGCGTGTTATCTTGATGAAAGGCAGAACTGGTTTCTCCACAAAGGAACCGAATCCTAGTCTGAATTTGCTGGTAAGCTTAGCCATCTCTTTGGAGAGCGTCGAACCCAAGTCTTTGATCATTTTCAGATCATCAATCATTGATGCTGACAGGTCCATCAGGTAATAAATGTCCACCGGATGGTCCTCCGGTTCCTGCACTTGAATTTGAAAGGTCAGCTGACTTCCTGTAGAGGAGAAATGACAAATAAAGCTCAAAATGGCACAAGTTTACATTCTAAGATTCCAGTGTGGTACAAATGTTTTCCAGGTCAGAGTGATCTTCGGCACCCACTATAATCTGTAGACATTATGTAGTTAATCTATAGGTGGTTTTCTGTCTCTGAATGACTAAATCTTTCTAATCTTACCATCGGGGGAAGTACCTCAACAGCAGAGGAGCAGCTGTGGGTAGAGAGAGACATTTCTTTGATTTTCAAATCTGTGTCACCCATTTTTATACCTGGCCTAAGCTGGAGGTGCATCTTCTGCGGTGCGATGTATGAAACATTAGCGTGGCTGGCACTCTTTCCTAAGCCTTGATCCTTCAGCACTTTGACATTCGTGTCGGGGAACTCCACAAATTCGCCGGAGCATCCCTTCTGAAGAAGAGCCTCTGGTGTGTCGCATCTCTCGTCGATTGAGAAAAAGTCGGTGAAATTCTAGATAAACAATCATTTTAATTATTGTTGGTAACACTTTAGAGTGTTGCATAGTGACATAATTAACTAAAACAGTTCAACTAAAAATTATAATAAAAAAAATTATTATTAAAAATTGACAATGGGACAAAACCGCTCTTAAAAATATATTTTGGTGTTCTATGCACCTTCCTGATGGCAATTTTTTAAATAAATTCAAAAGAGGACGTGAAAAATAATTTACTATCATTGTTGCTACAGCATATAAAGTATATAAAGAGTTTTTTCACTGCATTCTGAAAAATGTTGAAAGCAAAAGCAGTTGTGTTACCTGTAGTGTGCACCAGGCGCACTGTGGCCCCAGCTGCAGACACTCGTCACAGGAGAGAGCGTTCAATTGAGAACACATCCCTGTACACACGACACAACACAGCGTGGTTTGTGGATGCGGTTCGCTTTTCTCAATGCTGCAAAGTTTCTCACGCAACATCAAACCATAGAAAGTCAGCTGATATTTTTGCTCTCTGCCAAAAAGTAGTCTGAGCAACAAGTAGACTAGAAGTAGACTTTGTTGTTTTTCTTCACTTGCATGAACTGCAGCTTTACTTTTCTATTACAACAATATGAAGTCTTTTTAAGTGAAACCTATAAACATAGCAGGTGAGATGAACTGACACATTTGTAAGTTCAAATATGCTTACACTAGAAAAAGAAAGTGGGTTTGTGGTGCAGTCCCATTCTCTGCCTTCCCAGCATGCACTGGAGCATGAATGGTACCGTTTATGTTTGTTTGTTTTGTTTGGACTGTTTACCATTTTTATGTATATCATTGTTTTGTGATGTCAGGATAAGTTTGTTCCTCTATTAAAATGAACACTTAGTTGACAGTAACACCTGTTGTGTTTCATGTACCAAGTTTTAAGAGACATTTGAATGATATTATTTTGTGAATCTTCATATAATTAATATTTATATAATTACAGTAACAAGAACTATTTACATATTTCTCATGAAAACACGAGGCGAAGCTCATAATATGAAACAATTTAAATGTAAATAACAGAAACTATCTCCACAGAACATTTAAATTGACAGATTGACATAATCTAAATAGGTGTTGTTATATTGATGCAGATTTTCAAAATAACTACATTTTAAAAAAAAAATACTTTAAAATAATGAAGTAAATGGGCTAAAAAAAAAAAAAAGCCTGCCGAACTTTTGCCTTCAATTGTCCCAAATGATTAATAAATTTAAAGCCGGAATTAAAAGCTGAATGAGGAACGAAACTGCTCGTATGTAGGCTACTGTCTGTATGTGTGTGATTGATGAAATTTTTCCTCAGTCTTACCTCCGACAGTGGCGAGCCAGAAGTGAAGGACAAGGTAGAGTGAAACAATCCCCATTAGTCCTCACGGTTTCTGATCACAGGAGAAAAAAAAAGACAGTTCATATTCACACGCAAACAAACGCGGGATGCGATCATGCAGCGCGAGCAGGTCTGAGCTCACCTGGACAGTCAGACTCAGCGCGTGCGCTTACCTGCCCAACCTTTATATGCACTTCCGTGCAAGCGAGAACACAACAGGTAAGCCACTCTCTCTCACAACGGCAGGCATCTCACACAGATTCAGGTGTCACAACACAACCACCTCCCTAACGCTCTTGACATCACGCGTATTAGTAAGAAATGGTACACTGGCTTAAATGAAGTACTATTATCGACACAGATATTTTATTTAGCGATACAATTGTGATGAAGTTCTGCCTTTTTCTTAGTCTAGACTTGATCAAGTTTGTTTAATATATTAAAGACGTGTTAGTGTGGCACTTTCTATGGTAATGTGGCGTTTTTTACTCGGATGTCTTTCTCACTTCTGCAAATATAGTTTTATGTGGTGTAGTTACGACATTCAGAGTGAGACTGGCTATATTACCTCGAACACTGAGAAATAAGCAAAACATATATCGAACTGTTCATTTTGGAAAATAAAATGTCTGTCATTGCATTAGGTAACAAAATGTTAAATCAAATGGCATTTATTTGAAAGAAATATAGCCCAAACACACTTTGCAGGCACAACCAACGATATCAAGAAGTTGTTTGTTTGGTTTTAAATTATATATCTTGTTCAAAATGAAGATTAAATGCATTTAGATACTCTCTAGTTGTAAAATATTAGGCTAACATGGTCATACTTTAGTTAATGCAGTGAACTTCACCTTGTTAATTGGACTCCTGTGTGACCTTGAGGGGAATTGACTTTCTACATTCACTAAAAATCAGACTGGGACTAGTTAAACATTAAAGGGGTCATATGATGCGATTTCAAGTTTTCCTTTCTCTTTGGAGTGTTACAAGCTGATTGTGCATAGATAAGTATGGAAGCATATAGGTAGCGAAATTCAATTTAAAATGCAATATGCAAAATGGCAATGCAATATTCAAAATGGCAACGCAATATTCAAAATGGCAATGTATTTCTGTATTTAAATTTACATTTTCCATTACCCATACGTGCAAAGTTTGGTGCAAAAGTAAAATGAAAATTAAATTATATAATTTACATTTGCCATTTCCAACAGTAGTCTTAATATGTAAATTGCATGCAAATTTGAACGCTTTATAAGTTGCGAAATGAAAATAAAAATGTATAACACAAATTGATTTGATATGTGTAACATGTTCAAGCAGAAATGGTAGCAAAATGATCATTAAATGCTATTTGTCCTAAATGCATTTAGACTAACAGTTAGAACACTTAGGATTGCATTTTCATCATGACGCCGTGGGATATGTGTAGCAAAATTCAATTTGAAAATGCATTTCGAGCTGACCATGCCCACCCTCCGTCAGTCATTGCTTCAAGGCGGGGATTGGCGGAAGCGTGTTACGTTTGGATCGTTTGAAACATGGCGGCTGGAGATCTGATAAGATCGTTGAATTCACTGGCAGATGAAGTGGAGCGTGAACAGAGAAATATATGAAGCGTATTCCATGCTAAAATCAAACGTTCTCACAAGAATCTCACAATTCTAAGTTCATATATCTTAAATCTGAGTTTATATCTCGCAAATCTGAGTTTTGAACTTGCAATTCTGAAAAAAAGACAGAAATGGGAGATATAAATTCTAAAAAAGAGTCTGAATTGTGAGATAAAGTCACAATTACTTTTTTTATTATCTTTTATCCTGTGATGGAAACAAACTTCCATAAGTAAAGGTTCTCAACTTTATTTATGATCCCACCTAATTATTTCTCTAAATTACCACAACTTCAATTTTTTTAACATATATTTAAAGCAAAGAAGCGTTTGAGAGAGGCGGGGCATAGAGGACCTACAATAATGTACAGTATTTGAAAAATAATGTGTTTTTTGAACATTAAAGCATGTCAACATATTCTGTTACACCAAATACAAAAAATAATGATCTTTAAAAAAGCATCATATGACCCCTTTAAATAATGAGCATGGCAAAGAAAGGGAAAGTCAGTTGTGAAAAAAATGCAGCCATTTGTTTTCTATATTCTCAAATGCTATGTATATGTAATAGACAATATGTAAATGAGCGTTCACAGCATCGCATGAATTATTCAGTGACTTTCAGTGTACTTTTTTGGAATGCAATCTGTCATGTTTTTTCCTTGTGTGACCCAAATATCTTGTGTTAGATATAACTTCTAAACTAGCCAGCAGCCATATCACCCTGCAGCCCAAGACTGGTTACCCACTGACGCTAAGCAGGGCTGAGCCTGGTCAGTACCTGGATGGGAGACCTCCTCGGAAAAACTAGGTTGCTGCTGGAAGAGGTGTTAGTGAGGCCAGCAGGGGGTGCTCACCCTGTGGTCTGTGTGGTCCTAACGCCCCAGTATAGTGATGGGGACACTATACTGTCAAAAAGCACCGTCTTTCGGATGAGACGTTAAACCAAGGTCCTGACTCTCTGTGGTCATTAGAAATCCCAGGATGTCCTTCGAAAAAGAGTAGGGGTGTAACCCCGGCATCCTGGCCAAATTTGCCCATTGGCCTCCATCATGGCCTCCTAATCATCCCCATATGTACTGATTGGCTTCTTCACTCCTTCTCCTCTCCACCAATAAGCTGGTGTGTGGTGGGCGTTCTGGCGCAATATGGCTGCCGTCGCATCATCCAGGTGGATGCTGCACACTGGTGGTGGTTGAGGAGATTCCCCCTTTCTATGTAAAGCGCTTTGAGTGCCCAGAAAAGCGCTATATAAATGTAAGGAATTATTATTATTATTAAACAAAACACTAAAAGGTTTGTGAGTGTTTAGTGTAAACTGAATAACTAGCAACCTAACTGTTGTGGTTACTGAAACATTTGAAATTGCTGTTGAAGTGTATAATATGTACTTACATGAATTATGAAAACACAAATACTTGTAATAGTTCTTAACTGTAGTCTTGATTTGTTTTAGGGTGGGTCGAGCTTTAATTAGAGGAATCAGGGTCCCGTAAACCCCCATAACTCACACCCTGACTGACATTGAATAATGACTGGAGGCCCCCAAATCACTGTACTGTTGGTTGCTAGTAGTCATTCCAGTTTGACTATCCTGTCACAAGTGCTTCACTGTTTAAATTCCCAATGACAGTTGCCCGTAATGTCACGTTTGTACATAAAATATTACCTGTCACTCATGTCGCCACCTCTAAAAATGAATGATTTCTGGTCACATTTCTTCTACAAATAGCTGTCAGTGTGAACGACATACATTTTTATATTTTCTTTCATTGTTTAGTAGATACATTGCTATAGTATTGCTGATGCTTTTAAATGATATGAAATTAAATGTTAGAAATCAGTTCAGTTAATATCTTGTTTTCTGCAGTTCACTCTCATTGAGTGACCTTTTGGCTCATTGAGTGACCTTTTGACCATAGGGGACGGTCTGATTCTTCAACAAAGCCTGTGGGAATCCCCATGGCTTTGAGTAATATTAATATTTGCTGATTGTGGTTGCATGTGACACATTCCTCTCTATATGGCTGAAAAAAGGTGTGTGTGTGTGAGCATGTGTAAGCCACGCCTGGCTGCGAGGAGCCGTGACTCAATCTCTGTCTGAGAACACAGAAGGACATATATAGATAAAACAATGTTTAACTGGTCAGGTTCTACAAAAGGAGCACAGGACATTGTTTTCATATTTCAAAAGAATGACCAAATGTAATATTTAACATCCGATCGTAAATTGTTTGGATGGCCAAAAGTGTGAACAAGTGCTGCTGAGGCCTCACAATGGATTTTATTGTTATTAAAACAATAGATTAAATAATGGGTTGTTTTAATTTTTACAATCATAATTCAAGGTCAGCATGGAAATATTGTAGTGCAGATGTTGCTCTTTCATAACCTTAGATTTAATAGACTTGTTTATATATCATTTCAAAGTATCAGCTCTCTTTGTTCTAAACTTCCTTGGCATCTTGGCAAATCTGAGCACAGTTTGAGACATATGTGAGATTACTGGGGACTTTTTTCAGTAGAGAAGTTTGAGAAGCACCATATTTAACCATTTACTCTACATTTAATCTCATTTCTACAATTGAAACAACTACATTTTCAAAGATGGCATTTTTCTTTCCTGAAGTGTATATCTGTGACAGGAAGATATACAAGAAACATCCACTACCTAATTCAAAAGTGAGCATCATATGCTCACCCAGGAGGGTGTTATTAGGGATGGATTGTATCAATTTATATTTTTATTTAATTATAATCTATTTATATTTTATTTAATTGTATTAATTATATCTTTATCAAATGTATATATGTATTTGTATTGAATTATTTATTTCAAATACCTCATCTTTCAAAATAAAGAACAAGGATGCGCCACTCAGGATCACATGATCATAAATGGCAAAATTCATGACCAGTGACCATCATACCCTTCACTAACAGATTTTTGAAAAGGATTTGATTGATCACTTCCATTTAGAACAATGGCATTTGGAATTTAACTTAAATGTAAGAAAGGAGTCGTGAAGGGATGGAAACAGAAAGAGAGAGAGACAGGTCAGGCATAGGTCAGCAATTAAGAGTATAAATCTTTTGATTTATGTCTCAAGTACACGTCCAAGACCATATTTTCAGTTATTTGTCGAGACCAGATGAAAATATGGTCTTGGACTTGAGACAGACTTGAGTCTGAGTCCGGACTTGAGTGCTACAACACTGCTATCATATCTTATCCTTTTGTATTCTATCCTATATCCCTTCCTATCCCAATCCAATCCTATCCTGTTCTGTCCTGTCCCATCTTATCTGATCCTATCCTTGCCTTATCCTGTATCCCATCGTATCACTATTCAATCATACATCCCATCCAACCCCATCATATCCTACCCTGTTCTGTCCTGTGCCAGTTTATATTCAACATATCCCGTCCTATCACGATACGAGTTCGATACGAATTTGGTACAACATTTATTTTGTACAGACAGTAGTGCTACATACATGTAGCACAAGCAGTTGTGTTTGATTTGAATTAGATTTTATAATTTCAAGATTTAAAGCAAAAACAGAATGGTCTGACTTTAGATTTATGATACATAAATACATTGGTGAGGACAAAATGAGAAATTATGCTACATAAAACACCTGCATAAAACAAAAAACCGCAGACAGACTGAATGAAAATGAACATTTATTATCTGACAGCAGGTGGAGCTTATGGAACAGCAGCGGCAGCGATATTAGCCTTTCCTTGGTTACCGCGGTAAACAAAGCAGCTGCACTTATAAACACTACTTTAAAGGGTTAGTTCACCCAAAAATCATGTTCGAAACACAAATTAAGATATTTTTGATGAAATCTGAGAGCTGTCTGACCAAGCATAGACAGCAATGCAACTGAAATGTTCCCAAGTTCAGAAACGTAGCAAGGAGATCGGTAAAATAATCCATGTGACATCAGGGGTTCAAACAGCGTATGCTGTTCTCTGTCAGCTGTGTCACACGGATACGCTGTTTCTGTTCAGATCAAATCACAACAACGTAGGAAACAGATCAGGCATGACGCAGCTGACACAGAACAGTATACGCTGTTTACGTCCAGCGGATATTCTCCAAAATGGTGCTAGGGTGACGCGGAGGAGGTGAATTGTTGAATAAAGTCGGGGTTTTTTTCTTTTGCACACAAAAAGTATTCTCGTAGCTTCGTAAAATTACGGCTGAACCCCTGATGTCACATGGATTATTTTACCGATCTCCTTGCTACGTTTCTGGACTTGGGAACATTTCAGTTGCGTTGCTATGCAGGGTCAGACAGCTCTCAGATTCCATCAAAAATATCTTAATTTGTGTTCTGAAGATGAACGAAGGTCCTATGGGTTTGAAACGACATGAGGGTGAGTAATTAATGACATAATTTTCATTTTTGGGTGAACTAACCCTTTAATATGCATTATATGGAGGTAAGAGGAAAAGAAAATGCCATCGAAACATTTCTGAAGATGGTCAGTTCCTCTCAGAGGTACATTCATATAAACCCCCACATATTTGTCTTCCTCTATTTCGAGCATTGCGAACGGTGAGCTTGATCTGCCTGGTACAGTATTTTCTCCTCTTTACAGACTTCATAATTACATTTTGGGAAATGATAGCAATGCAGTTTGTGTGCCATTCTGGAATAGAGATTGGCCAAAATAAAACAAAAAAACGGTTACGATTTATAGCCGGGTGACCAGAGCCCGAAACTTTCCCACACTGCTGATTTAAAACAAGCAGGCAGCTCTTCGAGCTCTTGTGTACCATCTGAACTCGCCGTTCTTGTTTTGGGTTGGTGTGTAGATTATTGTCTCTTCTTCTGCTCTTTCCTGTTGTGACAGTTTGCGTTGCATTACACTGTTCACCCCCTTTTGGATTGATTGCATGAACCGAACCGTGACGTCCGTACCGTGACTATTCAGGACGAATACATGAACCGTTACACCCCTAATATATATATCACCCTGTCCTTTCTTATTCGATCTTATCATATTTTATATCCTCCCCCCCACCATCCTATACTATCATATCCTATCCCATACTATCCTATATCCCATCCTATTGCATCTACCCTATTGTATCCTACAGGTGTATCCTATCATACCATGTCCTATACTAATCTATCATATCTTATATCCCATCCTATGTATCCTATCCTATCCAATCTGATCCAATCCCATCCTATCCTATCCTATTGTACTTTGAACATAAAAATGGATTTAGTCTTAAATATGATATTACATTTGAATTTGACTGTATGATTATGACTGGTTTTAACTTAACTTATTAACTTGCTCAAGAGCCATAAACACAATTATCAAACTATATAAACTTTAACTTTTTCCTCCCATAACAGCAGATCAAATTCGGACACGCAGGATACCTTGCTCAAAGCACATTTTGGCTGTATCAGATTGGAGTAACTCACCCAAACAAGCGTGTATGTGTGTGTGTTGGAGGGCTGCAGTCACACTCACCAGAAATGAATGGCACAGATTCACACCTCATTCTTCCTCACTAAACCATGAATGGAACGTGGAGAATCAGAGAGAGAAAGTAGAGAGAATGAGAGACACTGAGGGAAAATGTCTCTTTTATATAAAGTCAAAGGGAAATAATGTGGGCAGTAAGAGCTTTGTGGTTGTACTGTTTCACACATACAAACACACAGAGACTTCAGAAGCATTACAGACCTCTCAATGGTTTATAATAAGATAATTGTCTTACAATTGTTCAAAGCAAAACACAATCTGGCCTTTATATGAGCCTTTTCAAAAGGAGAACACCACTTCAGATGTCCTCACAAGTCAGCTTTTGAAACATTTCACTACATTGGTGAGGACATTTTATTACTACAGACTAACAAACCAAACCCTCAACTAACCCCAATAAGAAAACTTTATTATTTTGTGTAATAAAACAATAAAAGAAAATAATAACCTTTCTAGCAATTAAATTGTTTACCAGGGATGTAACGATTCACTCAACATGCTATACGATTCACAGTATACTGATTTCATGATATGATTTTCTCACAATTTTTTAACAAAATGAGATTTAAGACAATTATAAATGAAAAGGTGCCCTTTTATTATTTCTTAGACAAAATGCTGCACATTTCTTTGTGAGATTGTAATATGTCAAATGACAAAACTAAATCGAAATTTTAAAACAAATCCCAAATCAAATATATAAATAATACAAATAAAATAAATCTCTTAATATAAACAAATATTGCTCTTTGACTGTGACAGTCTCTTTCCATCGTGGGGTTCAGCATGTGGGTTTTGATTGACAGGGTGCTGTGGTGGTGATGGCAGTATTTAGACTGAAAAAGTTTGAGACAGATCTCCTATCTATATAACACTCACACACACACACACACACACACACACACACACACATGTTAAAGCACAGACATGTAGCCTACATCCACACACGCTCGCACATACATGCACCTAACCTTCACACTCCCTCTAGGATACAGGGTGTGTGTCCTCTCAGCTGTCTGGGGGGGAAGGAAAGAGACAGGTGTACATGCTATTAAATGTGAACTTGTCATTAATATAGATCAAGAAACTAACCTCTGACAGAAATAATAAGAAACAGGAAAGACAATGAGAAAGAGCGACTGAGAGAATCATAAACAGAGAAAAAATAACTACCACAGACACACTCTCTTAGAATAGAGTTTGAGTCTGTGGTAATTAGACAGCGGAAAACACACTCGCACACAATGAGAGAGTGAGACACATGCAAGGTGCCTGTGAGTCTTAGACATAATCTCCTGGATTTATGATAAAACCCTGCAGGCTGATATTACAAAGGGCCCATCGGCACGGCCGCTTTCAGCTAAAGAGGTGTAAATCGACCTTCCAAAGAGATGACAGTGAAATGTAGATACTATATAAATATAAATGGAAATGTACTTTCAACGACAGTAAAGTTTAAAATCAAGGCGAAAGCCAAAAATGCTGAAGATGTGTGCGTGCTGAGCTGATATACTTAGTTTTGTGGCCTTAACTATATCGCCATCTGCTGGTCATGCCAGTAAAAGAATTCTACGCTGAACAAATAAATAATAATAATAATGATTGATTGATTGATTGATTGATTGAAATAAAATTGAAAATTTACTTGTAATTTTCTGCCAGGACGTTATTAATTTTAAGGGTTACATTTCTGTTAAAACACATTAGTGTTTTAACGCTTTGCAGTGCAAAATTCAGGTAAAACACCCGTTAAAACTGGGTTGCTCACATCCGGTCCTGTAGGGCCACCGCCCTGCAGAGTTTAGCTCAAACCCTGATCAAGCTGACTTACCTGTGATTTTCTGTAGATTCTGAAGACCATGATGAGCTTGCTCAGGTGTGTTTGATTAGGGTTGGAGCTAAACTCTGAAGGGCATCGGCCCTCCAGGGCAAGATTTGAGGAACCCTGCATTAAAATATCAACACAGAAGAAAATCAGTACAAATACAATTGGGTTCCAGCACCTGCTAGGGGTGCTTGGACCCCTAATTACATTATGGTCCCGAGTTCCTCCTTTAGTGTAAGTAGTGGTATTTTGGGGTATGCAGCACTAGTGCTACGGTGTTATAAGTGTCTAGATGAAACAACTAGCATATTAGGTGTAGTGAGAAAAGTTTTTTTGTGATTTGAGTCGATTAAAATTATGTTCGCACATTTTAAAAAGCACATTTTTGATGATTAAAGGTTTGAAAATGCACCACTTAGTTGGTAAAAATATAACAAAGATATTTAAAACTAGTTTACTCTGCTCAACAGCCAAGTAGTATACAGTCTAGTGTTCTGCTGTGCTGCACTAGAGGTCGCAGTGAGCACTAGATTGAGGAGCAGCGCTGATGCTCGCAGCTCTCGTCGGGTGCAGTGGCGTGCGCCTGTAATCCAAGCTGCTGGGAGGCTGAGGCTGGCGGATCGCTTGAGTTCAGGGGTTCTGGGCTGCAGTGGACTATGTTGATCGGGTGTCCGCACTAAGTTCGGTATCGATATGGTGTTCCTGGGGGAGCTCGGGACCACCAGGTCGTCTAAGGAGGGGTGAACCGGCCCAGGTCGGAGACGGAGCAGGTCAAAGCCCGGGTTCGGGGCTGCAGTGGACTATGTCGATCGGGTGTCCGCACTAAGTTCGGTATCGATATGGTGCTCCTGGGGGAGCTCGGGACCACCAGGTCGTCTAAGGAGGTGTGAAACAAAATTTGCTTACATTACAGTAAAAACATTGTTAAATCTTAGCCTTGTTTTCTGAGTTGGGTTGAAACGCTGGCCTCCACACCAGGGTCGTCGGAAGACAGGTTTGTGCCCCGGGCCCCTGTTGATCGGATTCCTGGGGAGGGGTCCCCTGTCGCCCCTCTCTGATGAACACCATTCCCCTGGCCAGGGGAACTTGGGGCAAAAATGCCACTAAATTGGATAAAAATGTCCCTGCACAAACAAATTAAATCTATTACGTCTGTTGCTGAAAAAGTGAATATGAATAAACAGTGTCGATTGCGGCATTAAATTAAGATCTGCTCATGTTGCACCGTATGTCATTTTAGGCGATTTTACAGTGTTGCGCATTTTAACCAATCACACACAGCGAATTCTCTCATCATAAACAACAAAGCGCAGATGTAAGTACAATGTAAGTAAGAGATTCATTTCACAGTGTATACGGCTTCAGTAATTATAACAATAGTTATTTTGAGAGTGCTTAAAATCGCGATAGATCAATGTTAGTGATAAAGTCACTTTCTATATATAATTTATTCGCTGTTTGAATAACCGTGGAAAGGAAACGTTATATAATGATCAATTTCTAACGTTTTTATTAAATTGTAATCACGTTAAATACTAATTCAGTCCCATTAAACATTTTTTTAAATACAAATTCAGTCCCATTAAACATGTTTTATTAGCCTAAATGGCACCCATGTCTGGTTCTTGCCTAAAAAGACGGGTTTATGATGTTTAATACATTTGGCTGCTTTTAGCCTTGCCCTGGAGTTGGTTCACCTTCCGCCGTTTTGTTCCCCAGTACTGAGGCTAGATCCATTCACCTTCTGAAGCGGTTAGTGTGGATGCAGTCCTGCATAACATCATATTTATTTCAAGTTAAGAACTTATGTTTTCTTCATAGTTCATACTCAAGCAATATGTTTTGAATTCAAATGTAGCAAACCAATTGTTTGAACAGCTCACCTCTGGCAGCTCACTATGGATAGGTAGAAGCTTGACAGCCTGCAGTTGGCTGGAGATGGGGTCTTCTCACTAACACTACTGTTGTTCTAATGAGCGTGCTCTTTTTACAGATAAAAGGGGATGTAGAGCAAATGTTTATGAGCACAGAGCAGTTGTTTAATAGGGCGTACTAAACATATGAATGCAGATAAAAAATGACAGCTGATATTTGAAAAAACTTCTTCAATGCTATGGCACACTGTCAGACAAAATTTGTAAAACTGTACCTCTAGGGGTACAATGGCTTGTCACTGGGGCAGTTCCCTCAAGGGTACATGGAACAGATAGTACAAAATAAAGGTTTATTTCTGTGAGCTTTGGTTAAGGGTGGCTCAAATGCAGCTTATGCACAACTGCCAGCCTGCATGAAGAGGTTCTTGGGCCTCCAGAGATGCCAGCAGCTTCAAATACCTGTTTGTGGGTTTTTTTTTTTTTAAATAAAACTTTTTTTACTAAAACATGTTTGACAAAAACTTTCCTTAAAGGATTAGATCACCCAAAACAGTGGGACTAAAACAGCAGGACACTTTTAATGTGAAAAACACTTCAAGTGTCTTAATGTATTGAAACAGTGATATTAAAAGATCAAATTCAGTACACACCTTATTGATGATGCATACTTTATATAGGAAAGCAGATGAGCCTGGAATATGAATGCAATGTGCTAAACGGTTAAATATAATGGTTTTCTTCGCGCAAACATTTAATGTGAAACTTTGCGCATTGCGTTTATATTCTGGGTTCATCTGCTTGCCTGTACAAACTAGGCCTATGCATCATCAATAAAGTGTATACTGAATTTGGCCTTTTAATATCACTGTCTTAATACATTTCTACTTCATACAAACCTTGTAAAAAATAACTGTGAGTCACTGGTCTCGTTTTACCCTCCAAGTGGGAGTTCATATAAGGTTGTGATGCCACATGAAAACTATGAATAGGTCATGGTGACATTACTTTATGACAACGTTGTGAAGATGTCGTGGAAATTCCATTTTTCAGAATGGTTAACGTTCCAGAAACGCCATGGGCACGTAGTCAAAAGATGTCGCTAATTAACCCCATGAAGAACGTTGTAGTGACGTGGTAGCTTACCCTGGTCTTTAGATAAATTTGTCATTGTATTATGTTTGTTAAGATAGATGAGTCGGAGTTTAGGAGATAGGAGATAGGCCTATACTAGATACACATGTAATTTGGATAGCTATATCATTCTAAGATGGAAAATATTTGCCAGCAAAAGGACAAAACTAATACCAAACGTTTTACTTAGCAAATGGTGATTATATTTTGTTGGGAAATGAAAGAGATTTATTGAATGGATGCATGTTTGAAAATTTGAATATTTAAACCACATGGCATGAGAGAGACCGACATAATCTGTTGGCTTTATGGATAAAAACCCTGCTAGCTGGCATTACAAAGACCCCATCAACGGGGGCCCTGTCAGCTAAAGTATTCAGTTGTACATAAGATTATGGCAAAAACCTAGATTTTTAAGTATAAAATATAAAATAAAACAACTTTTAAAATTTAAAGACACTTTTCTCTGTGTACAGATTTGCTGTGATACGCAACTGCGAATGCCTTGAATGCAATTTCCCGAAGTCTGTCCAGTTAGCTTTCAAATACTATATAATTATATTATAGGTTTATCAATATGTATTTGGGTAAAGAAATGGTTTGAAAGATGGTTTGGAAGATTCATTATTTAAAGGGGTCATATGATGCTGCTAAAAAGAACATTATTTTGTGTATTTGGTGTAATGAAATGTGTTTATGCGGTTTAAGGTAAAAAAAAACACTATTTTCCACGCCTTCTTTCTTTGCGTGAACATTTGGGCGGCGTTATGCAAATCTTCCCACATCGTGACGTAGACATGTGGGGGCGTGTTCGAACGAGCCGTTTTAGGTAGGCGTGGCTGACTCTTAACTTTTAAAAAGAATATCTCTTTGGATTTGAGACTTTAGTCTTTGCAACTTTACAGACCTTCTTGCACCAAGAGCTTGTAACACTCCAAAGAGAAAGGAAAAATTGAAATCGCATCATATGACCCCTTTAATAACATATAATAGTAACAAATAATAATAAATCGATAAAGCTGTTTTTGAGTGTAAAGCTGCTGCAAAATGAAATGGCAAATATTTTCTTTGTATTGTCTCAAATTCTTAACTCAAGACAATCAAGAATTTCCTACAGAATTACTGTTTGTTCCATCAACAAGCTACTACGAAATTACTCAGAGAAAAAAAAAAACCTTCACAGGATTACAAACCAAACCTAAAAACACAGGTTTGAGCTCTTTTAATTCAAAAAATCTTTTCACAAAAGAAAAGAAATAAAAGCAAACAAATTCTGGACGTGCAAGTGGCAGGTGTTCAATAGAGCAATTTTAAAAATTCAGTATTTCAACAACAGTCGTGTGTTTATGTGAATGATTGCTGTTTTGAAACGTTTATTTTGACATCTGAAATAAAGACACTGTATCTCTCCAATGAAACTACGATGTGCTGCTTTTTGACACACGTGATAATATTTCACTTTGGTTCTTCAGATTAGGCCTCTAAACATGGAGATGCTACAGCAAACTGAAACAATTTCCAGAGAAGGTAGTTTATATGGATTTTTGTAAAAAGACCAAACAAATGCAGGAACAATATGTGACCCTGGACCACAAAACCAGTCATAAGGGTACATTTTTTGAAATTGAGATTTATACATCATCTGAAAGCTGAATAAATAAGCTTTCCATTGATGTATGGTTTGTTGTGATAGGACAATATTTGGCCGAGATACAACTATTTGAGAATCTGGAATCAATGGGTGCAAAAAAAATCAAAATATTGAGAAAATCGCCTTTAAAGTTGTCCAAATGAAGTTCTTAGCAATGCACATTACTAATCAAAATTAAGTTTTGATATATTTACGGTAGGAAATTTACAAAATATCTTCATGGAACATGATCTTTACTTAAAAGAAAAATCGACCATTTTGACCTATACAATGTTTTTTTTGGCTATTGCTAAAAATATACCCAGCGACTTAAGATTGGTTTTGTGGTCCAGGGTCACATATAAGGAAGAAAATGGACAAAAAGAAGAATATCATAAAGAAATTCTCCACACAATCAAGCTCAAAACAACACAGTGCAATGTAAAAACAAAAAAAACAAAAACAACAGAAAGACATAGAGATACAAAACATAGATGTTTCATTAAAGAGGAGGACAAATAGACGCATTAAAGATGAAGTTCTGCATGACACCAGCTCCTGAGCCGGCGCTTTTACATCTGATTGGACAGGATAGACCTGCAGCCCGACCAATCAGACAACAGATACAACTCTGAGGTAGATCAAAGGCCAAGCTGACCTGGACATCTAAATTCACAATCACACACAGACACACAGAAATCTGCTTAACTAACTGTATGACAGACAGATGAAAGGCTTGTTTACAACCATCCAACTGCTTAGAGATGTTCATGTGTCCACACTAATGAAAACTAGATTAAAGCTGAGAGCCAAGATTGATGAAAAAAGACACAAACTACCATTCAGTTTGACCAAAACCCATTGCTGTAGTCCATACTATTGTGTTCATTAGTAGGCAGAAAAGGTCTTTGGTGGAAAGTGTCATAGTTGCCTTGAAGTTGCATGTTTATTTATGTATTAAATTGTAAGGATGAATGTTTTAATTACATTACTTATTCAGAAACATTGTGGTGTTTCTCTTCTGGAACGTATTTTTGCAAAACTGTGCTATCGTATGTCTATAAATTTATCTGTTGGGCCTCAAATGTAGGTTTAATTTACAAAACGAATACCATTACCAATATGTCAATTCAGTTTGGTTAAATCTGTAGTTTACTTGCTTTCTACCTAAAGAAACATTGCACTTCTGCCTTTTTTCTGAGCATCAAACAAAATCCTGATGTATTGTGTTAAAAAAAAGAGAAAAAAAGATACAATAAATAAAAAATGGCACTGAAAATAAAATTGCAATCATCCTGTGAACAGAAGGAACAATGTCAGCTTTCCCAAATCCACAATATCCCTTTTATTAGCCCCACCCACATACCTCTAGCTTGACCCCACCCACTCATCCCCGCCTCCCACTAAACCCCTCCCACCCGCATCTCAACATCCACTTCTACATCTACTGAAAGACTTTACACATGGATTCAATGGAAAGAAGATTCTTCCACAACAGACACACGATCCCTGAAACAAACAGGTTTGATTCAGAGCAACATTAAAAAAGGAAACAGGAAAGCCTTTGCTTTGAAAGACAGGAGAAAGGGCCAATAGCCAGCAAGCATTGCATCAGTCATTCTAAACCCCACCCACCTTATTTAAACGGTACATTTCTTAACTACTAAAAAGGCAGAGTGGAAGACCAAAAAAGCAAACAGAAACCTCTTCATTTCGACTGCAACCGCAAAAAAGTTTTTCTTTTGTCTGTTTAAGAAACAGTCAATAAAAACATACTTAAAAAAAACCCCGTCATGCATCGAAAGATGTCATCACCATCATCATCACTCATGTTACTCACAGACATGGTCTGTGTTAATAGTTCTTGGTAAAAAATAAGCATTTGTCATCTCCTTCCTTTTTCTAGCAAAATAAAACTCTGCTCCCATTCTGTCGTCCACAGTTGGTGTAATATTGCCTTATCTTGGTTTGTTGGAGAAAATGTTTGTTTTCTGAGGTTTCTTGTTGATTTCTTCTAAGCAGATGATTAAATCATGGACAAATTTTCTGCAACCCATGCATGAGCATTATTTCCTCTTTGATGTCGCTTCCTCTAAAAGAAAGCAAACGTTGTTACGGTAGTAACACTCAGCAGACTGTGTCTGGTTCTGACGTCAGACGGTAAACCTGTAACAAAAAACAGCACTAGTCAAACACTGAACACTACAGACATGTAAGTGGTGTCTTGGCATTAGAGCCCGACCGATATATCATTTAGCCGATATTATCGGCCGATATGAGCCTGTCGCCGATATATCGGTATCGGCGAATATGCCGCCGATATGAACATTTTTTTACAGAACATATAACGCAGATAAAATGCTTGAAATGGTGTAATTACTTAGTTTGTCCAGCAGAGCGTGCTCCGTTGTTTGCTACTGGTGACCTGGATAAAACGCTTTAAAGCTTAAGTCTATGGAAAACCACTGAAACTTTGAAGTGTTTGATCACCACATTTGAGTGATCACTGCAAAAAATGTGTTTATGTATATATATTCTGTTTATGTATATACAGTATACTATATATAGTACCAGTCAAATGTTTGGACACACGAATGGGAAAGTGTCCAAACTTTTGACTGGTACTGTACTATAATATACACAACGAATATCGGCCGATATATCGATGACTTATGTGCTTTATACTTCTGAAGCTTTGTGTTAAATTTAAGCTGCTGTAGGTCTAAAATCTCATTCAAATGTTGCATAAATCGAACCAGGTTTGACGTCGATGAGGCTACTATTTTTAGTAATTTTTTTCGTCATTTATGGAGCTCAACATTTACTTTTATTATACAGAAAAGAGCACCGTCAACATTCTACAACTTCTCCTTTTGTATTCAAATAAGAAAGGAAGTCATATGGATTTTGCAAAACATGAGGGTGATTAAACAGAACACTGACCCCTACAATAATAAAAATATAATCATTAAATACCGTTTTATTGCTTGTTTGGTTGGAAAGGGTACGATGAAGGATCCGAAGAGGACACATCTTGTGGCTGTACACCGCTTTCCTGCTGAAAAGGCCATAGGCAGAAATTATAAATCTGAATTTCATTGACCAAATATACAAAAAGATTTAATTTTGTGTGGTTTTCAGATAAATATATCTAAATATACTCACAACAAGACCAATCTGCTTGAGCCAAAACTGTGTGTGATATTAAGAGAATTTTTCCTAAACAAAGTCTTAGTAATCTGTCTTAATATTTATCTTTTTCCAATATAATATATGATATAATATAATATAATATTTCCAGTATACATTACCATTTACAAGTTTGGGGTCAGTAAGTTTTTTTTTTTAATTATTACTTTTATTCAGCAAGAATGCATTAAATTGATCAAATAAGAGAGTAAAGACAATGTTACATAAAAATTATATTTCAAATAAATGCTGTTCTTTTGAACTTTCTATTAATCAAAGAATCCTGAAAAACATTGATAAGAAATGTTTCTTTAGCACCAGTTAGAATGATCACTGAAGGATCAAGCAATAAATTAAATTTGAAATTATATTCACAATATTAATTTTTTTTTTTTTTGGTATACTTTTGAATTTAAAATAAATGTTGCCTGAGGGAGCATAAAAACCTTCTATCAAAAATATTAAAAAAAAATCTCACCAACCTCAAACTTTTTATTGGAAATATGAAAAATTTAGCAAGGTTTATACATAGAATTTAATCAATTCTAAAAAAAAAAACCCCAGTCTGATAATAAAAATAAACTTGACTTCAGAGAAATTCTCTGGAAACAGGAAAAGCTTTTTTAAGCAAGAACTGTACCGACATCTAGACAATTCAGAAGACTATAGCAGGCTGTGGTATAAATGTCATTGATAACCTAAGTGATAGCAGGCTGTGGTATAAATGTCATTGATAACCTAAGTGTGGGACTGACCTCAGGAGGGATGGCAGCGGGCTGAATGTGGGCATATTGAGGGATGTAGGCTCCTGGCATTGCTGTGTTGGCAGGAATAAACTGCAGGAAAGCAGAATGATGTGGCTTTATTAAAAACACAGGTGTTAATATTACTTATTAATTAGCATATACGCTTGTGCCATATATTAGTGCAATCTGTGTGAGAGGATCATACGGTTGCAGTGCCGCCCAGAGAGAGATGGCCCATCTGCTGGGTGAGGGGAGCCAACATAGCGGACTGCTGCAGTGACATAGGATGCTCCATAGAGGGCGACAGAACGGCTCCCTGAGTCAAAAAAACAGTGCAACAATCATTTGGCAACTGCAGAGAAAGAGTGATAAATCTAGCTATAAATATACATCTGCACTAAACAACAGACATTCTGCCCACAATCGGGCAAAAACAGGAAATACTGTGTGTGTGAACACACACACACACACACACACACACACACGTTTCTGACTAATGTAAGCGGCATTGTTTGTAATCATCTCCTGTTTGGAAGGAGTTGTGAATAAAAGGAGAGATACAGAGAGAGAAAAGAAAAGAAAAGAAAATATTTTGGCCGTACCGGGTGTTGCATGATGTAAGGCTGATGTGGCATCCATGAAGGATTCTGTACCTGGAGACACAAACACAGATGTTAGCAAGGAAGCAGTTGTTGGTCAGAAATACTCACATCAACACATCGTGACCGTAAAGACGAAGTATATGATGAAAAGCAGTACCTGGTATGTAGAGATGGGAGAGATGTATGGAGACATTCCTGGCTGAGTCATTAACCGGTTCCCCATGGCATAAGGAGCAGGATAGTACCTGTAGCATCAGGATAGAGTGTTTTATGTGTCTACATGACATTTGAACATCATTTTAATTATTTAATGGCAATTACACAACGTACGAAAAACATCTGAGCATTGTGGGGAAGGCAATCCTAGAACGCATTGGAACTAGCTCATTGAAATATTCACTCAAAATAATGAAGTTGTCGAGAAATGTTACAAGTACGCTTAAATTTCATTCAGTACCAAAGAGAATCTATTAAAATAGTTCTGTATAATTAATAATGAACCAGATTACCTAATATTATTGTGTTTTATGTATATTAGAGAAAAGCTCCTTTAGCTTAGCAACATGCTAAGGTCAATTAGTAGGCAGCTGTCTATGTAGGCAGCATATTTCCCTTTAGAATGTAGTATGTTCACAATGACTTTGTCTTTATTTCAGAGCATTAGATTTTAGTTTCAGTTTTTGGTTTGGTTTTAGTTAAAGGCCAGGATTTAACTAAAATAAGGAAATGGATTAGTACGACATGGCCACTAGTTAACTAAATCTAATGACAGAATTCATGACAAATGTTTCATTTGTGGCCCTGATAATAATTTTTTCTGCATTTCACATGCAGTACTCCATAGAATATGGTAAACAATATATTAATGTTAATTTTGTCAGCCATTTTTTAAATTAGTCTTAGTCCTGTGTCAAATTTACTTTTTAGTTATCATATTTAGTCAACCTTGTCCTGTTTTTTGTTTAGTCAAGTTTTAGTCGATTAAATGTCTGAGCATTTTAGTCTAGTTTTAGTCAATGAAAACTTTTCGTCACATTTTTGTCATGCTGTATAATAGTTAAACTGATAAAAACAACAACATTTATTTATTTTTACATTTCAGGTATTGCACTTTCACCAATAAGCACAAATCAATAGAATGTGGACTCATACACATGTTTTATTTTACCTCATCTAGTGTACTGATTTAGTATAGGCTATTTAATATATAAATTAACATCAAAGACTTAGATAAGATTATGAAAGTCGGCGCTTCCGCAATGAAGAGCGAGCGCATGCACATGGTTGCCAGATTGCAAAAAATAAGCAAAACACCGGGCAGAAAATGTATCCTTTTAAAAGAGAAGCTCTGATTTGAACTCTTGATATCTGGCAACTGCTCCAATTAAAGCTCATGTAGTAGAGACATGTACAGCAGTCCGCAATAATATTGTGTCTCCTATTTTTTTGCCGAAAATTAAAATAAATTTTGGTATAGTTTTTATTTTTTAAAATACATTTTAGTCTCGTCTTTTATCGTCAACGATATTCCATGTTGATATAGTCACAGTTATCATTGTTTGACCTTATTGTCGCCTCGTCATCATCTCGTCTTAATCATGGGAAAAAAAGCTTGTCAACATTTTTCTTCATACTTTTCGTTAACGAAATTAACACTATATGTTATGAAAATAAATGATCCATTTAAGACACGTTCAAACTGTTCTTACCCATTCTGAAGTGCGGTATTGGGGTCATAGGTCAACGTCATTCCGCTCTAAAGAAAGTAAAAGAAAAGTTGAGCATTTCTGGTTTCATACACATCATAAAGGCAGTTTTACTTTACAATTTACAGTTAAAATATGTTCATAGTTAGATTTAATTATAGAACAATGGTTCGAAACCAAACAAAGTGTGACATATGATGTCATGTAGGAATGGCTCATTACACTTCAAGCCACAAATACACACCCATTCATTCACCTGCCATCAGCGCCACACACACATACACAATTATAAACAGGACTTACTAGTCTCACCTCGGCGTCTCGAGTCCAGGTTCGTCCGTTGGGGACGTATTTAGCCTGACTCTGTCTCTTCTTCTGCCCGCCGTCAGCAAACTTACACAGCAAAGGCTCTGATGCACCTGTAACACACACACACAAATTTCATTCATTGTACAGCACAGACTATAGTCTCTAGCCTACATATAGACACTATATGCATTGTAGAGAATACCACAAGAATACTGTGCTAAACACTCACCCAGCAACCCAGAGGAGGACTTAATGAACTTCCCGTTGAAGTGAGAGATCACAGCATCGCACTTCTCTGTAGATTCCATTCTTAAAATAGAGCGAGAGAAAGAGAGAACATTTCTCAACACATCCACACATACAAAAAGCGTACCTGACCCTATTTCACATGTGAACATAGCCGCACACACAAAATTAGTACCCAAATCTCACTGACCTGGCAAAGCCCACTCCCCGACTCACTCCGTTAGTGTCGCGGAGGATTCGGGTGGAGACGACCAGTCCAAAAGGTTTGAGGAGGTTCTCTAGCTCCTGCTCATCCATGGACACGGGCAGGTTGGACAGGTACAAGTTAGTCGGGTCCTGCTCCTGTTGCTGTATTCAGAAAACACGAAACACATGGCACAATATTACAGGTATTACAAGCACCCTTCATGTGTCTATTCAGCTGATAAAAGTCACTGTGAGGTCTGACTGAGTCCAATGACATCATTTTAAATGTACTTCATGTCAATGGTCAAAGTAAACATTTGTTGTTCTATGTAGCTTGTAAGCTAACATACTGTTAGGCAATTAGCCTGTTTATGTAGCATACTGCAAACGAATTAGCCTGCTAGCTTAGCATACTGCTGTTCATGACTTCAATGACTTCATACATCACATTAAAGAAACTACAAATGGTCAAATGCAACATTTGTCATATGTTTTTTCAGTTAGCTTAAAAGATAACTTTTGCATACTGCTAGGCGATTAGCCTGCCAGCTTAACATACTGTTGATATATAATAAAATTACGTCATATCACATTATATTAAAGAAAGTATAAATAGTCAAATTAAACATTTGCCATATTATTTTTTTTTCCAGTTAGCTGAAAAGCTAACCTTTGCCTAGCCTGCTAGCTTAGGTTAAGCGGCTGACCTGCAAGCTTATCATAGCTAACCATGGCTGATTAATTTGGTTCCTTAAAAATGAAAAAAGATAGAAAACCATTTTGAGATGTATATATTCCTAAACATAATGTATTCAAATTACATCATATATCAAATTATATTAAAGAAACTGTAAATGGTCAAATTAAACCATTGTCATTCTGACTTATTAGCATGCTAGCTTAGCTATCTGTGCCCTAAAAAATGACAGAAAATCAATGTATTTAGTGTTAACCTTGACAAGAAGTCACATATCACAGTATATTAACTACAACTATAAATGGTCAAATTAAGCATTGTTCATTGTTTTTTTTCCCCTAGTTATTTTACAAGCTATTACAGGGCTAGGTGATTAGCATCCCATGGTTTTATTATAGCAAAAGTGTAGTAACCATGTTTTTTTGGCGTATTGATTACCATTTGAAAAGTCCGACATATTTCTGTATAATAAGCGTCTTTGATGAGAAAGCATCTACATTAAAGCATAAATGTCAACATTTTGCAAGGCTCATTGAAGATTATGATTCAACAAGCCTTGTAAAAGTCAATCCTGTGATCGTCTTGTTTTTAGCAGTGTTTTCATAATGCTTGCAAAGCAGTCATTACAATAAAAAAACGCAGGTCATGACACGTTTAAAGTCAGGGATCTATCTATCCATCCATCTGTCCTCTGGTAAAAAGCATGGAATTAATGAACATTTGTTTTGTTTTCTCTTATGCTTAGGCTATTGGAACCAAAATCTGTTTGTCTAGTGTCAAAACCATTACAATTTGAGTCTTTATTATTCACTGCATTCTGACAGTTGGTAAATCCAACATTAGCAATCTTGTTCCTTGTTGATGTTTTTCAGCTATTTCTATCATTTTTGTCCTCAGCCCATCAGATTTGTACATTTTAGGTGTTTCTCTGGACTCGCTCCATTTCAGGTCATGGTGCTACTAGTAATGAGACCTAGAGCCAAACTGAAAAACTAATGAATGACAAATTCTGAGCTTAACCAGTCTGGGAGACCAGATGAGACCTACAAACCTAATCTGACTGATTTAAGATGCAGTTATGGAACTAAATCGCTCCCATTATAATCAACACCTCAGGCGACGGGTTGTAATGGGAGGTGATTTCATGTGCTGATTTATCATTCACGACCTAAAACCTTGTTTAAGTCAGTATAGTAGCTAAAAAATGTCAATTCATCATGTTAACGGTAACGCCATATATATTTTTTTGACCGGAATGAAAACGAGGTTGAGGGATTGAAGTACAGTGCATTCATGGATTGTAATGTTGTTTAACCCCTTACGAAAATTAACCGTGGTTTTGTTATAGTAACAGTGTAGCAACCATGTTTTTTGGCATATTGATTACCATTTGTATGACCACAGTTTTACTACAAATACCATGGTTAAACTATGGCTAGTGTAGCAAAAGCAAGGGTAATTTGTGGTTATGGTTTAACTATAGTAACCATGATTTTATTGGTTTTATTTGTAGTAAAACAATGGTTAATTTTCATAAGGGATGCTAGTGTTAAATGATTAGCATATGCCTAGCTGATTAACCTGCTATTTTACCTAACATTACCACTGAAGGATTAACGGAAATTCTGATTATGTAAAAGATATTACAATAATGTATTCATACATCATTCCCTACAGTCCAATTAATTAAGAAGCAAGTTGTCTGAATAAGTTTAAACTCAGCCCTGTTGAAAAAAACCAGCATATGCTGTTTTTTTCAACAGGGCTCCTGTGGTGATTTGTCTGAATTACACTGCTGCGAGTTTCTTCTTCATGCCTCCTTTGGTGTCATATTAGTTTTGAATGACATGAGATTGACTAAATGATGGCTAGAAGTTTGTTTATTTTATTTTAATTTAATTTCAGTTCAGTACAGACCCCTGAAGAATCAGGCAAGATTAAATCTTACAAAACAAGGCCCGAGTAAAAGAGAGGACTATAACAGAAATCGACCAAAACACCATATAGGCTTTAATTGACAAGTTAGCAGCTAAAAAGTGAGACAGCATCCAAAAGTTTGCAGAAAGCCATCTTGCTCAGTGAAACGTTACAGCGATGAAGATGACTAGCTAGTGACATAGTGGACATAAATAAATAAATTAGTTTGTTTACTGACAGGCTGTTAAAACAGGTTGCGGACTGGGGTGGATTGTGAAGGAATTAGAATAAATAAGATGTGGGACAGTACTTTAGATTCAACAGTTACATTGAACTCTAAAACCCAAACCTTATTTGCAGTTTGCATCAGTTTTCTGCCAATAATGTAAATGTACCTTCGTAAGTTGCATCTACAATAATGAAGAGTGCTTTTTGAGAGCACTCTGATAGTTTTGCAACCCGATCTCATTAAAGTGCGTATAAATAGTACGCCAAATAAAAATTAAAACTCGTGGAATTGATACGCAAAAATGGACTTTGGCGTGTATATGCTACGCAATGAGTAGGATTAGGGTTGTGGGGTAGATGCGTATCATATGTACGCGAAAACTGCGTATCATATGCACGCCAAACACGTGCGTAGCATATACACGGCAAAGTCAATTTTTGCGTATCAATATCACGAGTTTTCGTTTTTATTTGGCGTACTATTTATATAAATTTTGAAGGCTCTAGTTTTGCCATCCCGATTCATTTCAACAGAGATCTGGCAATTTCTAATGACACAAGCAATAGTGACTGTTGGTGACAGGATGTAAGTGTGTCCAGCAACTTTATGTGTGATCGTCTATATAGTGTGATTTCAGAAACAACAACCAATAGGGTTGAAGCCGGTCAGTGGCACTTACTAGGGGGGTGGGAAGATTCCCCGATTCGCTCGGTGCATCGGCATAAAAAGTTAACGATGCGATGCATCGGTTTAAAAAGTGTGCATCGGCTACAAGTTCGCATTTATATCGCGATGCATCGTTTTGGCGGTCACATTGTTTAGATTTTTTTTAGGGCAAGTCGTTTTGGAGTTATTGCCGTTTATCTCTGAATGTGTCACGAATATCGAAAACAAAACTAACTTAACCCCGCTATTTGAAACATACCTAACCAGCATATGCTGTTTTTTTCAACAGGGAGAAACCTGTATTTTTCAGTGCACTTGAACTTGAGATAGACTGAAACGGATTGAGCAGATTAATTGAGCACATTTCTCTTCTATTCCTATAATTCCTCTTCTATAACTATAAAGCAACACCATCCATTCATTAATTTTTTCCACTGGAATCACATGTTCAGTGTTGCAAAGGTGAGACCTTCAGGCTTTATACTCTCTGTCTGTGCTGTGATGTGGTGCTTGAGGACTTTGTGAAGCCACAATATAATTGTACTCGTCTCTCAGCTAACAAGGACACACGATACACTACAATCTGACTTTGATTGGCTGAAGGCAGAATCTCAGCTCGAAATTCTAGATGTCTCAGCAGAAATGAGGGCGGGCCAAGATAAGACGTCAACATTCCTCAACATGTATGCATCAGACATGTTTACACAGTAAACACACACAAGTAATGGGGAAGTGGAAGAGTAATATGCTGACAGTAGGGAGGAAGAGGAAAAAGAGGGCAGATTAAAAACTGAAGATGCAGGCAGAAACGCCCAGCAGAGCCTAGGAGAAGGTCACTGCAGGATTGTAACAAACATACTTCTCTGAGGCACAAAGATACAAAGGAAATGCATGTGTGTGTGTGACTGGACAAGAAAAGGAAGAGAGGAAACGAGGAAGAAATGCACATGAAAAGACACCAGAGGTTAAATTTTAATGTTTTACATCAACATTTCCTGAATCATCCTAGCAGACAGGTCATGGACAAGTTACTTATAAAAAAGGAAGTGATGTCACAAATGGATGACTCACCTTGGCCATTTGAGCCTGAACTCCATTGGTCTTTAGTGCTGCGACGGCTTTTTGTGCGGACACAGGACACACACACACACACACAAACACAAACACACACAAACACAAACACAAACACACACAAACACAAACACACACAAACCAGTAACGGGGAAGTGGAAGAGTAATATGCTGACAGTAGGGAGGAAGAGGAAAAAGAGGGCAGATTAAAAATTGAAGATGCAGGCAGAAACGCCCAGCAGAGCCTAGGAGAAGGTCACTGCAGGATTGTTACATACTTCTCTGAGGCACAAAGATACACAGGAAATGTGTGTGTCTGTGGCTAGATGAGGAAAGGACGAAAGGAAACGAGGGAGAAATGCACATGAAAAGACACCAGAGGTTAAATTTTATTAGATCAACAATTCCTGAATCGTCCTAACAGACAGGTCATGAACCAGCTACTTGGGAAAAGGAAGTGATGTCATCAGTGGTTGACTCACCTTGGCCATTTGAGCCTGAACTCCATTGGTTTTTAGTCCCGCGACGGCTTTTTGCGCAGACACGGGACTGTCAAAATCCACAAAACCATATCCTACGAAGAAAACACAATGCATTACCACACACACACTATCTAATCTACAACTAACCACTAGACCAAACACTCATCTTTAAATAACAACTCTCATGTCACACCATTACGTTACCGGTTAATTTTTAAGTGGTTTTTAAAATCGGTTAGTGATGGTATTGTGATAAAATGATAACACACACACACAAATTTCATTCAGTACTTAGACATACACAATATTATTAAATGATTATCATATTCATGTACCATAGTATTTTCACTACTGATCAAATGTTAGGGTAAGATTTTATATTTGTTGTTGTTGTCTTTTGCTTTTGTATTTGTATTTTTTTTTTTAAGAATTAAATGCTTTTTTTATGATTCATACTTTTTATTTTCTTCAATGTGCAAACAATACATTTCATTCACAGATAAGAATTTAATACTTTTTATTTAGCAAAGACACTTTAAAAATGATCAAAAATGACAGTAAAGACATTTTAAATAAGGATTTATATTTCAAATAAAAGTTGTTCTTTTGAATTTTCTATTCATCAAATAATCCTAATAATCAAAAATGTAAAATATTAAGCAGCACAACTGTTTTCAACATATTAGAATGATTTCTGCAGGATCATATGACACTGAAGACATATGAAAATTCAGAGAATTAAATTACATTTTAAAATATATTAAAATAGAAAAGTTATTTTAAATTGTAATAGTATTTCACGATATTATTGTTTTCACTGTATATTGATCAAATAAAATGCAGCCTTGGTGAGCATAAGAGACTTCCAAAAACATTTAAAAAATCTCAATGACCCCAAACTTTTAAACGGTAGTGTATAAGGTACCGTTTCAAAAGAATACCATGTTAATACCAATTAACCAATTAATGTGTCAAAGAAACATGGTATTACTAGGGTACTTTTCACAAAGGAACTTTGTTACACTTGCCCATCTCAAGTCAATTAAGAAAATGGCAAAAAAAATAAAATAATATATATTTTTTTTTTTTTTTGAAGGTTTTGATGTATTTTGGATTATTGTATTTTGTGTATATACTGTATATGAGAATGTTAATTATAGGAATAAAAAGTGTAAAAATAAAATAACATGACAAACCTTTGCATTTGCCTGTAGTCTTGTCAAGAATGGCTTTGGTGGACACGATTTTACCATATCTGCATACAGACAGAGAAAAAGAGAGAAGTTAGCACGGGCTCAGCTCACGAGTCAGTCAATGTGTCAAATGACACAACAGCACAGGAATTCATGACCTGCAGGACATGAAACACAAGATCTACCATAATCCCTGAGCTGAGAAAAAAAATAACACCACCTAAAAGAGCTCTCGAAGTCTGTTTGAGATGCATTTAATTCAGAAACAAAGAGTCACTTGTGACAGAATCATCAATAGACACTTGATGCCGACAGCCCAGGTGCTTTAGAGGGTCACTCTGTGACAGACGAGGATTGAGAAACCTGTTATTACAGCACACAAATCAACACGGTTCAAAGGAAACGCTTGTCTAGCATGCACGTGTGTGTGTGTGTGTGTGTGTGTGTGTGCGCGTTTTTGTGACAAATGAGGACATAAATTTGTATAATGACAAGGGTATGACATAGGTATTACAAGGAGAAGGTGACTTTTCAGGACATTACCCCATGTCCCCACTTTTCAAAACGCTTATAAATCACAGGTTTAGGGGTAGGGTTGGTGTAGGGCAATAGAATATACGGTCTGTACAGTATAAAAACCATTACGCCTAAGGGATGTCCCCACTTTTCACAAAAACAAACCTGTGTGTGTGTGTGAGAGAGAAAAGTAACTCGTCATTAATAGTGTAGTGAACAAAGGGATAAACACTGGTGAATGATTATGTATGCATTTTTCATACAGTTTCATACATTTTATACACTATTTCAAAAATAGCATGTACAAATTATATAGACTGTACAAATTACGCTATTAACATTTCAAACAGTACTATGCTTCATTGTTGTGCACATGAAATCATCACGCTGTACATATCATTCACAATGTTGTGTCCAGTATTTTATACTTGCCATTACATTTTGAATAACATTTTTTTTTAAAGTCTAACTAAATAATAAGTCAAGAAAGTAACAAAATGGTTTATTTATCTGGCATATATGTGACACTAAAAATGGAAATAAAGCATTGCGGGATACCGTACCCAGTGCAGTTTACATTTGTCAAATGTTGTAGCCAGGTCATACGAGCATTCAATGCATACAAGACATACACATAACAGTATGAAAAAATACACATTTTTCCTATTGCAGAAACAGTATTAGTATACTATCATGCTACTGTGAACACAGTCAATGTTTTCTTTATTATTTGGGATTCCACCAATTTTTCATTGAAGAATTCAAAAACTATTTTTTTAATTCGACAAAACATGGGACTCGAACCCAAATCTCCCACACAATCTCCACAGTAAGACATCTAGAACACAAACTGAACTACTGTTCAAATGTTTGGGGTTGTTAAGAATTTTTTATATTTTTAAAAGAAGTCTCACCAAAACTGCATTTATTTGACCGAAAATACAGTAAAATCAGTAAAATTGTGAAATATAATTACAATTTAAAACAACTGTTTTGTATTTTAATATATTTTAAAATGTAATTGATTCCTGTGATGCAAAGCTGAATTTTCAGCATCATTACTCCAGTCTTCAGTGTCACATGATCCTTCAGAAATCATATAGGCTGATTTGCTGCACAAGAAACATTTCTTATTAATATTATCAATGTTGAAAACAGTTGTGCTGCTTAATATTTTTATTTTTTTGTGGAAACCATGAAACATTTTTTCAGGATTACTTGATGAATAGAATAGAAAGTTCAAAAGAACAGCTTTATTTGAAGCAGAAATATTTTGTAAAATTATAAATGCATTCACTGTCACCGATGAATATAAAAAAAACAAATCTTACTGACCCCAAACCTTTGATCTGCTACACCACAATGACTGTGTTTCAAGTGCTTGTAGACTAAAAAAAAATAAATGTATTCACATGCCGGCTTAGATTTATTGACGTCTCTCTCAGGAAGGTTGCGCAGGAAAGAGCCGTGACAGTAGTGCTGACTGGGAAAGGGCTGTTTTTCATTCACCTTCACCGAGGGCTCCTTTTCCAAAGCTGAAATTTAAATACGCTTATATATATTTATAATCCTTTTCCTATTCCATTAAAACTTTGGCTTGAAGACGAATAAATATTTATTCAGGGTGACGTTTAGCAGAGCTGCACAAGCAGACACTAAACAACATTTCGGGGCATGTCCTGGGCCATGTCGCAAGGGAGGGAAAAGCAGAGCCAATCACATTTCACACACAGATCACAAGACTCCACGCGCCAGAGGGCTGCGCGACCTTGGCCTTGACCCACGGGCTCCAGCGGGGAGGCCCCATTTCCTGCCCCCACCGGCAGCATTCCGTCAGCAGCTCCCAGAGCGACGCTGTTTTTCAGCCTGATACGGATCAAGGCAAATCAATCCGCGGCTCTGCCCTGAACAGTCACTCTCTGTGATTAAAACAGCTCCGGAAATCGAGGTCACGATGTCACCGCAATACCTCAAAGCTGAACTGACACATTCCTCATGGTTTCAACCAAAATACTCGGTTGTGATCATAATAGTGAAGTCTGTAGTATTGCATGTAGTTATAATGTACATATGACCTCAGCTTAACTTTTAACCAGGATACAAGCAAAGAGGATTATGAATCCCCCCCCCATCTGACTATTTACAATCAATTTGAGGGATTACCATGGCGATGACTGGTCTCCCAGGGGCAACTAGGGGTAAATTAACCCACAGTGGGAATGTTTGAAAGGAATACACACGGGATCAGGTCGCCTTTGCACAAACAAGCACTCTCACGTGGATATAAACACACACGCATGCATATATGTTTGTATGAAAGTCTACATGACAACGCATACGGTGGTCCGTAATAGCATTACCAAAAATTCCATTGTGCTCAGCAGGATGAAATTAGTAATGCAATATTTTAGGGAACTAAGCAATGCACAAATGTTTGGAAACGAAACCCGACAACGTCTGCAGATCCGATCGACTTGTGACTTTTCCTGCTCCAGTAAATGCTGAATCATAGCTGCTGGCCTACTACTACAGGCAGAGCGGCTGTTATGAACCAACGGATCTCAAACAAACACTCATTTGTGTGTGTGTGTGTGTGTTATGAGCTTTAGAGGGTGAGAGGGAAAACTTATGTAGAACAACCAGAGGAGAAAGCCTTGAAATGAATAGCCGACAATTGACATTAAAAATATGATTACTCGCTCACTCACTCATAGAAGTTTCTAGTTTATACAGAGAAAATTAACAAATACAATCTAATTCTTTTAAAACTGCAATGTTAAAAAGAAAGAAATACTAAATCAAGTCAACATGACAGTTCCGAAAGTAAAAATCCTACTAATTTTCTCCTTAGGGGAACTCGTTTTTAACAATAACTTTGTTAGAAAAAAAATTGGTAACACTTTAGTATAGGGACCAATTCTCACTATTAACTAGTCCCTTATTAGTATGCATATTACTAGCATAATGGCTGTTTATTAGTACTTATAAAGCACATATTCTGCATGACCATATTCTACTTGCTTAATCCGAACCATACCTAAACATAACAGCTAACTTATTAAATATTAATAAGCACCAAATATTCATTTGTGTCCAGCGCATTTTATGGAGGATTGTTTCCTGATCCTGGTAGAGTAGACTCAACTGTAGTCACAGACTGTAAGTACGTTTTCATAGTTAAAGGATTTGCCACTGACGATTCAAACGCGAGTTTTGAGCAGTGTAGAGTAGCGCTTGTTGTTTGTCATTTCT
>NW_015555778.1:1193133-1213672 GCF_001515605.1 Sinocyclocheilus anshuiensis | reverse complement strand
AACACATTTCATTACACCAAATACACAAAATAATGTTCTTTTTAGCAACATCATATGACCCCTTTAAAGACAGACCTACTGTGAGTTTCAAGGTTGTTAATCAATGGTATATGCTTTTTTAATTAAATTATTTGAACTTATTTTTTAAATAATGGTGTTCAACAGGAGAATTCCTGGTGGAAAAGTACATTACCCATTATTATGCAAATAAATCTCCAACAATCAGAGAATTGTGACGAGTGAAACACGCTAAAGAACTTTTTGGCACTCCTATAAAGAGCCGAGCATGACGTAATTGAGTCAGTCTCCCTACACACTCAAACAACTTAAATATTTGTATACATATGCATATTTTGAAATATACATAAAATATATACTTTTTTCTTTATACATAATCAACATCTTTAAAGCAAGTTTTATATTTCTCCTTGTAGATCAAAGTTTCGAATCAAAGTTTGTAATGTTGTAATTCAAGTCGTAGCTGGTTGGTTTGGTTCGTGGCTTACAACTTTTAAATGATTCATCAGCACATATTATTCCAAACAAAAATATGTTTGTCTTTGTAATCCTTACTTGCTCCGCTTCTGAAATGACTAAACTTTTTCAGCGGATGTCACCAATACCTCTTATTTTTATCCACCAACATTCTCCATCTGGGTAAGCAATGCCCACTTTACATGATCCAATCAGTTCCCAATGGATAAAAACCAAGCCCCACCATACGATTACAGAAGTAAAATCATTGAATATTGTTGTAGCCTGACTTAAAAAAAAATCAGTTTCATTCAATTTTGTATGAAGTATGCAATATATTTGTTTCTCAACAGAAATATAGGAAGTCTGTTGAGATAATGAGTATAGAAAGACCTCACTTATTTGGGAAATTCACCAGAAAGGAAATGTAAAGTGAATTCAGGCACTGCATTGTGGGATACCATGTCCAGCACTGTGTAATTGATAAAATAAAGTTCTGTGCTACATTTTTTTATTGAATATCCTATTAAACTTGGTTAACGTGTTGGTAACATTGGTTGTGAACACCATTTCATGTTCCCTTCAACCTTAAAATTAGATCATGTGACAGGTTATGATATCACTGACATGAGTCAGGTGCTTTTAACTGGTTATTAGTGGTAAAATCTTGAAAAAGCTGATTGTGGTGGATGTTTGTGGGGTAAACAGGGGCTCATGAGGGTTTATCCCATAACTTGACCTAATTCTGACAATCACACACGTTCAAGCTGTTAACACACACCAGCCCAGCTGTGCTGCAGAATCTCACACCAAGAGGAAAACAGAACAGAAACTGTGTTTATTTGGTTGAATGTATATCCAAGACTCTAATTGACATCACTGGTGACTTTGTCGTGACATAATAGCAAATACTCACGGCTGGCAGAGTTTGACCAGGTCGTGATCGGTGGTCCCTGGCGGTAACCCGCGGATGTAGAGGTTTGTTTTACTGAGCTGCTCCCAGCCGGTTGTGCTGCTGCTGCTACTGCTGTTGTTGGTGCTCGGGCTGGGCGGGGCCATAGGGAGGGTGGGCGGAGCAACAGGAGGCTGTCATGGGAGTGGAACAAAGATTTCATTGATCTGACAAATGGAAATGCGTAGAAGATGACATCACATAATGGCTGCACTGAAACACTTTGGGTAGAAACAAAAATAGCGACTTCCAAAACAAATCACTGACAAACTTCTCTTTCTTCTACAGCACCAACCACTTTGAGTTTCTTAAAAAGAAATAGGATAAAATAACATAAAAAGAAAATACCCCCACCTCACTCTGCCCTCAAACACGCTGTGGCAGGGTGACTCCATTCGTCATGAATGATGATATCTTTAACTCTATCTGTAGTAAACTGGTGTTATTATTACACAGTCAGCCATCGCCAGTGAGTCTGCCCACATCCACAGCTCCCTACAGTCTAATTCCCATTAAAGCAAAGCACAAACAAGCCTACAGGCACAGTCGGCCCTTCAACTCTCATATCAGTCCAATCTACGCATTCTCCCAGAGCTGAATGTGTTGGGATTATTTCACTGGATGAAACCCCATATAACTCTGGAGAAATTCCTAATGCGGCATCATTTCCTTTCAACGCTTGCCACATGGCAGTGTGCGATGATTAAAGGGATAGTTCACACAAAAATGAAAATCATGGCATCGTTACACACCCTTATGTTGTTCCAAACCCATATGGCTTTCTTTTTCTTCAGTGGATCACAAAAAGAGATGTTTTGAAGAATGTGCTGGCTGCTCTTTCCCACTCAATTACGAAGAATGGGGTCGGAAGCTTTCAAGCTTCAAACAAGACGGAAAAGTATCATAAAAGTGGTCCGATTGACTGGTGCGCTGTTTTTAGAGGTCATACGATAGCTTTATTTCAGGAACATACTAAAATTTAAAACGTAAATCTTAGACATAACTTTACTTGTGAATGAATTGTTTGTCAAGATCTGATCCATCTGTGATATTTCTGAACTGAATCCATTAATTCTGAAGTTTTTCTGACAGGTATCTAAGAGATTGAGTTGACCAATGAAATTGGCTGCGGGGAGAGGTTTGCACTTGGGAAAAAACACGCAAATCATTGAGATGAGTTTTGTAAGCAGGTCAACCAGTTAAAAAAGCCTTTTGTTATGAATCAGAATGATTTTTGGGCAAACAATTTTTTTAAAATGTGAATGCATCCTAAAAAAACAAAAATGTTCAGAGAATTTAGTGAGATAAGTGAAAATTATGTTTTTATCCACCTTTTAGTGCTCGTTGTGTATTGGTCTGGGGTTTGAGTTTGACTCAAGAGTCTCATTAACAAACCGAAGTACCACTCACCACAGAGGCATGTTCATTCATACTGCGAGTAGCATTTTCATCCATAAATCTGCTTTAGGAGAGAGGAAGGTATGTTTTCCAGAGAAAGATCACATGATGCAGGAGCGCTTGGGATACAGGATGTGTGGGCCTCTCGCCCACCCCGAGCAGCGGCCACCACATCACTGACTCACTTCCTGTTTCTTAGTCATTCATTAAAACGGTTCCATTTCTCCCAGCTGTCACAAAATGGCTGCCTGTTAAACATCAGCGGGTGATTGTTCACAAAACCGAATCACCACAAAAGTGACGGCAAAACCTCAAAACAACAGACGTGGTTCGATAAGACAGTGGCTCTAACTAAAACTATCGTTTACATGTATAAATGGGCATGTGAATGTGTGTATGTGTACACCTGACTGTAACTCTATTCCCTCTGATCCCTTAACCTACCCATCTCCACCCCTTTGTTCTGCAGTGAGGGGCTACTGCACACTTGTGCGCTGAGGTGAAACTGGACGTGGCCCCATAAGCTTGTTAGCGCCTGTTAATTACTGAGGCAAGAGATCGAGCCACTCTTCCTTCCACAACAGCGTGAAAATCACATGCTGAGACAGATGGATGATTTAGAGGCGCGTAAAGCAGAAACGAAGGGATGAGCTGAGGAACAGCTGAGGAACTCAAGGAGCAAATTATTCAAATGACTGAAGGAACTAATAATTTTCACACATTTTCTTCCATCTTTTCAATTTCATGACTAAAATCTAAAGTGCTGTATGAAAAGTACTCACAGACTCGGGAACATGTCCAGTTTTATCAATCGGGAAAATAACAAAGTCATGGGAAGGGTAACTAAGACATCGAAAACGCAATGGGAGAGGGAGTGAGGAGGGGGTCACATTCAATATCCAAGCCATCTCTCATACGTCGGCGTGTCCCCTGGGTCCTGAGCTATGCGCTGTAGTCATCCTAGACCATATGGTTCCTATAAACTGTGAAATCCTGAAGCCCATTAACTTCTGCTGCCTCTATCGCAGCCATCACTCTGAGCTCCACCACAAGAGCGCCTATGCAAATGCATGTGTAAATGTGTGATTTCACGTAGAGTGTGTGTGTGTGTGTGTGTGTGTGTGCGACATCCATAAATTCTCACATTTACAGATTTGGAATGTATAAACAAGCAATGTTTAAATAGAGTTCCGCAGGCCACACCCTCTGTTGGCCCATCAATTGCTGGAAAACATTGTATTAACTCATGAATATTAATTAGGCAGAGATTCTTCAGAACACACCCAAGAATCTCCTGACACAAGTTGCCATGGGAGACTTTCACCACAGGCTTCTTGCATCCTCATTTCCCTTCACTCATTGAGACTAAGTATGCTAATATTCATCTTTTTGAAAAGACAGTAACATTAATGAGATCTTCCAAACTATCCTTAACAAGTGCAATATGACAGGAGGAATTCACCGAAGAACATGTCTCATGCATGTAAGTGATAAATGAGTGTTAGCAAAATGAAATGACACTTCATTAGTCTCATTTCTATTTCTGGGCTCACTGTGTGACATCCCAAAGCAGGAAAAAGACACTTCCAGTTCCGTCAACAGACTTTATAAATATCACATTGTGCAAGTCCAGATGAAGTGGTGTTGTGTAATACATAAAATTAACATAAATGGATAAGATTAACATCCAAAAAGGCCTAATTACGAAAGAACTCGCACAAAACCGAAAACAGTTGCTTTAAAGGCAACGCTCGCGTCTTAAAACACAGCCAGCTGCCAACCTAGACCGCATTTTTTTGGCATCATAGACGCATGCATCATTTCTGCCCATCATAATCCCGTTCCGAGTAAGCAAAGATTAAAAACGCCGAACGCACCCTAAAATGCTGTCTAGGTAGGCAGCTCGCTAGATGTTGAGACACCGCCGCTTACTTGTGCGCGCGCGCACGAGCAAGAGGAGTTAAATACATTTTGTCCCAGGTAAGGGATCTACTGTGAGTCCATCCTGTAGTCTTGATCATCATTACCAGTGCAGTGTCTCACTTCACCTACCTGCTTTCGGTATGACGGAGTTCGCAGTGGGTTGGCCGTATTTGCGAAGATCATCCTGTATTCCCCTGTTGTGACCCAACGATGAATTAAAAAAAATCTACTCTCAAAATCAATTGATATTAGGTTACAGTAGAGATATATAAATTTTCCACATCGCACACTTCAATGTTGGCTTCGGAGTGAAGTGATAATCCGTGCTTGAGCAGATTTCTGCTAAATAAAAACCTCGCTCTTGATCGATGGTTTATTCCCACCTTGGCTCGTCCGACCAGTTTCGGTAAATCGCCTGGTTCATTGATCTCGGTTCTGTTGCCCGCAGTGAAGACCCACCTACTGAGGAGCGATCCATTCTGCAGTCGGGCGGCAGGGTGAAGGCGTATCTAATTAATCACACGTGACTAGTCTTTTCGACAAATACAACTCAATTATGCGCATACATGAAATAGCTAAGAATAGAAACAAATATTTTTAAAGCTCTGACAGAAAAGCAGACACAGCCAGAGTAATCTTGTTGTTAGCGTCAAACGTTTCCCCCCTACACGAGGTTTGGTTCAATCCCGCACGCATTGCCTTGCCATCAAATCACATCTACATTACACACTGCAGACTGTCCCACTGTGACCTGGGTGGAGGTCCATGCATACAGATACACCCTAATTAACACTTTTATTTATATTTGAATAATTAAAAGGTTCGTGAAGTATTTTTTGCTTATTTAAAAAAAAAAGTTTTGCACATAAAGAAATGAATAGCACTTTTAAGAAATATGATGAAAAATAGGTATTTTATTCTATTTACTTAGAGAGCAGGTCGACCCCTTATGGGTGCTGCCATTTTGATATTAAGCAATCAAATTTCATGCATCCAGACAGGTGTTCATAAATAATCACAAACCATCTGTACTACTATAAATGAGCACCAGCCACACCCAAAAAAACAACAACAACAAAAAAAAACATTATGTATTGACTGCATAAACTAACTTTCTAGCTTTGTGAAATTGATAGAAACAGACAAATGTCCTGTGTGGCATAATGGCAAGGGGGTGTGTGAACTAGTTCCCTCTTGCAACAGTAATAACAAGGCTGAAATGAAATGACACCTCCTAGAGGGTTGCCCAGGGCATGTCTTATCTACTTTTTGTCATGGTAATGTTCCTCTGTAATCACATTTCACAGCTTATGTACCGATTCAAGGAACACCTAGGGTTATTCAATGACAGTTTGCAATTTGGTGTAGGAAAGATATTAAATTAACTGAAATGCCACACAGGTGATTGAAAGGGAATGAGAACGTGTTTAAGCCTCACTCGACTAGTTATATGGCTTGTTAAGTTAGTCACAAAGTTGTAACTATAGCCCATATATCTGAGTATCTTTCTCATGCTGCTGTGATTGGAAACAAGCATGTTTTTTTCCCCATGGGTGTCACATAACAGTTTGCATATGTAACAAAAGCTGTTACAGTCATATTGCTAATTATTGGTGCACAAAGACATTGTTGTGGAGTCAGGACTGAGAATTTTATCTCATCACACACCCTCTGAGTGTGATTTCTAGCTCCACTCGCAGTGTGATGTGTGTGAGAGTTTAGTGAGGCAGAAAGCCACAGTGAGTCAGGGTAGAGGCCAAAGCTCAAACTGATTATATGCATGTGAAAAGCAAAACATATGAAAAGTGAGATGGAAGAAAGGACCAGAAGTCAATTTTCTGCATTAAATTTTTTCTCTCATAATAAAACACATTCTCTCTAAAAATATTGATCTTTCATTATATTAAATGAAGAATGGAATGCAAAAGAAAGAAGTTGCTTTCATCCAAAGTAACTTGCAAATTGGTAGCCTATTTGTGTTCCCTATAAATCAAACCCACTAGCTATAATAATAATAATAATAATAATAATAATAATAATACATGATGTGATTTAATAGAATATTTATTGCATTTTAATAAAATAAAATATTATGTATATTATTTTGACAAAATTATTATTAAATAAAATATTATTTAATAAAGGTTGTTATTTAATAAAATAATAATAACATGAATTTTAATTTTAATCTTGATTAATATAATATATTACTAAGTAAAACAATTTTTTAGGTGATCCGGCCAAACATAAAAAAAGTTACAATCTGACTTTTCACCACTGACCACAAAAACAACCAAAAACCACACCACAGTCAACTTGACAACCCCTGCTGTTACCATAGAAACAAACCACAACTTACAGAATGTTTCACTACTTTCTATTGGTTAGTAAATTGTAACTGAGTGCCAGGCTTTTTTGATTTTATATATATATATATATATATATTTTTTTTTTTTTGTTTGTTTTTTTTAAGCTAAAATAAAATATAAGAGAAAAAATACTTTCAGGGACTGTCTATAAACTTATAATCATATATTACTTACATGTCATTAATCTTTGTTAGCTGTGTGTCATTGTTGTCTTTTGGGACATTGCAGGTGCATTAAACATAGTTTAATATTGACTCTGCAATGCTGAGCTCTGCTGAGTGCATTTCAGCAAGTATACACTCACACACACTGCTACGTATGAGCCATTTTAATAACAATCTGCACTTACATCATAAGACCAATATGTGTGACCTTTTATAGCATCTCATTTGCTGTCTAAGCAAGAAACATGGCTTAATAATTCCCGCTGTGATTAGTGTCATCTGTTACGGCATATTGTGAGTCTAAATCATGCAATTAGGTAGTTCTTTTCACCCCAGTGTCAATTAGGGGACTTGATGTAGACAAGCTCTTTTAAAGTGCTTGAAAAGCCAGTCATGTTCTGTATTCTCTGTTGCGAGTGCCAGGGTTCAGTTCAGCGAGGTGGCTTTTGTTTGGCCTGGTTAGGTCTCCATTGGATGGACGAAGGGAAATTCAGCCCAGGCTTTGTATCTCAGGGGTGAGTGCCTGCACAGCACAGGGTCAGTCACTGAACACCAGAGGTCAAACAGAATGAAGCCCAGCAGTCCATGAAGCTGTTGGGGAAAATTCAATAGGTCAACAGAGATGGGGAAAGGAGAGGGAGAGAAACTGAGAGGTAGAAAGCTCTGATTCAGCACTGCTGGAGGTCATTAAGGAGAATCAGGTAGAACAGCAGATTGTGTCTGTAACAGTCTGTTCAGAGTGTCACATTGTCAGGTGAGCCTTTGGCTTTGCAGTAGCTGCTGCAGCAATATGCAACAATATAGGTGTTTTGATATTTATGCAGGAAAAATAAGATTTTTTGCCGTTTCTGAAGAAAAGTGAGTGATGCTAAGGTGTGTGTGTATATATATATATATATATATATATATATATATGTGCCTTCAGGGACACTTACATTTACATATAGCTTGTAGATGTTACTACACTTAGAGTGGAGTTAACCTGTGGCAAATTCAGTTCAAATGGTATGATTTGGAAAGGCACACACCTCTCAATAAAATTCTAACAGCTGAAAATGCATATCGGAGCAAAAACCAAGCCCCGAGGTCAAAAGAACTGCCTGTAGAGCTCAGAGACAGGATTGTGTCAAGAGTTCAGAAAAAAATTCTGCTGCATTGAAGGTTCACAGGAGCATGTAGTCTCTGTTATCCTTAATGGAAGAAGTTTGGAACAACCAGGACTCTTCCTAGAGCTGACGGCCTCCTGGCCAAACTGAGCAATTGGTATAGAAGGGCCTTGGTTAGAGTGTTGATCAAGAACCTGATGGCCACTCTAGTTGAGCTACTGGATCATATGTGGAGATGGGAGAAACTTACAGAAGGACAAACATCACTGCAACACTTCACCGATCCAGTCTTTATGATGGTGTGGACAGACTCAATCCTACCCTTAGTGAAGACACATGAAAACACATTTGGAATTTGAAAAAAAAAAACACCTAAAGGTCTCTCAGACTGAAAGAAGAGAGAAACAAAATTCCTTGGTCTGATGAACCTCAGTTCCAAGCATCATGTATGGAGGAAAGCACTACCTGCACAGTACGCAATTGGTATAGAAGGGCCTTGGTTAGAGTGTTGATCAAGAACCTGATGGCCACTCTAGTTGAGCTACTGGATCATATGTGGAGATGGGAGAAACTTACAGAAGGACAAACATCACTGCAACACTTCACCGATCCAGTCTTTATGATGGTGTGGACAGACTCAATCCTACCCTTAGTGAAGACACATGAAAACACATTTGGAATTTGAAAAAAAAAAACACCTAAAGGTCTCTCAGACTGAAAGAAGAGAGAAACAAAATTCCTTGGTCTGATGAACCTCAGTTCCAAGCATCATGTATGGAGGAAAGCACTACCTGCACAGTACCATCCCAACAGTAAAGTGTGCTGGTAGCAGCCTCATGCTGAGGGGTTGTTTTGCAGGGACTGGGACTCGTCAGAGTAGAAGAAAAGCTCAATGCAGCAAAATATAGAGATAGTCTTAATGAAAATCTAGTCCAGAGCATTAAGAACCTAGGACTGGGCAGAAGGTTCACCTTCAAAAAGGACAATGACGCACACAGTTAAGACAATGTAAGAGTGGTTTATAGACAACTCTGTGAATGTCCTTGAGTAGCCCAGCCAGAGCCTGGGCTTGAATCCAATCGAATATTTCAGGAGAAACCTGAAAATGTCTGTTGGCCCCCATCCAACCTAACAGAGCTTAAAAGGCGAAGAGGAGAGGAAAAGAGAACTGGCAGAAAATTGCCAAATGCAGATGTGCAAAGCGTGTCGCATCATACCCAAAAAGACTTGCAGCTGTAAAGGTGCTTCAACTAAGGGTATGAATACTTATGCAATGCACAATCAGTTTTTTTATTTTTTATAAATTTGCAAAGTTGTCACAAATCGGCCACTCTAGTTGAGCTACTGGATCATATGTGGAGATGGGAGAAACTTACAGAAGGACAAACATCACTGCAACACTTCACCGATCCAGTCTTTATGATGGTGTGGACAGACTCAATCCTACCCTTAGTGAAGACACATGAAAACACATTTGGAATTTGAAAAAAAAAAACACCTAAAGGTCTCTCAGACTGAAAGAAGAGAGAAACAAAATTCCTTGGTCTGATGAACCTCAGTTCCAAGCATCATGTATGGAGGAAAGCACTACCTGCACAGTACCATCCCAACAGTAAAGTGTGCTGGTAGCAGCCTCATGCTGAGGGGTTGTTTTGCAGGGACTGGGACTCGTCAGAGTAGAAGAAAAGCTCAATGCAGCAAAATATAGAGATAGTCTTAATGAAAATCTAGTCCAGAGCATTAAGAACCTAGGACTGGGCAGAAGGTTCACCTTCAAAAAGGACAATGACGCACACAGTTAAGACAATGTAAGAGTGGTTTATAGACAACTCTGTGAATGTCCTTGAGTAGCCCAGCCAGAGCCTGGGCTTGAATCCAATCGAATATTTCAGGAGAAACCTGAAAATGTCTGTTGGCCCCCATCCAACCTAACAGAGCTTAAAAGGCGAAGAGGAGAGGAAAAGAGAACTGGCAGAAAATTGCCAAATGCAGATGTGCAAAGCGTGTCGCATCATACCCAAAAAGACTTGCAGCTGTAAAGGTGCTTCAACTAAGGGTATGAATACTTATGCAATGCACTTAATCCGTTTTTTTATTTTTTATAAATTTGCAAAGTTGTCACAAATCTGTTTTTGCTTTATAATTATGGTGCATGGAGTGTAGATTGTTGTGAAAAAGGGGTATGAATACTTTCACAAGGCACTGTATCTTTCACATTAAAAATATTATAGATTGTTTTCATTTTTTTTTTTACGCCAATTTAGAATTTTAGGACTTTGGTACCTCCATTTTAAATATATGAAATTTGATATCACTCACAAACAAAAAACATAATTGCTTAGAAAAATACTGTTTATGTAAAAATACATTTGTGAACAACATGAATTTTCCTTCATCTGAAAAAAAGCTCTTTTCCTCTGTGTTCTAGCTTGTACTATTCTAAACAATGTCTGAAACGTTATACTTTGTACATCATGTGCATCAGTCAAATCAACACTTCTCGTGATTGTTTGCCTATTTTTTGTGCTAAATTGCTTGTTGTATTCCTCATTTGTATGATGAATTATAAATGTTAATGGTTCTGTACTTAATTTCAGTACTTAAAGGGATAGTTCACCCAAAATGAAAATTCTGTCATAATTTTCTCACCCTCATGTCATTATTTCTTCTGTGGAACAACAAAGAAGATATTTGAAAGAATATTGGTTGTTACAAACCAAACCATTCTGGTGAAAAAACACAAAGACATTACTCAAAATTTCTTCTTTTGTGTTCCTGCAGAAGAAAGTAAGTCATACAGTTTTATAATGACATAAGGGTGAGTAAATCTGAATCTAAATGAGTAAAAATTTTCATTTTTGGGTGATCTTTTCCTTTAGATGTTTTCCCTAAATCTAAAACTCAAAGTATACTTACATTTTGACATGAACACTTTTGCCTTGTCCAAATACCCACACTTGTGGTCTTGACCACTTGAGAGCGCGTGCAGGAAGTAAGTGTGCAAGACTGTCCCAGGTCTTAAAAACGCCAAAGCGCAGTGCCCTGAACGCACACCAAATCCACACTATCCGGAGCATTATTCGAGGCTTAGTGTATCCCATCATGCATGTTGTGGAAATAAATCGTGAGACTTTTTGCTGAGATCTCGCAAGAGGTCACGGAAACCTTTGCAATGTATGTTAAATATTAATAATAATTAGATATTACATATAATTTGGTAGTAAAACAAAAAGTTGCACGTTTTATTGGTGCAAATGAGTAGTGGTGATAATTATTTTGTACATTTGCAACTGCTTTTTATCACTTAATTAGAAGCACCACAAAATGTAATTGTGTCATCTATCATAGGGACTAATGAACAGACATTTAGAAGATGATTTTAAAATGCAAAGTATTGAAAATAAAAATAAAGCTCTGTAAAAACTTGCATTATTTACAACACTATAAGTGTGTCCCATAAGGTAGGCCTAATGAAAAGTTCTAAACACTTGTGGTCTTCATGCTCACTTGAACATTTGGACCAAATACAGAAATACGTGTAGTCAAGTGGTCAAGTGCAAAGACCGCAAGTACGGGTATTTGGACAAGGGGTTAGTATACGTACAGCAGAATGTGTAGTCTTTTAAAGTGTACTCCGTTTTGATAGCATGCGTGAACACAGGTGCTTGACACATGCACACTAGAAAGATTAATCTTCATCCAGTGTCTGCACTTTTTCTCTCCAGAAGTTATGTGAGCAACACTCTTTGTACTCTTTTAAACTAGAGTTGCATGATTATTTAATCTTTGGGGTTTTTTGACTATAAAAAAACAAAGTATGTCTAAGTATAGTTTAGGCTTAAGTATGAGCAATAGAGATGATTTATTCACAAAAAAACAATTATGATTGTTTCAAACAGATTTCCCAAAAGCTATTCTCATCTTTTATTGTTCAGCTTTTATTCCATACTTACATCACTGGTTTGGTCAGAACATCAAGTAATGTGCTGAAGCACCCCAGAGCCAGTGTTCACACTTTTCAGAAAGTCAACCTAAGAATGGCTTACTTAGTCCTTAAACTAGTAGATTATTCATGGTAGTATGAAAAAAATCCTCACATAATCTTTGATGTCATACTTAGTCAGATTTACACTAACAATGTTACTGATACATAACCATTAAACACACACACACACACACACACACACACACACACACACACAAGACATGCACGCAAGTACGGGTATTTGGACAAGGGGTTAGTATACGTACAGCAGAATGTGTAGTCTTTTAAAGTGTACTCCGTTTTGATAGCATGCGTGAACACAGGTGCTTGACACATGCACACTAGAAAGATTAATCTTCATCCAGTGTCTGCACTTTTTCTCTCCAGAAGTTATGTGAGCAACACTCTTTGTACTCTTTTAAACTAGAGTTGCATGATTATTTAATCTTTGGGGTTTTTTGACTATAAAAAAACAAAGTATGTCTAAGTATAGTTTAGGCTTAAGTATGAGCAATAGAGATGATTTATTCACAAAAAAACAATTATGATTGTTTCAAACAGATTTCCCAAAAGCTATTCTCATCTTTTATTGTTCAGCTTTTATTCCATACTTACATCACTGGTTTGGTCAGAACATCAAGTAATGTGCTGAAGCACCCCAGAGCCAGTGTTCACACTTTTCAGAAAGTCAACCTAAGAATGGCTTACTTAGTCCTTAAACTAGTAGATTATTCATGGTAGTATGAAAAAAATCCTCACATAATCTTTGATGTCATACTTAGTCAGATTTACACTATACTGATTACTGATACATAACCATTAAACACACACACACACACACACACACACACACACACACACACACACACACACAAGACATGCACAGAATCATGTGGGTATTCAGTCACTTCCTGTTCAAAAGTCATGGGTTTTAACATGCATTCCTCTTCCATTACACACACAGACACACACAGATTTTTCCCCACAGTTACAATGCTGCAAAACAAAGCAAAAGTGGCCCGTAGTGACTGGGCTGCTGCCGTTGCCATGCAACCGTCCAAACGCAGTCAGTAAACAGTGTTGAGTCTGCGTGCAGTGAGAGTCTCGGCTCTTGTGTTCGTGCAATCCCCTGCTGCGTTCATGTCCTTTTCCATAAATTTGCAGGGCTGCACAACAAGCACGCTATGCAAACAGAGTTCACTCACAGGTAAACTCACACACCAACACATTTACATATACAGTACATATGGACTCGCATACATTTGGAGACACTTGACATTGGTGTATTTTAAAGGGCCGGTGGCCCCTCTCAAGGCCGTGGTTTAGAGAGTCAGAAAGCTTGGCTTATTGCCCAGACACAAATAGAGCAGTTCAGTGAGCAGGTGTTTTCTTTCTCTCTCTCTTTCTACAACACTCTAATCTCCCATGACACACTCATGAATGGCAGCAGGGGAAAGGTCAAGCCCACAGTAAAGATACAACACAACTTCACCTGACACATAAAACTATTTAGATTTTAATTTGCTGCTTGTTGTTTACATTAAACAGACAATGGGAAAATGTGAGCATGCTTAACCCCAAAGCAATAATCTTTTCCACATGATTAAGATCAGAGAAGAGCCAAACACGTCGTTTTTTACGTCTCTGAGAGGCAGATCACTTTATTAAGTGAGAAAGCAAGGATGAGATTGAAAGTGAAAAGCTGTGAAATGTAATTTCTTTTTTCAAAAGCAAGTGAGAAACCTATTTAAAACAGTCATTATTTTTGCAATATATAGAGTCCAACAGTCGGGTTCCGGAAGTAAAAATCCATTTCCTTTTCTTCACAGGGGAATACATTTTGAACAATAACTTTGAATGATAAACCAAGAAGAATGAGCTACGAGTTTGTTCATCGATGGTATATGCTATTGGTGGTATTGGTATGGTATTTTTTGTTTAAATAATCATGTTTAACAACAGAATTTCTGGTGGAAAACTACATTACCCATGATTCTGCAGTGAAAGCTTTACTGATCAGAGAATCGAAACAAGAAAATTGCACTAAAAGAACACTTCAGCACCCACACACTACTACCATAAAGCAGGTCACTTGACCTGCCAAATATTACAAACATCTGTTTATCTGACTAATAATAAATCCACTTTATCTACAATAAAGAGAGCAAGCACAGCTTGAGTGTCACTTCGAGAAGCAGGAACCCTTATGAAAATTAACCATGGTTTTATTATAGTTAAAGTGTAGTAACCATGTTTTTTTTGGTGTATTGATTACCATTTGTATAGCCAGGTTTACTACAAATACCATGGTTAAACTATAGCTTGTGTAGCAAAACCATGGTTAATTTGTGGTTACCATGGTTTAACTATAGTAACCATGTTTTTTTTTTAAGTGTAGTAAACCCATGGTTGATTTTCGTAAGGGAAGTGTCAGAAGTTGAACACAACTTTTATCTTTATTGGACACAAGGAATTTGTGGAATTAGCCATGGCTGACTGCTAATTTCTAGCTAAACCATTAGGTGTCATTATTAAAGATGACTGTTATATAGTAACATGAGCAAAACATTTTCATTTGTATAACTTGATGTATTCAGGTTTATTTCACCATACTGAATAATAAATTTGACCTGAATAGAAAAATTAGCTGTTTCCACACATATTTTAGATAGTTTTTCGATTAAACATTTTTTATACTGTATCATACTTGCTTTTATTGACATACTCTTAATCAGAGCTACATGATATTGTTTAAACTCATGTACTTTAAAATTTCACATCGTTTTCAATAATCTCATGACCTATTCTGTTGCATACAATACCACAGTGTAACTGTGCATATTTCACATAATCTGTTTCATCAGTCATAAAATGTAGCATGTCACAGTAAATTCTGGTCCTTTGAGAGCAGAGAAAAGCTTTCTGTCAAGAGCCAAAATTACAAACACTCTGGCTGACACACTCAACCACCATCAAAGGTCATAGAACAGAACATTTCCTACAGTACATCATGTGCATCAATTAAATCTACAGCTATGTGTTTCAAGAATGAAGTCCCAAGAATGTCGATCTAGAGATTTAACTGATGCACTGCCTGATATACTGCCTATTTTGTATAGATATGATATACTGCCTATTTTTGTGACAGAAAGCGTTTCAAAGTCAAACTATCTGAATTTAGCTTGTTCTCAGATCAGTGTTATCAGCTGGAGGTGCTTTATGTTTGATGGGCTGGATCATTTTTCATGAAGGGGGTAGCTTATATCCGACTGCGGTGATATTCTTGTATTGCCTCTTTAATTATTCAGTCTGAGAAAATGATCCATTTGCCCAGTCAAATCCTGATACGGAGAGCTGTGCGACCACACATTGTACATTTATGGTGCATCTTTGTTGGATCGTGTTCAGAGGCTTTGCCTGGAAATGCTGGACCTACTTCTCTCTCTTTGTTTTGATTTCAAACACTGCGGTTTGGATTTTCTCCGAAAGCAATTGATCTACAGCAATTCTGCTGCATTAAACATGCATGAATTTAATGACTGATCTGAGCCAGGCGAGCATGTAACAGTAAAGCCTGTTTAGGCATATTGAGCCAAGAGAATTGGATGCTTGTACAACCACCACATTAAAATCCTAAAAGAAATGGTTGTATTCAGCTGAAAGCGATTTAACATACATCATAGGCCTGACTCATTCGCTTCTCATAAATGGGGAATGGGAACTTGAAATATGACTTGAAAATAAACCAATCATAGCAGAAATACTTTGTAGGCATGGTGCCATCAACATACGTTTTTGTTCAACATGGTATGAAGAAAATCATGCGAATAGCAACACAAGTTGTCTCCCGAAATGTATTTGTTTTTATTTTTATTCAATTTCACATGACTTTTTTAGATTGTAGAGGTCAGCAAAACCTGAACTGCATCTATTTTAGGAGCAGAAGAACAGGGTATATTTCACAGTAAGCTCTGTGCCCGCGTCATCTCAAACCCCATTGCTGAATAATAGATGGGATGTGCTGTTCTCTTGTTCCCAGAGGAGCTTCCTCTTCCCTCAGGCCCACTGCGATCACCTACTGGGAGGTTCCTGAACACGGTTCACTTATTGGCCAAATAGATCCCAGTCACCGCTGATGTCCCTTTTTACGGCTCCAAAGACCCGGTCAAACCACACAAACTGTGCTGGGTTGGAAGGAAAAGAGCAATCTGGGGTTGTTTGCAACTTGGGAAAGAGTATTATTAGTTGTAAAAAGAAAAAGACGTTCTGCAATCTGCCATTTCTTCAACTATGGGCACTTTTGACCTTGTGAAAAAACAAACTCTAGTTTATCTCTATAGTCACACTCTATAGTGTATTTAAATTGTCCATATTAAAAATGCATTGCATGTAATGATGTATTGTGTTTAAGAACATTCTGTGATGTAAATGGCAGTGATAGAAATGACATCTTAAACTTTGTTGAACTAAAATTCTTTTTTGACTTATTTGTCTTGTCAAATTTCATATCTAGCATTTTAAATATACTAAATACACTTTTTTTTTAATTTGACAAAATTATGGCTTGATTGGAAATGAAGAACAAAAATACTTTGTTCACAAGTTATCTTCAATTTTATATATTTTATTGACATCTCAGTTCATCTCAAGTTCTTTAATGACATACATTTGTTTGGTTGTGATGGAAACGGTGCAACAACAGTCATAATTTGTGTAAAAATGAATATAAATCCTTTAGACAATAAATATTGAAATTATGAAACTGTGTTATCATGCATTTTAAAGTGTAATAAATATTGTTACATTTTTTTTTTAATATTTTAAACTTTACAGTCTGTATAAGAAATAGATAAAATAGTCAAATAATAATGTAAGAATTAATACCAACAAATAATAACACTAACTAAAATCAAAATAATTTAAAAAGTAGCAAAAATAAGAACTACAATAATACAACCTTCATATAACAAAAAAGAAAAGAAATTGAACTGAAGCATTTTACACAATTTCCACTGGCTAAAAAGCAGACGGCAGTTTGATGCCTGTTTCCTCTCAATGTTTTTTTCCCTGTGGTTTCCTTCCTGTAATCTGATCTATGAACTTTTACTCTTAGCATTCCAGGAATGACCCCCCCACCCCAACCACCACCACCAAAACACACATCCTCCAACGCACGGCCGTGACGAAATTCTCCACATATTGGCCAAATGACTCACATTCCAATCACTTCCACATTTGTGAACTATATGCTGCTCTGATTCCAAGCAGCTCCATCAGTCGAGTGCACAGAGCCGAGCTGCATAATACGCCGTCGCCGCCGCATTTTATCCACTCGAGAGGCTCAGACTCTGATGCAGCAGTAACATGATTGCAGAAAGCAAGCTCGCTCTAGCGCATTACTGACATACCAATGAAGAGGTCTGGTTTTTACAACCATTCCCATCTTCACTCGTTCACGCACACCCTCCCCCTTTTTTCTCATGTTGTATGATATCTACCACTTACTCTCCACCCACCAGGGGTTTATGATTGCTTTTAACACATTCCTTGCATGTGCTAATGTAAGATCGCTTTCACATGCTTACACTCGTAATCTCCATTGGTAACAGAGATGAACCCGTTGGGTGAATGACTAAAACGCATGATGGGGTCTGTGGTTATGAAAGCGCTGTGGGTCTCACAGCTGTATCGTACCACTTCTTCAGTGTCGAGAGACATGGAGAGAGAAGAAGTTGGAAGAGGAAGAGTGCTGTTCTAGGTGAAGGGTCGGTTTTGATGTTTTCACATGAGATGTATCCCATGTTTCTCTCTGTTCCCTCTCCCTGTTGTGCTGTTTGAGTACCTTGAAACAGATCTCCTCATTCTCCATGCATGTATATTTGTGAGCAGTCGTGAGCTCAAAATGGGTTGCAGGACTGTTCTGGTCACGGATAGTATAGGGGAGAACTATAATAATTAGCTCAGTGCTAACTGACCATTTAATTATGCATATAGTTAAGGATGTATGGTTTTCAACTTTAAAAGAAGGAGGAAATGCTTCACATTTTTTTTGTTGTTAATGTCAAACAAAGTTTGTGTGTTCATTCAAACTCTAATCGATCTGCTGCTTGATCCTTAATTAGCATAACAGAACTCATGGGTTTGCATGAACATACTTGAAGTTGCACTGGATAAATATATAAAAAATTTATAAATGTTTGCAAAACAAAACAAAACAAAACAAAAATACAACACAGACATTAAATGCAATAAGGAAATGCATTGCTTCATGAAGTGAAGCATTGACTGTTAAGAACCATCAAAATGATGATGATGATTATTATTATTATTAGTTTCTCTCTTTTTTAAAGTTTTTATGCTCTTAAAAATGTGATTGTATTTAGTCAATTGTATTCATTGTATTTAACGTAGTAAATTGTGTTATTTTATAAATGTAATAATAATAATATTTATAAAATAACAATTTATTTACTACATTAATAAAATAATATAATTTATTTACTACATTAATGAGGAAAAGCATGAATGCACAATAAGTTGCATTAGATATTGATAAAATATTAATAAATGTATAAATATTTGTAAAAAAAAAAAGTCAAAATACAACCCAGACTAAATTAAATACAACAAGAAAAAGTATGGTTTCATGCAGTGAATTTTTGGCTGTTGAGAGGATGAAACTGTCAAAAGAGTCATTTATACATAAGAGTGACATTTGAAAATCAATAATAATAATAATATAATTTATTTTGCTACATTATACAAAATCAGGAAAAGCATGCAGTGAATTATTGACCGTTGAGAGCAAGAAACCATCAAGGAGAAACAGTTAGAAACCAACAACAATAATAAGAAGAAGAACTATGTATTATTATTATTATTATTATTTATTATGAATAAAAAAAACATTTTAATACCGTGCTGATTTGTCAGTTTCCTGCAGAACTAAATCTTATTCCTGAAGCAAAAGCGGTTGAGAACCACTGCATACTTTCTCTGACGACTATTTCTGAATGATAAACAGGAAGAGAGGCTGCCTAGCTTTATTGAGAGGTAGTTCTGATAGAGGCCGAGGCTCTGCATATCTGATTCGATTAGCAGAGAGATCCATTTCCACAGGAAGTCATCCTACACCTCTCACTGTACCACTTCCTGTTGGGGGCTGTAGCAGATGAAGCTGCTCAAGTTTCACATCAGAAAGAGTTTCACGCTAGAGGATATTAATCTAATCTAAAGAAGATTTAAAGGCTACAAGGCACCAAAACGGCATTCTCTGCCCTGAATTGGGTATTGTATATGTGTCACGCCCCATTTCTCTCCACAGGAGGTTTCAGTGGGTGCTGCCACCCTCTGGAGAACATTTAATTTTTGCCAGGACAAGAGGTCTCCTTTAAACTTTGCCCTGGGGTCATGCCTGACTCTCATGACGCTGAAGTCCTGTGGGGGTAATTACTAGAACAGATGCCTCAGCAGCCGTGGAAACACTCATGAGCTGATTGGTAGACGGGCTCCTTTATATCGCTCATATTCTGAACTCTGACCTGTAGAGAATTTATTGTGAAGCAATTAGCAATGTAATGGGTATTTTTCAATTAATTCTGAAACATTTGAAGAATTGTTATTGTAATGCACCAAATAATACACTCATTGTAGGGTTTTAACTGAAAGTGCACTGTAAAAAGTAATCACTGAATCTTCTTAAGAAAAGTGAGTAAACATAACTGATTTTTACAAATTTGTTGAGTGTACTTAATTACACTGTGTTATGTGAACTTTCAGGTGGATGCAATAGTTAAACTAAACAACTTTAGTAAACAGTACTTAAGAGCATCTAGTTTGTTGGATTAAAGGTCTGTTTCCATTGTCCGGTGCAAAGAACAATGAATACCGTTTTAGAGTGAATGCAATTTGAAATGGTTGAGGTATTTTTTTTTTACAGATAGGGTTCTGAATCTTTTTTTCTTCAAGCTGTCAAATAACAGTAAGATTTCAGCTTTTTGGCTTGCCCACAAGCTGTTGCTGCCTCATAATCCAGTAGAGCGTTTCACAATCATCATATTTATATTAATAACTTCATATATTTACTGGATTTTGGTAATTGCAGCATATGACAAAAACATTAATGTGTTCTGCTACCCCTATTTTAATTTCTTCAATGTGTTGGGAGT
>NW_015555778.1:1171189-1192294 GCF_001515605.1 Sinocyclocheilus anshuiensis | reverse complement strand
TTTTTTCTATTTATTTCCTGAGTGCAGTATGTGCAATTTTTCTTACAGTGTTAAATTGTTGATTTGATAGCATGCCTAAAAAGAAATGACTTGAAGTAACATTGTTTTAAACAAATAAATGCCCTATTGTTGTGCTAACAATCTGTTTTCTGTCTTTGTATTAACAACTTCAAGTTTTGAGTACAGCTTACTTGAGAAATTTAAGGCAATCTGTTTCCACACATTTGTCTAGTAATGTGAACAAAGCAGACTTGTTAAGAGAACTGTTTTGTTTGAGTTCTGTGCACTAAGCTTAACTTAAATCTCTTTAAAAAAACAAAAAAGTTGGCTGAACTTGTCAAATTGAGTTAGCAACACTCAAGTTTTCTGGTAACCTATACATATACACAAGTTATCTATACAAAGTTACAGTAAGTTTTATTAACTCAAAAATTATAAACTAATTTGCTTGAGAAATTTGAGGCAATCAGTTTCCACAGGTTTTCCAAGTAAGTTCAACTCATTACTTTTTACAGTGTGTAAACACGTTTAATTACATTTACAAACTAAGAATTATTGTGAAGCACTTCATGAATATTAAATAATGCCACTTCACAGCCAAGAAGTAGTTGCACTGTTATCATAACAGCGTCGTAACAGCGTTGAAGAAGATGTGCTGTCCCGATCTAGAAGCGCTCTTCATCAACTGTAAGCCGTTCTACTCACCGCGGGAGTTTTCCTTGTTCATTCTCGTAATTTACATTCCTCCGCAAGCATGTGTGAACACAGCGTTACAACGGCTGGCTGATCAGACACAGAACAACACCCGGACTCTGTTATAATCATTCTTGGTGACTTTAATAAAGCAAATCTCTCCCGTGAACTTCCAAAATTCAAACTGCACGTTACATTGCCTACCAAAGACAGTATACTGAACCACACCACAATAAAGGATGCATTGCACTCTCTGTCCCACGGGCAGCTTTGCGGCTCTCTGATCACTGTTTGGTTCATTTTACCGACCTACAGGCAGAAACTGAAATCAGCTAAACCTGTAATAACGACTGTAAAAAGATGGACTAATTAAGCAGAGCAGGATTTACAAGCCTGTTTCGACTGCACTGACTGGAGTGTTTTTGAGGCTGCAGCCACCGATCTGGATGAGTTCACAGATACTGTAATTTCATACATCAGTTTCTGTGAGGATTTGGCATCCCTACCAGGACTTATTTAACTTTCAACAACAACAAACCATGGTTCACAGCAAAACTCAGACAGCTCCGTTAGGCTAAAGAAGATGCTTACAGGAATGGGGACAAAGTCTTGTATAAACAGGCAAAAAACACACTGGCAAAGGAGATCAGATTGGCTAAGAGGAACTACTCCAAAAAGCTGAGAAACCAGTTTCTGCCAACGACCCTGCATCAGTGTGGAAAGGACTGTAAGACATCTCAAGCTACAACATACACAAACTACAATATACACAAACTTTGTTGAATCAACAACTAGCCAACGATTTGAATGAGTTCTATTGCAGGTTTGAAAAACCCGGTCTCACACCACACACCAATTCTGACCATCTCTCTCCATGGATCCATCAACACCTCCAGCAACCTCCCTCTCCCCCCTCCTGCATTTCAGATCAGTGAATATGTTGTGTCAGGTCTTCTGGAAACAGAAGACAAGAAAAGCACCAGGCCCAGACGGTGTTACACCAGCCTGTCTAAAAGCCTTTTCACAGATCTTCAACAGATCACTGGAGCTGTGCAAAGTCCCTTTCTGCTTCAAATGCTCCACCATCATCCCCATTCCAAAGAAACCCAAAATCACAGGACTAAATGACTACAGACCTGTTGCTTTAACGTCTGTGGTCATGAAGTCATTTGAAAGTCTGGTACTGGCCCACCTGAAGGAAATCACGGGACCCTTGTTGGACCCCCTGCAGTTTGCTTACCGTGCAAACAGGTCTGTGGATGATGCAGTCAACATGAGACTGCATTATATCCTACAACATCTGGACAAATCAGGGACTTCTGTGAGGATCCTGTTTGTGGACTTCAGCTCAGTTTTCAACACCATAAACCCAGCACTCCTCCTGTCCAAACTAACCCAGCTCTCTGTGCCCACCTCCATCTGTCAGTGGATCACCAGCTTCCTGACAGATAGGCAGCAGCTAGTGAGGCTGAAAAAATTCTGATCTAGCACCCGCACCATCAACACTGGTGCCCCTCAGGGATGTGTGCTCTCCCCACTGCTCTTTTCCCTGTACAACAACGACTGTACCTACTGACCCCTCTGTCAAGTTCCTGAAGCTTGCAGACGACACTACAGTCATCGGCCTCATCCAGAACGGTGATGAGTCTGCATATAGAAGCCAGGTTGAGCAGCTGGCTATCTGGTGCAGTCTGAACAACCTTGAGCTGAACACACTCAAAACAGTGGAGATGATAGTGGACTTCAGGAGAAACCCCCCTGCACTCCCCCCACTCACCATCATGGACAGCACTGTAACAACAGTGGTGCACCTGGGCACCACCATCACCACCAACAGTTCCAGGGCTCAACCATATCTCAGGACCTGAAGTGGGAATTTGACATAGACTCTATAGTCAAGAAGGCCCAACATTGATTGTACTTCCTTTTCCAGCTGAGGAAGTTCAACCTGCCACAGGAGCTGCTGATACAGCTCTACTCTGCAGTCATTGAATCTGTCCTCTGCACCTCTGTAACTGTCTGGTTAAACTCAGCTCAGCTACTAAAACTGAACTCAGAAGACTACAGTGGATAGTCCGGACAGCTGAGCGAATCACTGGTACAACCCTCCCCACTCTCCTAGAACTGTACTTATACAGAGTGAGGAAAAGGGCTGGCAAAACCATTCTGGACCCCTCACATTCAGGCCACTTCCTCTTTGAACTGTTGCCATCTAGTCGGCGCTACAGAGCGCTGAGCACCAGAACGGCCAGGCATAAGAACAGTTTCTTCCCTCAGGCAGTCCATCTCATGAACAGGTAACTTGGCAATAAACGTGTAATACACAACACCATACTTCTTATTCACATTTCCTTGCATTTATACATAACACACCTGTACACAAATACCATCTATTCTCTATTTTGTATATTGTGTTTTTCTTCAAAAAATTGCTGTATTTTGCTATTTCCTATTACTTATTCTATTTTTATTATCTATCACTGGCATTCTGTTTGTGCTGTGGAAGCTTCTGTCACCATAACAAATTCCTTGTATCTGTAAACATACCTGTTAATGAAGTTCTTTCTGATTCTGATATTGAAACATTAAAAATGTTAAAATAATATGAATAATATTCATATGTGTGTGTGTGTGGTTTACAGAAGTGTTACAGAGAAATTCTAGCTTTTATGTGGACTCTGTGTTGGCTAAACTGGTCCCTGAGTCTGTAAATAGAGCAATAATTTAGCAAATGGAAACACATGCACTTAATCACAGCTCAAGTCTTCCATCTAGTGGTTATTAGTTCTCTTGACATCACAGGAGAACTCTGTCTGTCCGGAGAGCGCTGTAAAATGATGGTAGCTAATCTAACACGAAATCTCACATGGCGCTGTTGTGCCTCTTGAGTGAGACTCCAGAGAAAAAAATGTGTTAAGAACTTCAGTGTCATAAATCTATCCGCTCAAGGAGTAGCTACTGTAATAGACACATGCAGCAAAAGCACGAGAGGATTTTGTATATTTCTAATTTAAATGATGTTGCAATGAATTTCTTTTCATGTCATGAATTTGATTATTTAAATGTTATAAAAAAATACTAAAATGTTTTGTATATTTCCAGTTTCAAAATAAATAATTAATTTCCCAGATTTCTAATATGGTCTTAGACTTTATAACATCCAAGTAATTGATCTAACATAAAGCTGTAAATTAGAGGGAGGTCCATCATGAGCAGATGCTTCCCTGTTGTCACACAATTATCAGATGTTCTCTGCACTGATCATCTGAGACCATGTGAAATTCACACTGGTGGGATGAGGGAGCCTGGATTGTGAGTGTAGGACAGCAGGAGGGAGAAGAGGAAATGAAAGTGAAAATTACGTCTGTGTAAAAACCAGTGAAAGAGAGTAAACAGCTAGAATAGAATAGAAGGGAATAAAAAGAAAACAATATATAGAAAAGTCCACTGGCAGCTGTTAAATGGTGATAAATCATAAAACTAAGCTAAAGCGCTATATGTGTGTGTGTGTGTGTGTGTGTGTGTGTGTGTGTATATATATATGAAAATATGACGAAATAATATAACATAAAATGAAATTCGTCATATTTTAATTTGTATTATTAAATATATTGAAATACAGACTATCTAGCTCTAAATTCTCATCATCGTTTAAGCGTTTAAGTAACTTTTATTTTGAAAATCCAGGCTCCGTCCTGTATAACCCCGCAGTGGTGAGATTCCCGGTGGTAATTCTGGCTGATTCATTGTAGTCGGGCTGAAACTGAGCAGGCACTCTGACATTGTCTCTCTCTCATTGCACAGGTAAAGAAATAATACAGGTTTACGATCATTAAAGAGTTGTTTATGGCGTGTTGTTCTGTGCGAGAGGATGTTTCTGTGATTAAACACTCTTAGTTGTAGTTGAGTGATGTATTTAACCTCTGTAGCATTATTAGCCTTTCTTACAGTTGTTTAGAGATTAACTGAAGTTATGAATGAGTAACATCAAGTGATGTTGTCCTATTTTATAGTCTGTTTTGAGTTTACAAATGTTAGTTTTCCCGTTGTTTATGTGCTCACAAGCTACATATGAGTATGTGTAAATAGCACTATGCTAAATAGCTTAGCATGTTAGCATTCTGATGTTTGACAGTGAATTAAAATCTTCTGCGACTGATTTTTGTATATCACAAAAAAAGCTCTTATTATGTTAATTTTGGGGTGGACAACTTGGAATATTTATATTAGTTACAGTTTGAAAACAGTTCATAAGGAAATGTAGGGGTTTTTGAATGCATGCATACAATATTAATGAATCAGCAGTGTTCAGTAACGTGCCCAGGTCTTTTAATATGAAAGGACTGACAAGTTTGTAAACTAAAGATCACTGCTTATTTATATGTGTCTAGATCTAAGGAATGGACCGGCTTTTGAGGCTTGGAGGGGGAATGCCCGGACTCAGCCAGGTAATATGTATTGAGATTTTGAAATATTTAATAAACATAATGTTTTGTATAGCATCTACTGTGAGTGACAGCAGCCTGCAGTTATTAGACAGCAGAATGCTGAAGATTGCATCACACAGCATATCTACACTGATGTTTACTACACCTGCCGTCACACACAGTGAGAGACTGGGAAATATTCATAGATGATCTCCATAATGCAATTCCTATGACTGTCATGTTATTTGTGTATTTTTCAAAATGACAAATAAAAATTATTATAATAAAACTTATAATTGCCCATTAAAAGGTGAGTGGTTTTACAAAAAAGAGAAAGGTTTAATTCTAAATTTAAGAATAAATCTGGTTAAATTTAATTTAAAAAGGCAATTCAATATGTCCTGCCCAACGTGCTATCAATAGAAAATACTCCGCTATACAAACGTTCAAATATTTTGGGGACAGTACGTTTTATTTTTTAACATTTTTTTTAAAGAATGTAATACTTGTATTCCGCAAGGATGCAGTAAATGGACAGTGAAGACATTTATAATGTTACAAAAGATTTTTATTTAAAATAAATGCTGTTCTTTTGAGCTTTAAATTTATCAAATAATCCTGAAAAAATGGTCACAGTTTACACAAAAATATTAAGTAGCGATATAGATTTATCGGCCAACATATCGGTTATCGGCTTTCAAAAATAAAGAATTATCGGTTATCGGTATCGGCCAAAATTTTCATATCGGTGCATCCCTAAGCATAAGTGTTTTTGGGATTGTGCCTAAAACCTAAATCTCTTAATAACCAGTCATCAGTCCTGCCTGGCCAGCCTTTACGATGTTTTTTTTCCCTCCATCAGGGTTAAAAGCACATTTGGCAAAATAGCATTTGGTTTACTGCAAACACTTCCTGTTAGTGAAAGTCCCTATGCTGGAGATTTTCTATGAACTTTATGTGAGCATAAATGTGTCAGAAGTTAAGTAGGCACACAAATATGGTGCTTTTTTGGGTGGTGTTGTCGAGGGGGGTGGCGGCGGTATTGGTAGAGCGTCCTCATGTGGTTTTTCTCAAGGCCTGTGCACATGATGGGTAGAGAGACATCTCTCACCTCTCTCTGCCAATTAACACTTGCAGTGACAGGCTGCCTCCCTCTGATTCACACCCCACTCCAGCAGTCAGCACAGAAGAGAGCGAGAGGAAAAAACACCTATGATTCTTTTCTTTTTTTTTTCAGTCATGCTGCTTTCATACTCCTATTTCCATCTACAGCTGCACATGCTTCATGTTTAAAACTTAATATTTCATACAGTATTGATTGACAGTGTTGATTGGATTCATATTGATTTTTTTTCAATCCCAGTGAGCTCTTATTGGCTGTTTGATGTTCACACCTATCTGTATGGCCTTATGTTTGTGTATTCGATGATAATTGAGGTACATAAATGTATACATGACAATTACACAAGGGTCACTAAACCACTAAAAGATGTTTCCCAAGCTGATGGATAGATATCGCAGGATGGCTCTTCATCCATCTGTTTATCAGGCATCACCACGGCATCAGTTCTACACTTCAGGTCTCAGCTGTCAATCAGACCATGCTAGTCAGCACCTCAATCTATGAACCTGCAACTGCACTTCTGTCCAGATCTCCTGCCACCATTGACTGATTTGATTCATTTCTTTTTTCCCCCTCCAACAATGATAATATATTCCTTCCTCCACATGATAACTGAAGGTATTTAAGTAAATACATTATTATTAGTATGTTAAAATGATCAAACTTATATCAATATTAAAATGTAAAAAAAAACACAAAATACAGTAAACTGCAATTATAGTTATTTTTTTACCTTCAGTAACTTAAATATTGTTCTTATTGAACAACATACAGTTCTTTGAATTTCTAAATAATTGTTAATTTATCATCAGTCTTGGTTTCTGTTAATAAAATTATTTGTTTATAGAAACAGCTTTGTCACATCAAATATCAATAAACACTTTTCATCTCCAATAAAAATCATTTATAATAAATAATTATATAATAAAAGTCATAATTTGTTTACAAAAGAGCCACCCTTAAATTTTATTACCCTTATTACATTTGTTTACAGATTTATTGCATTACTATCACATTTCTCAGTCTTCCGCCAGTCTCAAGTTCTTTTAAAGGGGTCCTATTATGCTCTTTTACAAAGTCTTGATTTTGTTTTGGGGGTGTACTAGAACAGGCTCTCATACTAGGTTGTTCGAAAAACACATTATTTTTCACAAATTTTACATTATTACAACACCTCTCTATGCCCCTTACCATAGCCGCCTGCGAGCTTCAGTGTAAATATTGCGTCAATATCAAGTCAATTTAAACCCGGATGATTGTAACCAATCTAAGTTCGTAAAGCTAGCGTGTCTGCGACATAGTGATAACACTCGTTGCCTTCTCTGGTGCAGCTCAACCAGGTCTCATCCCATTCGTCGATATTTGTGATATCACAAATCCCGGAAAATATGGGTTGTAGTCCAAACAAGTCGTTCGTTGTAGTTTTTGAAAGTGATTTCTGTTAAATAAAATATCTCCTTTTGAAGTGGACTTTGAACTTTGTAACTTTGCCGATCTTTTTTATGCTCAAACAGCAACATTACAGACTAACTAAAGTTGAAAAAGTGAAAAAGCATAATAGGACCCCTTTAAACTTGTATCTAGCTAGAAAAGTAAATGGATTCAATGCAGGTTGAACGGTCTGATAACTAGCATTTTAAACTCGCATCTCACCGAGGGCTGATATTTGTAGCAATAGCAAGCCAATTTTACTTTAAGTAATTGCCAGGATATGCATTTTCGATATTAGCAATTCAATTTCACTAGCTAGTTTTTGATCATATTTAATATCAGGAATTGAGTTTTTATTAGTAAAATATCTGTAACTCCATTTAAATGGCAGATCATTGGGATATTTAACTAGTTAAAATGCAATTACAGATATCAATAATTGCACATTTTTACTAGTTAAAATTCAGTTTTTGATTATGTAATGTTTGTCATCAAGAATTCACCTTTACTGTTTTTGATATCAGAAGTTCATTTTTAGTAGTGGAAATATAATTATTTATTATAAAAATATTTGTACTACTGACAATTCCATTCCTGATGTTAAGGATGATTATTTTAACTATTGAAAACCTAATTGCTGATATCAAAAATCCAGATCCTGGGAATAATTGGTTTGATTTGATTGGTCAAATCAGCTTGCAACAAATATAAGCAGTGTCTTGTTGAAGAGATTTGACTGATCTGGACTGTGTGTTTTCTGCAGGGTCCTCCCACAGATGCCCCCGCTGTGGACACAGCTGAACAGGTGTACATCTCCTCACTCGCCCTGCTGAAGGTCAGGATACACATGATTCTTCTCTCTCACACTCACCCTCCACGCCTGTTCTTGCACTGTGCAAAATATAGTGTAACAGTAATGGTTCATTTCTTCTGGTTTGGTTTGTATCATGGTGTTGTTGTCACAGTTTCAGTTTGATTCTGTTAATAAATTTTATATTGCTATTATGGGTGTATGATTAGAATAATTTGAGGCCAAAAACATTATTTTTGCCCTGTGATTGGTCAGTGCCAGTCTGATTGTCAGTATTTAAGAGCGCAAGCATTAAGTTAAATGTCTCCATTGTTTTTGTAATTTTTCCTCTCTCTCAATCTATCTCTTTGTCTGTGTGTGCAGATGCTGAAACATGGCCGTGCTGGTGTGCCCATGGAAGTCATGGGTCTGATGCTGGGGGAGTTTGTAGATGATTACACTGTACGCGTGATTGACGTGTTTGCCATGCCACAGTCAGGAACAGTGAGTGAAAATGTTCCCATTGACTAGGGGTGTGTGATATTGACAAAAAAAGATCTATCTATCTATCTATCTATCTATCTAATAATTATACAATATTTTGCTGAGTGTGTTTTTGTGCTGGTACTTCGGCCGGTACATTCATTGAATCATTCATTCAAACAGTTTGTTCAAAACAGCTCATTCATTTAGAAATGAAGTGTGACTGTCTTTATAAACGGATCATTAAATCACGGACTCAAATGATTTGTTCAAAAACTGACTCATTCAGGAATGAAACACTGCAGTGTTGCTCTGAGACGCACACATGTTCTGCTTCAACTTTAGTTTGGAGCTCTTTTTGTTGGCAAAACAGAAAAAAAATTAGTATTGTTTCTAAAATGTAACTCACTCAGTATTAACTTCTTGTCCGTTGAACTGTTGTATAAAATTAATATCACATTCACTCACACACTGATATTCAGGAAACGGCACTCTTGCTTGTGTGATATTACTTAACTATATCATATTTTATAAGGATGAAAACCCATACAGGAATGGGCTTCATCTTGCAGTGAATGCTTTTGTACTCTCAAAAATGATGTGTTTTTGTCTGTTTGTTTGCAAAGTGAGTACATAATGTCAGCTCGCACATCATTAAAACAGCAAGTACGATATTATCGAAGACAATAAATATCTCCCACCCTCCTTCAGCACGCGCAGCTCAAACGGCTGCTATTTAAAACAGTGGTATTAATTTGTTACTTTTTCAAAATCATTGATACATTATTAATAATAACAACCACTTGTATTTTTCTCTTATTATTTTCATCAACAATATGGTTTAGTAATTAAAATCATTTAATTATTGTCTGTGCAGAGGCTATTCCGTTTTATTGATCTATGGCGCATTCATTTTGATTCTTTAAACGTGTAATGATGTCCAGTGACTTGTTTGCATTATTTATGCATTATTTTATTTATTTGTAAGACTTTTTTATGACTAAATTTGGTAATGGGAGAGTAACATTATTTTTAAAACGTACACCGTTCAAACTAGGCTGCTTATGTTGAAGTGTTTGGGATGTGGCTTTTAATGATGAGACCTTTTTTGTAATCAGGCTCTCAAAAAGTATATAAAAATTTGGATATAGATTTATCGGCCAACATATCGGTTATCGGCTTTCAAAAATAAAGAATTATCGGTTATCGGTATCGGCCAAAATTTTCATATCGGTGCATCCCTAAGCATAAGTGTTTTTGGGATTGTGCCTAAAACCTAAATCTCTTAATAACCAGTCATCAGTCCTGCCTGGCCAGCCTTTACGATGTTTTTTTTCCCTCCATCAGGGTTAAAAGCACATTTGGCAAAATAGCATTTGGTTTACTGCAAACACTTCCTGTTAGTGAAAGTCCCTATGCTGGAGATTTTCTATGAACTTTATGTGAGCATAAATGTGTCAGAAGTTAAGTAGGCACACAAATATGGTGCTTTTTTGGGTGGTGTTGTCGAGGGGGGTGGCGGCGGTATTGGTAGAGCGTCCTCATGTGGTTTTTCTCAAGGCCTGTGCACATGATGGGTAGAGAGACATCTCTCACCTCTCTCTGCCAATTAACACTTGCAGTGACAGGCTGCCTCCCTCTGATTCACACCCCACTCCAGCAGTCAGCACAGAAGAGAGCGAGAGGAAAAAACACCTATGATTCTTTTCTTTTTTTTTTCAGTCATGCTGCTTTCATACTCCTATTTCCATCTACAGCTGCACATGCTTCATGTTTAAAACTTAATATTTCATACAGTATTGATTGACAGTGTTGATTGGATTCATATTGATTTTTTTTAAATCCCAGTGAGCTCTTATTGGCTGTTTGATGTTCACACCTATCTGTATGGCCTTATGTTTGTGTATTCGATGATAATTGAGGTACATAAATGTATACATGACAATTACACAAGGGTCACTAAACCACTAAAAGATGTTTCCCAAGCTGATGGATAGATATCGCAGGATGGCTCTTCATCCATCTGTTTATCAGGCATCACCACGGCATCAGTTCTACACTTCAGGTCTCAGCTGTCAATCAGACCATGCTAGTCAGCACCTCAATCTATGAACCTGCAACTGCACTTCTGTCCAGATCTCCTGCCACCATTGACTGATTTGATTCATTTCTTTTTTCCCCCTCCAACAATGATAATATATTCCTTCCTCCACATGATAACTGAAGGTATTTAAGTAAATACATTATTATTAGTATGTTAAAATGATCAAACTTATATCAATATTAAAATGTAAAAAAAACCACAAAATACAGTAAACTGCAATTATAGTTATTTTTTTACCTTCAGTAACTTAAATATTGTTCTTATTGAACAACATACAGTTCTTTGAATTTCTAAATAATTGTTAATTTATCATCAGTCTTGGTTTCTGTTAATAAAATTATTTGTTTATAGAAACAGCTTTGTCACATCAAATATCAATAAACACTTTTCATCTCCAATAAAAATCATTTATAATAAATAATTATATAATAAAAGTCATAATTTGTTTACAAAAGAGCCACCCTTAAATTTTATTACCCTTATTACATTTGTTTACAGATTTATTGCATTACTATCACATTTCTCAGTCTTCCGCCAGTCTCAAGTTCTTTTAAAGGGGTCCTATTATGCTCTTTTACAAAGTCTTGATTTTGTTTTGGGGGTGTACTAGAACAGGCTCTCATACTAGGTTGTTCGAAAAACACATTATTTTTCACAAATTTTACATTATTACAACACCTCTCTCCCCAGTCTGGCATGAACGGCTCGAATAGTTCCTGTATCAAATGAAGGCCCGCCTTCTGAAATACGAAATGTGCTGTGATTGGTTATCCGGGCCAGTGTGTGTTGTGATTGGCAGCACTCGGCGCCTGGTCGGGAAATGTCATGCCCCTTACCATAGCCGCCTGCGAGCTTCAGTGTAAATATTGCGTCAATATCAAGTCAATTTAAACCCGGATGATTGTAACCAATCTAAGTTCGTAAAGCTAGCGTGTCTGCGACATAGTGATAACACTCGTTGCCTTCTCTGGTGCAGCTCAACCAGGTCTCATCCCATTCGTCGATATTTGTGATATCACAAATCCCGGAAAATATGGGTTGTAGTCCAAACAAGTCGTTCGTTGTAGTTTTTGAAAGTGATTTCTGTTAAATAAAATATCTCCTTTTGAAGTGGACTTTGAACTTTGTAACTTTGCCGATCTTTTTTATGCTCAAACAGCAACATTACAGACTAACTAAAGTTGAAAAAGTGAAAAAGCATAATAGGACCCCTTTAAACTTGTATCTAGCTAGAAAAGTAAATGGATTCAATGCAGGTTGAACGGTCTGATAACTAGCATTTTAAACTCGCATCTCACCGAGGGCTGATATTTGTAGCAATAGCAAGCCAATTTTACTTTAAGTAATTGCCAGGATATGCATTTTCGATATTAGCAATTCAATTTCACTAGCTAGTTTTTGATCATATTTAATATCAGGAATTGAGTTTTTATTAGTAAAATATCTGTAACTCCATTTAAATGGCAGATCATTGGGATATTTAACTAGTTAAAATGCAATTACAGATATCAATAATTGCACATTTTTACTAGTTAAAATTCAGTTTTTGATTATGTAATGTTTGTCATCAAGAATTCACCTTTACTGTTTTTGATATCAGAAGTTCATTTTTAGTAGTGGAAATATAATTATTTATTATAAAAATATTTGTACTACTGACAATTCCATTCCTGATGTTAAGGATGATTATTTTAACTATTGAAAACCTAATTGCTGATATCAAAAATCCAGATCCTGGGAATAATTGGTTTGATTTGATTGGTCAAATCAGCTTGCAACAAATATAAGCAGTGTCTTGTTGAAGAGATTTGACTGATCTGGACTGTGTGTTTTCTGCAGGGTCCTCCCACAGATGCCCCCGCTGTGGACACAGCTGAACAGGTGTACATCTCCTCACTCGCCCTGCTGAAGGTCAGGATACACATGATTCTTCTCTCTCACACTCACCCTCCACGCCTGTTCTTGCACTGTGCAAAATATAGTGTAACAGTAATGGTTCATTTCTTCTGGTTTGGTTTGTATCATGGTGTTGTTGTCACAGTTTCAGTTTGATTCTGTTAATAAATTTTATATTGCTATTATGGGTGTATGATTAGAATAATTTGAGGCCAAAAACATTATTTTTGCCCTGTGATTGGTCAGTGCCAGTCTGATTGTCAGTATTTAAGAGCGCAAGCATTAAGTTAAATGTCTCCATTGTTTTTGTAATTTTTCCTCTCTCTCAATCTATCTCTTTGTCTGTGTGTGCAGATGCTGAAACATGGCCGTGCTGGTGTGCCCATGGAAGTCATGGGTCTGATGCTGGGGGAGTTTGTAGATGATTACACTGTACGCGTGATTGACGTGTTTGCCATGCCACAGTCAGGAACAGTGAGTGAAAATGTTCCCATTGACTAGGGGTGTGTGATATTGACAAAAAAAGATCTATCTATCTATCTATCTATCTATCTAATAATTATACAATATTTTGCTGAGTGTGTTTTTGTGCTGGTACTTCGGCCGGTACATTCATTGAATCATTCATTCAAACAGTTTGTTCAAAACAGCTCATTCATTTAGAAATGAAGTGTGACTGTCTTTATAAACGGATCATTAAATCACGGACTCAAATGATTTGTTCAAAAACTGACTCATTCAGGAATGAAACACTGCAGTGTTGCTCTGAGACGCACACATGTTCTGCTTCAACTTTAGTTTGGAGCTCTTTTTGTTGGCAAAACAGAAAAAAAATTAGTATTGTTTCTAAAATGTAACTCACTCAGTATTAACTTCTTGTCCGTTGAACTGTTGTATAAAATTAATATCACATTCACTCACACACTGATATTCAGGAAACGGCACTCTTGCTTGTGTGATATTACTTAACTATATCATATTTTATAAGGATGAAAACCCATACAGGAATGGGCTTCATCTTGCAGTGAATGCTTTTGTACTCTCAAAAATGATGTGTTTTTGTCTGTTTGTTTGCAAAGTGAGTACATAATGTCAGCTCGCACATCATTAAAACAGCAAGTACGATATTATCGAAGACAATAAATATCTCCCACCCTCACCAACGACTTGATATCCTGACTAAAGTGTTTTTTTCCCCACTCAATTATTATTGTATTTCAAAAGATGTCCCATCACATTTGAATCACTGTATTTAACAGCAAGCTCTAGTGTGTTTTACACTCTACACTGTGTTCACCCGTGCTTCTAAAGTGATTCTGGATGTGTGTTCCGTTGACAGGGTGTGAGCGTGGAGGCCGTGGACCCTGTTTTTCAAGCCAAGATGTTGGACATGTTAAAGCAGACGGGAAGGTGAGAGAATGGTGAAAACATAACTACTGCTCTGTGATGAAATTGTATGTCGGATTGTGAGGGTTTGCGATCTCTGTGTTGAAGGCCTGAGATGGTGGTGGGCTGGTACCACAGTCACCCTGGTTTTGGCTGCTGGTTGTCAGGTGTGGACATTAACACACAGCAGAGTTTTGAGGCGCTGTCAGAACGTGCCGTTGCCGTGGTGGTCGATCCCATCCAAAGTGTCAAGGGAAAGGTAAAAGTCCATAAACATATGCAAAATTTTAAAGCAGTAGGTCGTTATTTAGAAGTATTTTCATTTTACAGATGTTAGCACTTCTCACACGCACATTATTCAGAAATTCAGAGATCTTTCTTTTCTTCTGGATATGTGAATGTGCGCTCACACTTCCTGTCAGAGTGTGAGAGTCATGGATGCCTGATTTTTTTTGTTTCTTGTCTGTTTGCCGCTGTGAGCTCTATTAGCACTCTCTGAACCACGTGAGAAAGTGTGAGGACTGCATCTCTCCCATCAGCCTTGGGTAGGGGGATGGGGACAGGAAGAGAGATTATTATAGGAGAAGGTATTATAGGAAGAGGATAGGGGCATTTAAAAAAAATAAATAAATAAAAAAGAGAGAGAACGCAAATAACATATTGTACAGATATGCTCAGATATGATATAATTTTATCATTTTGATGGTTATGTAAATATTTTTGGAGCCAGAATATTTACTATTCAAACTTGGGGGTAAATAAGATTTTTTTTAAAAAGAAAAAGAAATGAATGCTTTTATTCAGCAAGGATGCATTAAATTAATCAAAAGTGACATTATAGACATTTATAATTATCTACAGTGGGTATATAGAAAAGAATCACCCCCTTTAAAATAATCACATTGTGTTGCTTTGTAGCCTGAAATGAAGATGGACACATTTTTTGTTTGATCCAGCTGTATTTACATCTGGAGCTTTGGAGCGCCAGTTAGTGTAATGGAGCGGTGAGCCATCCAGTCGAGTCAAAGCATCAGCTAAAATAAGCAGTTTGGTTAATTGTCTCAAACACATCATCAGGACAATTTCATTTTTAACATACAACTTTTAATAAATATTACATAACATAAATAAAATAATCAATTTACTACATATATTATAAAGATAAAAAGACAGATAGATAGATAGATAGATATATAATATAAATAAAATAATAAATATACTATATATAGTATATAAAGAGAGAGAGAATAGAGACAGACAGACAGACAGACAGATAGATAGATAAATAGAGGTATACAGTGGGTATAGAAAAGAATCACCCCCTTTAAAATAATCACATTTTGTTGCTTTGGAGCATGAAATGAAGGCGGACACAGATTTTGTTTCATCCAGCTGTATTTATTCAGTGCAACTTATAACATCCAAGTGAAAGATATAACACCATGTTAGATTTTTTTTTAAACCAGAATCAGAGTTGGAAAAAGGATCATCCCCCCTTTTTGTCAGTATTTTGTTGAACCACATTTTGCTTTAATTACAGCCTTTAGTCTGTTGGGATTTGTCTCCGTTTCTACTAACTTTGCACATCTAGATTTTGTAATATCTGCCCACTCTTCTTTGCAGAACTGCTCGAGTTCAGTTCAATTTGATGATGACCGTTTGTAGACTGCAGTCTTCAAGTCATTCCACAGATTTTCAATGGGGTTTAAGTCTGGGCTCTGACTAGGTCATGCAAGGACATTCACTTTTTTCTCCTTCAACCACTGTGTGGTCAGTTTTGCTGTGTGCTTTGGGTCATTGTCATGTTGGAAGGTAAACCTTCTTCCCATTTAAAACTTTCTGGCAGAGGGCAGCAGATTTTCCTCAAGAATTTGATGGTATTTTTGCCCCATCTGTTTTTCTCTCTATCCTGACAAGTGCTCCAGTCTCTGCTGCAGAGAAACACCCCCATAACAGGATATTACCACCTCCATGCTTTACTGTAGGAATGCTGCTATTTGAATGGTGAGCTATATTGGATTATCGTTTGGTGTTGAGGCCAAATAATTCAATTTTAGTCTCATCTGCCTCAGAATCTTCAAGGTGCATTTTGGCAAAGTTCAGTCGTGACTGCATGTGGCCTTTCTTGAGGAGTGGCTTTTTTTTTCTTGTAACCTTCCCATATAAGCCACATTTGTAGAGAATGTGTGATATTGGTGTCACATGCACACAATGACATTGTTATAAATTTCTGCAACTGCTTCAGAGTTGCTGCAGTATATATATATATATATATATATATATATATATATATATATATATATATACACATACATAAATTTATGTGCATGGAGAGTCATTGACAAATAATATAATTTACTTAATATATCTTTACTTTATATATTTGAGTCAGGGATGGGGGCAGGCAATGAAACTTTTAGCTGAACTTTAACTTTAGTTGAAGCATTTGACCTGGAAGGTTTCATTGCATTGCCTTGCGCTTGTTTGTTTTCCATTTTAAAATATTCATATCCCACATCTCCAGAGTATCATCGCGTCTCTGTGAACATGGTGCAAGTTTACATGGTTTAAAGAGTGTTGTTGTGAGTTCTTCATGGTTTCAGCACTACATGGTCTCTCTATCTTTCTCCTGTGCCTGATGATAATACACCATGTGAGGATCACACACTCACACCGCACATCCTGACAGAGGGAACGTCCCCCTCAGCACAGATGCGGGACACTGCAGGATTTTACACCATTTGGTTCAGTCAGGATCTAACGAGTCCCCAGGGTTCAGGAGGCGTTACTTCATGTATGTGTGTGTGTGATCGATACTTTCTACACAATCCCTCCCTCTTTTGTCCAAAGCAAGAACTCCATCAAAAATCCGGCTATAGGGAGAGAGAAACCGGTGTGCTGAACACTGCTGGGCGGTGCGGCGCGCCATATAGCCTATTTTTGGCCGAAAACTGAAAATGGCTTTTTCGGCCGATAATTTCGGTGCATTCCTACTTAAAACCATTTTTTTGTTGGTGACATTCTAATGGCGTAAGACTTTGCACGGTAGTGTATATGATATGATCATCCTCAATGGTGCACTTGCTCCAATGCTTACAGTATCAAGCTGTCTCTAAAGTAACATACAGTCTAATCCTGAATTCATAGAACCACAGCAGAAAAAACTAGCCCAGAATGGCATGGTTTTACAACTAGAACCACTCTGCCCTATGGTGGAGAAGAGGTTTATATCACCACCCTAAACTGTCTGTCACTTCTCCTCCATTATGTGTATGTGTGTATATGCTCTACACAGTGTTTGTGTGGGCAGGCCTGACCTGTATGTGAGCTCAGGTTTGCTGTCATCGCATATGTGATGTGACAGCACAAAGCATTAGCTATTGTTGCAAAGCCTGTGCTCTTACTGTAAATGTGTCTCTCTCTATCTTTTGTTCCTTCGGATTACATCAAATTTTATTTACTGGTGTCCTCTCACTCTCTAGAAACAGAGCGAGGTTGCTTTGTAGCTCCCATAATGCATTAAAACTAAAACTTAAAAACAAAACATGTTTATAAGCCATTGATTAGCTACAGTGACGTGAACGGCACTTTTGATTTTTTCTCTCCAGGTTGTGATTGATGCTTTCAGGCTAATAAATGCCAATATGATGGTACTGGGTCACGAGCCACGTCAAACCACTTCTAACCTGGGACACCTCAACAAGCCCTCTATTCAGGTTCATTTTCAATATGTCTCTCTACGATAAATATTTTTTAAAAATAAGTTAAATATTTATTATATATATTCTTACTATTATTTATTACGGGTTGTTTCTTTTTTGCAGGCTTTGATTCATGGGCTCAACAGACATTATTACTCCATTACCATTAACTACAGGAAGAATGAATTGGAACAGAAGGTTTGAACTTGTAGATAATGTTTAAACATGCTTTTCGTTCTTCATTTGTTGTAACTAGACAGTCATAGTGTGTGTTTGTGTTCAGATGTTGCTGAACCTCCACAAGAAAAGCTGGATGGAGGGTCTGACCCTGCAGGATTACAGTGAACACTGCAAACTGAATGAGACCATTGTCAAGGAGATGCTCGAACTGGCTAAAAACTACAATAAGGTAAGAAAAAGTACAATGACAAGGGATTCTTGCTCAACTTTATCCCGGAGATCTTTTGACAGTGCCTTGCCACCCATAGTGGATTGTTTGCTTCACAGGAAAAACATGCGTTCTAAAGTATATTAAGATAGTAAACAGATGTTTTAAATTGTAATAATATTTCAAAAATAATCCTATTTATTCTGTGTTTTTCCACAAAAATAATGCAGCCATGGTGAGCAAAAGAGACTTCTTTCAAAAACATAAAAAAAATCTTGACACCAAACTTTTAAAAGGTGGTGTACAGTTTATTTTAATGATGCTTACATTCCAAAGCTATTTCTTTGTAGGATCCCAAACGGCATTTGGAAGAGCATGTGGATGTTCTTATGACATCCAATATTGTGCAGTGCCTCGCAGCGATGTTGGACACAGTTGTGTTCCAGTGATTTCCCTCTCTGTCTGTGCATAAATGTTCATATTCTACAACTGTTTTGTCTTTTTAAGAAATAAACACAAAATTCCAGTAATACCATTTTCTTTCCATCATGGACATCAAGGGAAGGTTCACATGTAAAGACAAGCAACTGTTAAACTATATGTCCAAAAATATATAAAAAGTATGTACTGTAGTTTTCAGTGTAAATCAGTTGTCCTCCCCTTGAAGCTCCAGGCTCTGAGAGAGATTTTCACAGAACAACACTGAAACACCTTATTTAAGATGACAGCACTTCAGGACCACACTTAAGTGAGCATCAGTGTGAAATATTTATTTGCCTGCTCGGTAAACAGGGTTGTTCCTATCTAAAAGGTTTCACTTGAATTCAGGAATATTTTTTAACCTCTTTTCCTTTCAAACTCTGAATCGGAGTTTTCAAATCTGTACCTATTAAATAGCATTTTCTCCGAAATTAAGCAAATATGCAAAATATTGCACAGAAATTGTTTGTTAATTTTTATTTGAAGATTATTTGATCACTTCCGCTATGAACTAGATTCCGATATGGATTAATTAGATTTAAATAATGTAACCCATATTCCTTTATTTTATTCTCTCATCTGGCATTTTGTACCTCAGCTTATCCATTTTATGAAAGTTTTATGCTCACCTTATATTGTTAAAATCAGTACTGAAGGCCTTCAGGCACGTTTTACGGCAAACTGTTTTTAAACGCAAAAACGTGCCAGTTATCTATTCTGTTAAATGAGTCCGTTGAGTGATACGAGTTATGAAAATATAGCACCAGTTCAGCTGTCATTATGCAAAAATATTCCACCTTAAACCAAATGGGAAAAGCTATAAAGCTGCTTAACTAAATAAAATTAAAACAAAACGCTGCCTATTAATAAGTAATAGGCTAATACTTAAAAAATAGTGTCCGAACGCTGCTGAAAACAAAAACCAAGACCTTTTTGATAAATGTCCGCTATATAGATTTTGGATTGTCACGATCAGATTCTTTTTGTGGTTGTTTTCTTCGGTTTATAGTGATTTCGCAGCTATTTTAATTACAGAAGTCAGGTAGCAGGGCCATTTTACTCCAAAAAAAAAGCTTACATCTACTTTAATACCAATCTCAATGTAAATACCAGCGCACTGCCCACTGCCACTTCATTTTCCTATATTAAGCTCGGTGAACACGCGCTCCTGGCACATGCAGCAGTGAGCGTGAACAACCCAAAGCAGCATGTCTGAGGTCTGAACGCAGGTTGAACAAGCAGAACTTTATGAGTTATGCACCTGCAGCAACCCCCCTCACCGTCCGCGCTGGCCAACAAACCGGTGTTGACGCACATCACCGCCCGCGTCTCCTCCTCCCGTGACACCCTGATGAACGAGCCACCGTTAAAAAGACTCTCGACAGAGATGAGGAGCCCCTCAAACGCTCTGGATTACGTTTCCGCGGGAAGTGCGGACAAGTGTAATTTGCCTGAATCAAGTCAAGCGCGGACAGATTTCGCCTCATCTTCTGCCATGTTCTCGTATTCGCGGCAGCCTGTAGTGCCCGGGCTCCCGCCACTCTCCAGTCACTACTTGACACCTCGCCCGGTCATCAGCAACGGGCCGTATGAACTGAGCTACGCGTATTCACAGCCATACGGACAAACTTACCTAAACTCCGCCGTCTATCCTTTCGCCTCGGTGCCCGGAAAAGCCCAGGTTTACCTCTGTAACCGGGCGCTGTGGTTCAAATTCCACAGACACCAAACAGAAATGATCATTACTAAACAGGGGCGGTAAGTCTACTTTTTTTTTTAAATAAATGTTTTCATTTGTATTGGTTATTTAAAAAAATAGATGAAAAGAAAAGACTATCAAGAGAATGACCTTTGTTTATAGCCTAGTTTTGGATAATTTGTAGATTAATATTTGAATTGTATTTGTTAAATATTTTATTAATGTCAGTATAATAGTTTTTTAATTAAATTGGTAATTAGGCTATTATAAATTAATTATTTTGGAAAAGTAGGCTACTTTTTCCAGTTCAGATTAGGCTACTGCAGGCGGATGTATATTAGTCGTTGAATGTTTTTCTTTAATATTTTTGAAATATTTATTTATTTATTTATTTATTTATTACTGATATTTTACTTTTGGAAAAGTAATTTGTTTTTTCGGTTCATTTTCATGCAGCCGGATGTTTCCGTTCCTAAGTTTGAGTGTTGCTGGTCTTGACTCGAC
>NW_015555778.1:1159903-1171164 GCF_001515605.1 Sinocyclocheilus anshuiensis | reverse complement strand
AAATGTATTTCTATTTTTTAAGGAAACCGAGTATTCACGCACCCGGACTCTCCAAACACTGGCGCGCACTGGATGCGTCAGGAGATCTCTTTTGGAAAACTGAAGCTGACGAACAACAAGGGAGCTTACAGCAACTCTACTCAAGTGATTTATTATTTCATTTTCTCTAAGAATCAGTAGAAGTATGTTAGTATGAATATATAGGGTGAGTTCAGCAAAAACATCAGGTCAGTATTCCAATAAACTGTCTTTGTCATTCTGAATGTATTTTCATTTGCCAGCAATCACCATAAGCAACACATGTTAACATTTAACTGATTTCAGCTTGCACATGAAAAATGACCTTCACACCACTATTAAAATTACCTTGGGGTACAATCACTAATCACTTTTATGATACTTTTTTTTCTAATTATTCATATGATTTATTAATGTAATGTATATATAATACACACACATACACATGTATGTATATTAATTCCTTCTATACAGTTTGTGAAGTCTCTTATGGGAATGGGGAAAAAATAGCATGTTTTTTTTTAATGTTGATTCTTTTTCTGTGTCTTTCAAGATGATCGTCCTACAGTCTCTCCTTAAGTATCAGCCAAGGGTGCATGTGATTGAAATAAACAAGGGTGGAAATGAAGATACAAGTGATCCTGATAGAGTACAGACATTTACCTTTCCTGAAACACAATTTAGAGCTGTCACAGCTTACCAGAATACCGATGTAAGAACTAGTCTATCGCTGCATTCATTTACATTACAAAAAAAAAAATGCAATATGAACTTATTTAATGAATATGTTTCTTTATCTCCTCAGATAATTCAGTTAAAAATTGATCACAATCCATTTGCTAAAGGATTTCGGGATAATTATGATAAGTAAGTGCATTTCCATGCAAATGAATGCATTGATCATTATTTCACTTACAGGATTTCAGATCTGAATTTTAATTTGGACTTGACTGCAGAAATTAACATGATGTATTTTAAATTTACTTTAAATAAAATGAATTTAATAATAACAACAATAATGGCCTATTTCTGGTAGCACTTTATATTAAAATGTCTATGTTGCACATATTACAAATGCAATGGGTCTCGGTCACTAATAATTGCATGTATTATTTTATATTTATTATTTTAAATTTGTGTGTTTAGTAAACCCAGAATATGTGCTTTTTGCATACGTGTGGTTTCACTTGTTCCTAAACGTTTTCAAAAATTTGTACTAAAATTTAGTCCGAAAGTTTTAGTAAAAAACGTTTGTGCGCAGATTTCACACAGAAATGCATGCTTAGTGAACAGTAACATGGACATTCTAATGTAAAGAGTGAATTAATTTCCTCCTGGTTTATTTCTCTATGTCTCCAGAAGTTACAGTGGCTCTGACACTGATCGATTGACCCCTACACCCAGTGACTCTCCGCACTCTCAGTTGCTGCCCGGCTCACAGTACTTAATGACAAGTGCTTTATTTCAGGAACAGTTTGTCAACAGTTACACAAAGCCCTGTTTTCCAACTCTTACCCCTGACCCCAGCACTACTGACCGAACACTCAAGTTTACTAACAGCCTTGCGACCTCAAACCAAACCCAAGAGAGCAGCATGGCGTCTGGGCAGCACTGGTTTGTGTCTTCCGCCGCTGCTCCATCATACGAAACTGATATTAACACAGCAGCTCTGGTCTCTTACGCCACAGCGGGGGTCAAAGGACTGCCTTTCACTGGTTGCACTAGTAACAGTTTGGATTACTACACCAGCGCCGCTGGATGGGATTCACGGGGTTCGCAAGAGAACAGCAGTAAAACCATCTCAAATCTTCCTGGTTGGGTTCTAGATGCGAATCTTGAGAGATCAACACAATCTAATTACATGCCTGAGGATGGAGATATATGTTGGAAATAGACCCATCAGCTCTTGGAGTTTCTGAGGAGCTGGAAGGTAAAGATGCCACGGATTTGACATGGTCCAAACCCCAATCTTCCATTAAATCGGTCAGTTCCAGTGATTTAAGGATTTTGGATGAGGCTCAACTGAAAAATCCTTCTATCAATCCAGTTTCAGATGTTCAGACTGCAAAAGACACGCAGGTCTCACAGAACAGGGCCAAAAATGAGATTAAAGAATCTGACTTTTTTCTTTTGGACGCTCAAACATAAACCTCCCTGGGCTCAGTGTGCAATTAAAATGTTATTAATATAGAAATAACATTATTATGAAGATTTATGTATACATCATTTATTTATTTTCATGTTATACGTTACCATTGAAGATGAATGAGAACATCTCCAACTGTCTAAACTTGATGTATTTGATGGCTTATATGGGTATATTCTTTTTTTATTATATTATTACGATTATTTGTGATGATGGTAATATGAAAAAAAGAAAATAATTATTAAGACCAACATCGGTATTTGATACAACAAACAGCCTCAATATAATCAATCTAGATAAATTATTAGCCTAAAATCACGTTTAATATGAAAATGTATTGATTGTGATCTATCAAAACAGTATCTTGATTAAAAAGAAAAAAAAATGATTAGATGCTTATTGTGAAATATAGAATATTAATTTGAATTTATGACATATGACACATGTATAGACAACATAAAACTGTGAGATGTTGTGTATAAATAAATCCCCCACAAATCTTTGTAACTTAAATTACAGTTTAGATTCAGTTGCTGTATTATTTGAATGACAACGAAATGAATTGAAATACTTTGCAATACTGACACCTAGCGGAGAATGCATGCTCGTACTATCGAAAGGTGTCGATGAAGGCAGTTCACCAGATTTTGGAACCCCGGCCGGTTGTGTGTCCTTGACCTGGAGGAAATAATAGCTTAATTCTCCCATAAGCAACAGGATTAAACACGGCAGCGGAATCTATCACTACATACAGCTACAAACTCTCTTAGTTACAGGGAAGGGATCAAGAAAAGAATGAAGCTCATTCAGCAGCTGTTGAACCCGAAATAACCAGAGACCACCTTCACACAGCAACTCTGCTGGCCTGAGCATATGTTAGTATTTTCGACGCATTTCTTACATAAATACATAATAAAAATAGTACAAAATAAAATAAACAGAATATGATTTTCATAAGGGTAAATAAAGTATGTTGAGGGAACTATTTCTTCCAGCACAAAAAAAATTTATATTATAGTTGTTTTATATATGTATATATGTGTGTGTGTGTGTGTGTGTGTATATATATATATATATATATATAATTTTTTAATGCACACAAGGTGGCGCCAAAGGAACAGTTTGTTGTCTACTCAGTCCTTGAAAACCATCAGTAAAGCACTATGCACTGTATGCCTTTGATAGGAGATGGGTTTATGTGAAAGTGGGTTTGTAGATAAAGCATATTATTTCTCTTACATGCGAGGGGATGAACATTCCTCCAGTTTAGATCAGGTAGAAATATCACTGAAAGCTGTGCATGTTCACTTTTTACATTTAATAGCCTACTTTAAGACGAGTAAATGTCAATCTCGTTTTTTTCTTCTTCCCTAAATCACGTTGTTTAAATTGTTTGTGCTGTAAATGTAATTCCACTGACTGCTGGCTATTGTGGTATAGACCTATCTTTCCATGCTGGATGGATTTATATTGAAAGCCATTTTATAGGCACGCACCCTAGTAGCCTATGCTATTGGACATGTCTACTGTTACTGACCAGGAGCTTAATAGCCTACTTTAAGACGAGTAAATGTCAATCTCGTTTTTTTCTTCTTCCCTAAATCACGTTGTTTAAATTGTTTGTGCTGTAAATGTAATTCCACTGACTGCTGGCTATTGTGGTATAGACCTATCTTTCCATGCTGTATGGATTTATATTGAAAGCCATTTTATAGGCACGCACCCTAGTAGCCTATGCTATTGGACATTTCTACTGTTACTGACCAGGAGCAATACATGCAGTTGTTTTTGTGACAACATGCCCAATAGTAGTCGTGACTGTATTCTGATATCGAAATCTTAGTTTAGGGCACTTAATTCATATTTTATTTTTTAATATAGCCTATTTTTATTGTTTGGAACTAGTGGTTTAAAAAGCAACATAGGCCTACATTGCAAGATCAAATACACACGTTTTACTTAAAACAGTGAAATAGCCTATAGCCCATGTGACAACTAGCCTCCTATTTACAAACTATAAAAAGTTAATATTTGTAAGAAATCGACTTTTTGGTATAACCAAACAGACTGATTCAGGCTATTAAATTAAATCCAGTTTATTTAGGCTAGATGTCAAACCTGAAGCGCGACATTTAGTTTAAGTTCGGATTTTTGTTTTTATAACTCAGCGCGCTCTTTACACGATATTCTCACATTTCGTAAATCATATGGGGAGTGTGGACTCACACCATGGATGATTTTAAGGACTTTGCAGAACACTTGAATACCCATGGTTTCTGTTAACTCACGTGCTGCCGGTCGCAGCTGCGTCACGCGAGCGCAAATGACGCGCTGAAGGAGAGCAAGCGAAGACAGAGCGAAAAAACCCGACGGTTACTACATTGCTACCGAAACCGCATCAACATACATGACATTTTCTCTACGTTCCTAACAGTATCTTAGAGAAAATCCTCCACAGACGAACAAGACAGTATAAGCCAGAATATCAGGGATGGATGTGAAAGATCAAGGAGCGCAGATGGAGCCGCTGCTTCCTGCGGTAAGAACCGGTTTCATCTTTCACGTTGGGGTCCGTCAGTGGAGGGGCAATGACATGATGCTGTTGTGTGTTGCGGAAAAAGGGTTTCGGTGGTTCGAGCCGCATTGGGTTGGAGCCCATTATGGCCATCATTCACCCACCCCCATTGGAAGACAGTGTGTTTAATTATTCATTGCACCTTTAATACAGACTAATTTACTGCGAAAATGGCTTCACGTTACATGGATGCGGCGTTTGTAGTGTGACACGGTTCACACCTGCTTGCGTGGCTTATGCATTTAATTACACACGCATATGACGTACAGTATGGGCATTAGATGCATGCATGTGCGGTGCGCTCAGCATTCTCATGAGTTGCAAGCATCAAATTTACCCAGCATTGCTGTTGAATTTGATGAGACCTTCACGTGTGATGATTTCACCTGTTCACCTAGTTTACATTGATTTCCATGTATTTATGGGTTGGGGAGGCCATATAGCCTATAAAAATTGGTCAGTAGCTCACCTGGTAAAGTATATTGCATTTGCGATATGAAGTGCTTGCGAGTCCTGTGAAACACAAATCACGATTGAGCTTAAAGAAGCAAGCTATATGGTATGGTTGCTTCAACAAGTGATTTTTTTATTCCACATTTGCTTTTGTTAATGCTGTTGTTTAGGTTTACTGTAGGTTGTATGTTAATTTCAAATGCAATAGAGCTTTAAAGGGGTCATATGATGCGATTTCAATTTTTCCTTTCTCTTTGGAGTGTTACAAGCTCTTGGTGCATAAAGAAGATCTGTGAAGTTGCAAAGACTAAAGTCTCAAATCCAAAGAGATATTCTTTATAAAAGTTAAGAGTCAGCCACGCCTACCTAAAACGGCTCGTTCGAACACGCCCCCACATATCTACCTCACTATGTGGGAAGATTTGCATAACGCCGCCCAAATGTTCACGCAAAGAAAGAAGGCGTAACTTTTATTCTCGCTGTAGTTTTGTTGCCGCTGCAGCCATGTCGTGAAGACGCTGTGTGCTTCGTTGTGAAAGCGAAACTACTTTGTTTGGTCTTCCAAAAGAGGACGATATCCGCTTCGTCATGCCTAGAGCTGATCCGTGCTGGTTGCTGAGGGAATACATCAACTTTCACCGTGGATGAAGCGGAATCCAGCCCGGGGTCCGTCACATGTGGTTGCCGCTCATTCATCGGATCCGCCGGGCGCGCCGTTCTCAACCCCGCTGCCTCAGCTCACTCTATCCCGGCCTCAGCTCACGCCAAGCCGGGGCTTCCCCTCAAGCTAGGCCGCTGTGTTTTTGTTGTGAAAGAATAATGTTCTTTTTAGCAGCATCATATGACCCCTTTAAACTTTTAGCGCCACTCCAGACCTGCCACGATACCCACAACAACCAGTGTAATAAAACATTGCCAGATTTACATCTGTTTCAGATAAAACTGAACATAGTTTAGCACTATTCACTGGACATTACATTTTAAAATTAGCTAAATTGTATGCAAGATGTAACATAATCATTTTCCAGAAATGTTGCCACTGGCACCTTTTTCCAGTGAGCCTGGGTTGGATAGTTCACCCAAAAATAAAAATGCTGTCATCATTTACTGATATCATTCCAAACTTGTATGGCTTTCTTTTTTCTATAGAATATGAAAAAATTATATATTTTTAAAAATGTATTTTTGTACAGTATTTTGTACAAGTAAGTTCCAGTTGTTTTGGACCTCATTGTCTTTTGATGAACGGACAAAACCAGCTAAAAATGTTTTTCAAAATATCTTCTTTTGTGCTCAGCAGAAGAAAGAATGCCATGCGGTTGGGATTGATATAGGGTCCAGAATTGGTTGACCATTCATTAGAACTTTAAGGGTCATGGTTTACATCCCAAACACCGGGATTAATCAAAGTATATTTCATGGCTTTCCCAGCCCGTGTTTCATTGTCTCTTGGTTAAGTGACCCCAAAACAAGCAGCACTCTCTAGCCTCTTACTGTAATTGCTCTTCATCCATGTAAAAAAAAAAAAAAAAAAATTGATTGGATCAACGCAAAAAAGCAGCAGCCATCTTAACACGGGCTTTTAGAGCCATGGTCTCTGCTCCTTCTGACAGTTTGGTGCTGGAGTTGAGAAGAGTCGGCCCACATCCTATTGATTCTGCCATCCATTCAGTCCTAAACAAAGACACACAATCTCACCCGGCTCCTCAGAAGATATTCACACACACTGTGTTTGTCGTTGCATTCCTGTCTAATCCTTATGTGCACGTTTCAAAAGGTTTCCAGACATTGCTAAGAGGAGTGTACACTTACAAAATCCTTAAGTACAGTTCGTGCATATGCAGCAGCAAGGCTTTATCAGCCACTTCCACCATTTGAACACCCATATGAACTTTATCCATGTACTATAAATACATCAGAAAACCAGACTTTCAGTACAGCGTAGTGTAAGACAAAAAGCAGATGCTGACCTCGGAATTGCACCAAGAGAGTATTTATAGTGTTGAAGAAAGTATTGGAAGTTTCCATTTAGGATACGGACTCAAATTCATGATCAAGTTGTCATGTTGTCAATCATTAGGAGCCATGCTTTTTTATGATCTATAATGTAGCAGCATTTGATATGTTTCACAAATGTATTGTTCAATCTTTATTTCATACATAAAAATGGGCCAAAAGGGGACATTTACAATCAAGAAATCTTTTGTAACATTAAAAATGTCTTTGTCACTTTGATCTATTTAATGAACCCTTGAATAAAAGTATTAATTTCTCTAAAAAAACTAATATTTTTTTCTTCTTTCTTTCTTTTTCCCCCTGATATTATATATGGCATAAAGGTTGAAAAACTAACAAGAAGTTGAAATTGTAAAAAATGCTGCTCAAATATAACATTAAAAAAAAATAAGATTAAGAATATGTTTTTTTGTGATCTTTTGGCTGAGCTGAGGGACAGATTGAACCTATCGTCACTGGCAGAGATCCAGCGGTCGGTTGAATCCACTGGGCTGGTACATTTCACTGTAGCTCTCAATGTGAGCTGAACCGATGCCAGCGATCTGAGTTCCAGAGGGCCTTTTCTGACCATCATAACTAAGTCACTGCCCGCTTAGCTGCAGCTGGTGCCCTGAATGCTGATGTGTGTGTGTGTGTGTGTGATAAAACAGGTCAAAGAAGAATGAGCAATCTTTGTCTATCAGCCTTAACACAGAAATTAGTACATATTTTTTTTATTCTTCATGTTAGTACATTTGTACTGTTCCTTCATCTGATCTTCTGAATCATGTGTTCAGTCTTTAACTCTGTGGTTAATCTTTCAAGACCACATCAAATCAAAATGAGAGTTTTGTGGCTTTTAGTGCACGTCTGTTTGTGTTGAGACCATTTATATTTGAGTAAAACGTAAAAATTATCCTTCTGCGAATATACCCGTGCAGTTGTTCTCTTTCGGGACCTAAAATATGGATGTGGTGCGGACAAAAAAAACAAAACAGGATATGATATTGTAGAGTGGACCGTCTTAACTGTGTGTCAAGGTCAATAAGTCTCCTAAAATATAATTTGACATTTTACGTCAAGGCGAGGTTAGTTCAGATTGTAAGATGTCATTTGATGCAACTAACCAAAAACTTCATGGTATTTATGAATTAATAATTTATGATATTTATTAAAAGTATATTTTATCTAGGAAAAATATTGTTTAAAAAAAAAATGATTAAGATGCATATCACATGCATAAACACATTTTTTCACATGATGGTTACACCACATGACATTTTTAGTGTCATTAAATGTCAACATTTCATGAAAACGGTACAAAAGAAATAAACATGAATACAAAGGTTACATTTCTAAGAACTTGACACATGTTTTATACTACCTTATTAAAAATTTACCTTTACCCAATTTGCATTTTCCAGTCAGAAATGACCGGCCTACAAAAAAATTGCTCATAAATTGATATGCTATATTATTATCAAATATTTAGTTTTTGTCAACTTATTTTTGTTCAATTAACATTTTTTTTAAGGTTTTGTATTAAAAAAAAAAAACTGATTGGTTGTAGGCCTCATTGATATGAGCTTATGCACCTCAGTTTTTGAGTGAACGTTGCTAAAATTATCCACAAATAATGTGGGGTTTTTTTCACTCCAAAACTGAGGTGCATAAACTCAAATCACAATTGTAAAGCACTGGGGAATTGTAAAGGTGGGGAAAAATCCCAATAAAGTACAAAAATGATTATAGTTGGCATACCCTGTGTGAGCAAAATCATAGGTTTAAGTCCAATGCAATAACATTTTCTCAGAGTCAAAATGACCGGAACACAATATTAGGGTTAAAGGTTTTTTGAAATGTTTCATATGCATATGCTTTAAAAAAAAACATTGCATGTAGGTTGTAAAAGTCTGAGCTCTTTCTGACTGTAATTATGTGTGTCGTGTAAATACTGATGGTGCGAGTGATTTAATTGCCTTTCCGCTCCTCTGCAGGTTCAGAGTCCTGCTAGTGATAACGGGGTGAGTCCTAGTTCTTCATTTCCTATGTTATGCTTTTCACAGCATGCGCACAATGCAGTGGACTTTGGATTTAATTACTGTTTTGTTTGCAAGAGTGAGCGAGTGTCTGGTTTTCATGCATCCAAATGATGCGATTCGTGACTGATTGGCAGTCAATTTTTAATGTCTCCATGTGAGACTGATGGCGCTTGATTGGATATTTGTAGACACTCAGTGAAGCTTGTCACTAACTGTTAATTCAAATCTCCATCCACAAGCTTTTGGTAACCAGGAGAGTTTAAGAGATATTGAGATATTTTAAGCACCAATCTTTGTTTAGTGTAGAGCAGCCATGAGTCTAAAGAGAGAGAGATGGGGCAGCTTTTAGTATTTTGTCATATAGTGAGCTGGAGAGGAGCCATTGTGAGCAGACGGCGTGACCAAGGGAAGCATGCTGCTCTGGAGGCCATAGAGCTCTGAGACCTGTGGGGAACCTCAGCCTGCTACATGTCTCTATAAGCAGAGATTTATAGGACTACATGCTCGATTCATCTCTTTAATAACCAAACACACCCTGCTTAAAAGCCCACAGTGCTCGTGGGTATGTCATCATCCAAGAGCTGGGGCTCAAATGATGCACCTGAGAGGTTTTGCTGGAAATGTTGATTCACGTGAACTTGTAAGCAAAAATGGCATTAATGTGCAAATGTGATGAGTAGATATGTGTTGATCATGATTATTATAGTGAACTAAAACAGGGCTCGCAAAATTTCAAAATCCCTGGTAGCCCTTCGGGCAGGTACTCTTCAGATTTTGGTAGCCCGAAAATTAATTTAACTAGCCCAAATAAAAAAGGCCTTTTTTTTTAAATATAGAAAATCAGGTAGGAGTTCCTAAATGTCAATCAAAAATATTTTCAATGCACAAATACCAACAAATATGAAGGAAGGAATTTTATTTCCATTTCAGCCTTTAGACCATTTTTATGAAAAGGGATAAATCAAGCATATAAATTATTATGTCAATTTAAAACGTATAAATATTACTGTCTTAGTTGTTTAGATTTTTATAAGGCACATTAACTTCTTTCTCATTTACAAACAGCAAGAAAGGCTTATTGGAAATGCAAATTCATTATCTGCCACGAGGTGGCGCTTTAGGAGCTTTGAAATATTGCGGTTTCCCCGGTAACGGCTGTACAAAAAGCATCTCTGAGCTCATAAAATTAAAATGCCAACGACACGTTTCTGAGGACAGTGACTATAGAATACCCTTAAAGGGACTTTTGGGACAGTCGGTTCCCTTCAGATACATTCAAATAAAGACATCCGCGCCGCGTTTTGACTTGAAATGCGCAGCGCTCATATTTATTCAGTGACATCATTGCCTTTTGAAGTTTAATTCAAAAGCCGTATCGAAGGTGCAGTAGGAGATCTTGGAAAATGCTAACTTTAGCCTGATAGCACTGAAAGCGAACGTCCCACCCTCCCTGCAATCGCCGTCCAAGGCCACGCCCCCTGAACGCATTTACGCTCACAGACCAGAACACCAGAGACAACATTACAATAGGCTACATCAGCGGTTCCCAATCCCAATCCTCGCGCCCTCCTGCTCTGCTTTTTCATATGTATCTCTTATCACGTGCGACGTTTGTTCTATTCGACATTCACCGGTGAGAAAACTTTATAGTACAGTTAGTAAAAGTACTACAATACCATGAAGGAAGATCAGCTTGTTGATGTTTGTCTGCCATTCTCGCTCTGTCTGCACAGCGTGCGTGAACGCGCTGATGGCGTATCTTGTCTGCGCGAACAGGGTGCGCAGAGGTATGCAAATACATATGTTGACTGGCAGGTAGGAAAGCCAATTAAAATGCTCGGACGGAGCGTTTTGATTGGGCGAACATTTCTTGGTCCTACCCCTTCTACAGAATATATAAATACCAGTGGTGGGCCGTGCATTTTACACCTAGGCCTTCAGTGGCGTCCTACATGAATTAATCCATCTCTTCATACCATCATAATGATGCCACGGCTATAGAAACCATAAATATTACACAGTAATGCAGTAT
>NW_015555778.1:1158899-1159661 GCF_001515605.1 Sinocyclocheilus anshuiensis | reverse complement strand
TGCACCAAGAGCTTGTAACACTTCAAAGAGAAAGGAAAAATTTAAATCGCATCATATGACCCCTTTAATGATTGCTATCCGGATGTGAAGAGACTTTCAACCAGCATAACAAAAAATGTTTCTGAAGACAATCACCTATTGCACCTTTAAGTTTGATACAACTCACTTTAGGAGTTTTTAAAGCAGGGGTGGGCAAACTTGGCCCTTCCAGGCCACTTTCCTTCAGAGTTTAGCACCAACCCTAATCAAACTACAGGCAGGTGAGTTTTATCAGGGTTGGATCAAATCTCTGCAGGAAAGTGGCCTGGAAGGGTCAAGTTTGCCCATCACTGTTTTAAAGGAACACTCCACTATTTTAGAAAATAGCCTCATTTTCCAACTCCCCTAGAGTTAAACAGTTGAGTTTTATCCATTCAGCCGATCTCTGAGCTGGGGACTATTTTCAGGCGCTGCGTAATATCATTGCGTGAGCCTGTCGGGCAGAGTGGTGATACATTTTGGTAGCCCGACTGGAAAACACAATAGCCCGGGACGTCGGGCTAGCGATTTTGCGAGCCCTGTAAAACCATTAAAAAAACATTGAAATAAACTTGAAGTAAAATATAAGTTAACTGAAATTAGATTAAAATATACAAAAACGTAAATATTTTTTTTTCTAAATAAAAAAACGGTCCCACTTTATATTAAGTGGCCTTAAAGGGTTAGTTCACCCAAAAATGAAAATTCTGTCATTAATTACTCACCCTCGTGTTGTTCCAAACC
>NW_015555778.1:1136480-1158267 GCF_001515605.1 Sinocyclocheilus anshuiensis | reverse complement strand
CCTTAAACCTACCCATACCACCAAACCTGTCCCTAACCTTACCCGTTTCCCACCTCAATAGCAGCAAAAGTGTTTTGCAATACAATATGAACACAATAAGTACATTGTACTTATTTTTTGTTGTAAGTACATAGTAGTTAAGGCCACTTAATATAAAGTGGGACCAAAAAACCTAATGAAAATGATAAAAACAACTAAATTACTAAAACTTTAACTAAAATCTTTAGTTTTTAAAATCTTTTTAGGCGGATCTAAAGATGAGCACAGCATAGACTGGGCCACGCCCGCCCCAAGGCTGCGCTCACGGGGACTGACTGCTCTCACTGAAAGAGCATTGACCTAGCGAAGCACTTTTGAGAGGAAAAGGAAGGATCAGTTCTCGCTGAGGCCGGAACTTCCTCTAAGAAAGCTTGCGCTCGCTCTCCATCCCTCCGTTCAAAACTGAGTGATGGAAGTTTTATTCAAGCTGGGCACGTCCTTCAAGTTCAGTGCATGCCCAAGCAAACTACTGCTAAAAGCAGACACATACAAAAGAGCATTTGTCCTCTCCTCACTCTCGCAAATACAAGTTCCCCGCCCTCGTACGGCGAACTTCCATTCATAAAATTAGAACCTCTTGCCACCGGGTTCAAGGCTTGGACAGCCATTCCTGGTGTTTCAAGTTGGGTTCTAAATACGTTAAAATGAGATTACTCACTCCAGTTCGCTGGCAGGCCACCTCGTTTCAGAGGTATTATTGACACTTCGGTACGGGACAACAAAGCTCATGTTCTTCGGTCCGAAGTACAAAAATTGCTTGCAAAATGTGCCATGGAAACGGTACCTCTAGCGAACAGAGTGTCAGGCTTTTCAGCCGCTACTTCCTTCTGCCAAAGAAAGATGGTGGGCTCAGACCTATTCTAGATCTCAGACTTCTGAATCGATCTCTTATCAGATGGCAATTCAGGATGTTAACTTTGAAACAGATCTTCGCGCAGGTTTGTCCCGAGGACTGGTTTCTGACAGTGGATCTGAAAGATGCATACTCTCACATCCACATAACCCCTCGCCACAGACCGTTCTTGAGATTCACGTTCGAGTGGCCTATCAGTACACAGTCCTATCTCTGGCCCCTCGAACTTTTATAAAGTGCATCGACGTGGCTCTTTCCCCTCTGAGACAGATGGGAATCCGCATCTTGAATTATCTCGACCATTGGCTGGTTTTAGCCAGATCAGAACGGGAACTAATCGCACACAGATCACTGCTGCTCAGCCATCTGGAGTGCCTCGGGCTGAAAATCAACCCGCACAATAGTCATTTGTCTCCCAGACAGCGAGCGGTCTTTCTGGGGACTGTGATAGACTCTGCCCGGATGCGGGCATGGCTTACGCAGGAACGTTCCCTGGCTATTCAGCGACTGGCGGCATCTTTCAAACCAGGGACTCCACGTCCCCTCAGGATTTTCCTCCAGGAGGAAGGTAGTTATAACAGACGCCTCCAACACTGGTTGGGGCGCTCTGTTAGAGGGCTATCCAGCGTCCAGCTCCTGGTTGATCCACGAGCGGTGCCTCCATATCAACTACCTCAAAGATGATGGTGGTTTTTCTGGCCCTAAAAACCTGCCTGTCAGCCTTAAGGGGGCCCCACATCCTGGTCAGATCGGACAACATGATGGTGGTAGCCTATATCAACCACCAAGTTGGTCTCAGTACAGGATGGCTTGACGCCTCCTACTTTGGGCACAGGGAAAACTCCTCTCAATCAGAGTGGTTCATGTGCCGGGCAGTCTGAACCTTGGTGAAGACATGCTGTACAGAGGCAATGTAGCTCCGGGAGAATGGACACAACATACTCAGATGGTTCAGGAAATCTGGTCTGTCTTCGGGAGGGCAGAGGTTGACCTCTTCGCCTCAGAAGACAACTCTCACTGCACGACTTATTTCTCCATGCAGCGAGATGCGCTGGCCCATGATTGGCCCAGCTCTTGCCTGTACGCCTTCCCCCCCGATTGCCCTGCTTCCTCAGGTCATTAGACGGGTCAGGGAAGTCGGTTGCTCATTCCTCCTGGTGGCCCCACTTTGGAAGAACAAAACTTGGTTCCCTGAGTTAGTGCAGCTGTCAGCAGCTGCCCCGTGGCCGATACCATTATGGAGGGACCTTCTCTCGCAGGCGAAGGGCATGATTTGGCACCCCCGGCCAGAGCTGTGGAGCCTTCATGTCTGGACCCTCGACAGGAGTCTATACAACTCCCAGCAAGAGTGAGCAACACCATTTTAGAGGCTAGAGCACCGTCTACGAGACAACTGTACGCCCTTCAATGGTCAGTCTTTTGTGACTGGTGTGCAGCATGAAACCTAGGCCCGGTGCAACTTTTTTCGCAAGAGTTGCTGGACAACGGGCGTGCCCCTTCTACGCTCAAAGTTTATGTTGCAGCCATCATAGTGAATCATTCTCTCGATGCTAGCCAGTAAATCGCCGGAAACGACTTGGTCGTTAAGTTCTTGAGGGGCGCCCGGAGATTGAATACTCCTCGTTCTCAGACCGTGCCAACCTGGGACTTGTCCATAGTCCTGAGTGCCCTACGGAACCCTTCCCTTTGAGCCACGTGGATTTTGTCTATTTAATCTGCCTATTTCTCCCCAAGGGTGGAAATGGTTATATCTGCAGTCCTCAGCTGTGCTTGGGACTCAGTTTGGCTCATGTTCCTTAGGGGTCCTTAAACTAGTGCTCCGAGACTGGGCTCGCCCCATTCGGCCAACCTGCGGCCCATGTCGCTTAAGACCACCCTCCTTATGGCATTAGCATTGGTCAAGCGAGTGGGTTACTTGCAGGCACTGTATTTTCAATCAGTGCTTCCTGTCTTGAATTTGGGCCCAATGACTGTAAGGTCGTCCTCAAGCCAAGACAAGGTTATGTACCTAAAGTGCTCTCAACTCCGGTTAGAGCCCAGGTTATTACCCTTCTAGTACTCCCCGCTGCAGATGGTGAGCAGGGTCCCAATCCACTCTGCCCGGTTAGGGCTCTTAGAGCGTACGTTGAGTGCTCTGGTCTTTTCAGACAAACAGAGCAGCTCTTTGTCTGCTTCGGAGGCCACAGTAAAGGGATGCTGGTTACGAAGCAGAGACTTTCCCGCTGGATAGTAAATGCTATAGCCTTGGCTTATGCCTCAGAAGGCTTGGAATGCCCTATCGGGGTGAGGGCCCACTCCACCAGAGGAATGGCCTTCTCCTGGGCGTGGTCCAGCGGAATTTCTATAAGTGAGATTTGTCTGGCCACCGGCTGGTCGTCGCCGTCCACATTTGCCAGATTCTATAATTTAGACATCCTTGCCCTGTAGACACAGATTTTGTCTAATTAATCTGCCTATTTCTCCCCTAGGGTGGAAATGGTTATATCTGTAGTCTTTAGCTGGGCTTGGGACTCAGTTTGATTTATGATTGTGCGGCCGCCAGCTGGTCGCTGCCGTACTCTTTGATAGATTTTATATTTAGACGTCCCTGCCCTGCAGGCATGCATTTGTCTTTTTTATCTACATATTTCTCCCTTAGGGTGGAAATAGCTATATCTGCAGTCCTCAGCAGTGCTTGGGACTCAGTTTGGCTCATGTTCTTTAGGAGTCCTTAACTGAAGTGCTCCAAGACTGGGCTCGCAGAGCAGGTCATTCTGTATCTGCTCATAGCACGGCGTGATTGGATGCGATCCCCATTCACAACGTGAGAGAATGTTCAAAAGGGAACGCTCCGGTTACTGACGTAACCTTGGTTCCATGAGATAAGGGAATGAGCGTTGTGTCACTTGCTGTGCTATAAGCTGCACGCTAAATGATAACTGTCGCTTCAATCGAATAATTCTGATGAAATGGCGCGCTGAGCCGACTTATATAGAGGTCGGCTCCGCCCATTCTGGCGGTCTAGAGCGCCATTGGTTTGTGCAGCTACACAAACGTGAACAAATCAGGCTTCAGTACCAGTGTAAACAGGAGTTTCCCCATACACAACGCTCGTTCCCTTATCTCAGGGAAACGAGGTTACGTTTGTAACCGGAGCGTTCTCAGTTCATGACCCCTTAAAATTTTTATCAATATTGTGGTATGGAAAGCATGGATCTTCAGAGACAAAATATTATAATTCAATTATTCTTAACTTGACATGGCATCATAAAACATGCTGTGCTCATGGTGCAACACACAAAATAAATTTAAGATATGTTGCAATAGCCAAAGATATCTGTCTTGACGCATGAGTATATAGACCAGATGGATTGTGAGAAAGCTTATTATATCAACGGCCCCCAAGTCATATAGTGGAATAATATCATACACATTAGGCTATTTCTCAAAACAAGGCTGTAAACAGGAAACTTAGAGCGGTCGTGTGTAGCTTTTTCATGGAGTTATGTCATGAGAAATTCTTTTTTGAGGAATTCTATTTTAGCTCATTGTACTATGAAAACATACAGTAACTTTCAGAACTCAAATTCCTTCAAAGTTTAAAAGTCTTCATGTTAGTTTGTCCTTCAATCTTCAAAACTTTTTTTTTAATAGCCAAAATTCAAATTTGTATTGGAATCTTGGAACAGTTTAAATCTAATTCCGAAACTGAATTTAATTCACATTCATTTCTGAGGGGCAAACAATTGAAAATGAAAAATTGGTTTTACTTCTAGTGCTTGGATGTTTGGTTGTGTGTGGGCAAAATCTTAAAATTGATTCTAATATTACAAATAACTTTTTTTTATACAAATAACAGTTTTTCTCAGTCACTTTGGTGCATTTCTCAGATCAGAAATGAAATTCTCAAAACGACTTGTTCAACCTCCACATCATCTAGTGCACATCATAAAAGCAGTTTCTCATTCTTTTGAGCATGTGCACATCATAAAAAGGTTCTCATTCTTTCCAACAAGTTGCGATTGCTTTGGTACATTCATGCAACTGATTATGTACATTTGTCTGTGGTTTCCTACATTATCAGTTGCTAATGTCATGTTGCTCAAAATGTACTATATAGTTCTCTGTGCAACAGTCTTATCCCCCAAAACATCTAGTAATTAGTTCATCATATGAGTCATTAAATGCAAAATGGTTAATCTAGTTGTCATAAACTGTCAAGCATATTTTCTACACATTTCTATTAGACTTTTTGTAAATTTGCCATAAATTGTGCAGGTGAATCTTGACTTTCACTAATGAAGATAATGTAGATCAGCTAATGATAAACCAATTATCTGAAATAGCTCAAAGGTGCATCTCATGAACCTTCAATTGGAAAGCATAGACAGAGGACAACACAAGGGTTACAAATTCTGACAATGGATATTTCCTCCCCATTGGCCTGGCAAATCAACAGTAGCTCTGTGGCCAATGACATATTTCAACCACACCTTCTGCTTTTAGTCAGGTTGAAGCCAGCCTCATTCACATACAGTATATGAAGTTGTGAGATGGTTCACTTGACTCCAATTCCACATTGCATTGCAAGGGAAGATATTCGTTGTGATGTAGATGAGAATCTGTGGCCCGACTGACTGGCACGTCAGGAGGTGTAGACAGACTGCACTGCAATTCCTCATAAAGTGCTGCGTGCAAAAGTAAAGTTCCGCCTAAGGGGTGTTTCCTGTGTTTGCCTTTCTAATTTTGTATTTTCGCCTTTGTGCCCATATTTCTTTTATATATCACAATGACGTTGTAATGATTTTTTGTCAGACCACTAGTAAAGTGTAACTGTGAATCCTATCCAGTCTCTTTCAATCAATATTCCACATACAGTAATGTGTAAATTTGTACTTTTGAAATGGATATATGGCATTCATAAGAAGTGCAGCCTTCTGCATTTCAATATAGTAACTGTCATCCAAACTGTTGCCATGGTTTACATCAGGACAGATAATACTAAGAGTGCATTTTGACTTAGCATCTTGTTTGTGAACAATGACACAAGGACTTTTCATTCTGATGGCACTGATATGTATACATGGACATAAATACTTACTTTTGAGAGATGAACTAAAGATTTTGAGTAAGTTACAGGCTTTTGCAGATAATCCATTGTGTGGTGCTGTTTGTATGAATTGTTTTGACAAATGCACATACTACTTTGCAAATATTAAGGCTGATTCGAGAAATGCACCAAAGCTACTGAGAAAAAAGTAAAGATCCTCTAATTTTGTAAATATCCAGCTTTAATTGGCTCCTAAAAATTAAGCAGCAGTCTGTGTGTCCTTAAACAGATAAAGGTTGAAACTACATTTCCCATCATGCATGAGATGCATTAGGATGTTGATGTTTTAGCTGGAATACTGAAAAGGAGGTAGCTCAGAGCTGCACACACCATCCAAAACATTCACACATAGAGCGTGAATCACTGAGCACGCACACTCATACAGCTCAGATACCAGTCCACGCAGCCAGTGATGTCGGCACTCTAATCTCCACTCCGATTGGTGGATGGACACCTGTCAAACACAGGCTGCACATCTTGTTCTCAACAGTTGGACAACACAGCCCCGGCGATCAGGGCTACTGCTGTGTCAGAAGGGGTAGCGCAGCGAGAAGTGCGCAGAGGAACCTTAGCTGCTCTCTAGTGCGTCCTCACCACACATTTCCTCTCCTTGGGATAAGGAACAGTCATCGGGACTCGCTGCAGACAGCATGCAGCACAGATCCTCGATGAATACGGGCTTTAACTGTCAGGTAGGAGGATGGAGCGTCCCGAGAGCCAGGAGTGTCTCTGGCGTGTCCTTGAGGTTGTTTGCATGCATCTGTTGAGACGTGGTTGATTCAGCGTTGAGTTCTTGTTATATAATGGTTAAAGATGTCTTTTTCATCCTGGTTGTTAAAGGTTCATCTTTATCTTCTCCTACACTCTTTCTATCAACCTTCCTGTTTGCGTGTTCTTGGAGCTATTTTAGTACCTCCTTCCCACGGTTTCTCCGTTTCTCGTCTTTTCCTCTCTCTCCTCGTGTCCTTTTCATCTTTCATCTCTGAGGGAAATTAATTGTATCTGGTTGTCAGAAGGGATGAATCTGGTTCAAACGGAAAGGAACAGCATTAGAAGGAATAAAGGAGCAGATGTGTACACAAATGTGTGTCAGTATTTATTCTGAGGACATAAATAGCATATACAGAGAGAAAAGATAAAGACAGCACGGTCAGAGGAAGAAAATATTGTATCCAAGAGCAGAAAATATTTAGGTTGATGACGAACGAAGCTGTAAATATGGATTTTAATTATGCTAATTAGGCACGGGCTGTTTGTGTGAGCATCATGCTAGTGTGCGCCGCTTTCGGCTCTCTGGAAAGATGCCGATACCGATCCTTCCATTGCCATGGAAACCACAGCCATCTGTAGGGATCAGTCCCGCCGCTCTCGACCAATCGAACGGCTCAGATCCCATTCATCCCCCCTCAGCCTCTTCAGCCACCCCAAATAATCCCCTCTCTCACCGCTTGCGGTTGTTGCTGCACAATCACACGGTTTTGAAGACTTACATCTCTAGGACAGACGAACAGAGTGGGTGAATAATGTGACTGATGGCTGGTGACACACTGTTCTGTTTCGGCTGTTTAAAGGGTCTGGTGTCGTGATCTGGCTCTGTGCTGAAGAGTGATCTTCTATGGAGAAGACTGCGTGCAGCAAACGCATGTTATCATTTAATAAAGTTTCATAGGCAGAACTGGGTCACAAGGTACCATGACCCAGAAAACTACAGAGCTTTGTGTGCTGAAGATTAACAGGAAGTGATAGCATTTCGGTTTACAAAGGCCTGTTTATGGCAAATCCAGTGTGACTAAGCAACACAAAATTATAAAATGACCACATTTTTGTTCACCAATGGACATATTTGAGTTTTGCTCTAAATTACGGCATTGTCCAGCTATGAAAAATGTAGGCTGTCAAACATCCATGCAGAAGTTTACATTGGTAGGCACACAGCTGTCCTTTACATTTGTACTGCGTCTGTTGTTGAATATTTAACGATTTTGGACAATATCAGTATTATTTTAGTATTTTATGCGTAGTTTTATTATTATTTTTTATTAGATTTTGACATTTTTATTAGATTTTTTTTAACAAATGCTAAGTAGTTTTAATTTATTTTTTATTTCAGTTTGATTTGAATTAGTAATTTTAGTACCTTAATGTATCAGTTAGTTGCCAAAGAAACATTTACATTTTTTCATCTAATATTTATATTTAATTTTATTTCAGTTTTATTTCAGTTACCAAAAATTTTTTTAATTGTTTTTGTTAATGATAACAATATATTGTTGATCCATATTGGATCTTTAATTTTGCTCATTTCTCCTATTTTTACATAAAGTTAATCATTAAATAAACCTACAATTTAATAACACTGTAAACAATCTTAAGCAAACCTCAATGTGAATATCTTTTTTATACTGTATTATAATGTATAATTTATACTGTACATTATAATGTTGTGATGCCTATATTCACTTGTACCATTTAAAACTATTAATAATTCAAATTTTTGGTGTTTTATGTTTAATTAATATAGACAAAATAGTATGGAATTTTAATAGTTATCTGCTATAGCATGAAAATAATTATGGGAAAGAATTTTAATATCTGTGGCTTCCATAATAAATCAGGTTTATCCCGATCGTTAACCAATAATGGATCAATTCAGTATGATGTTAAATAAGTAGTCTATAGAGATGCATTGTTTTGTTTAAAAATCATGTTTTGTGTGCCATAGATTCAGATTCGTAGAGAATATGACTTAAAATCACCATGACATTAGAAACGATACGCCCCCAACTTCCTGTTTCAAAAGGAAATACATCAACAAAGGACAGAAAACTGCACTCATTAAGCCATTTCATGGGGTCTTCAACTCAACATTTGTGTGTGTCACTGTTAAACTTCCGTTGTATATTTACGCTGTACTTTCGAGAGAACATCGCCTAAATGAGCCTCCAGGCCCTCAGCTACAGTTCAGCTACAGCTGACTGGACATCCCTCCTCAGAGGCGACTCTGTCTGCTCTGATTTTAGGAGTGAGAATCATTAATCTAGGAGTAGCTGATCTTCTTTCATCTCCTGCAGACCCTTCTAGAGAAGCGTTGTGATGAATTCATGGTGTTATACAAATCCCAGCACAATTCTCAGCTTGTTGTAGTTTGGTGATTACTCTTCGCATTAAGCTTCCTTGATAACACAGAGTGTAAAGCAATCCGGCATCAATCTCCTAAAGTCTTAAAGTCACTCATTATAGCTCACTCGCTCCGGATGGAGCAGAAAAGCAACATCCGTCGCACACAATATATGCCTTTTTATTCGCTATTAACCGTTTCCATAAGGCCGTTATGATCTAATGCTGGATCTGGTCTTGTCATAAAAACATGCATTTGATGGATTATACATCCTTGTGTCCTCATAATGCCTCGCTGTGTCAACGCAATTTTCAGTTTTGCGTTATTAGCTGAAAGAGTTGACTGAGGTCTGCTTAGATACAGACAGAAGACTTTGAGAATGCTATCAGGGCTGAAGAATGAAGATGTTAGTGTAAATTCAGACTATAATTCTTACCGGAAGGCACAAAAGAGCCTTTCAGAGTAGGATCTCTTACTATTCAGTCTGCTGTGAGATCCATTGCTATTCAGGAATGTAGTGTGAATATACATGTCCATGCACTTCTGCAGAGTTAATGGATGCTGTTTAGAGAATACAAACAGTTCTGGCTCTGGAATTTCCTGCAAGATGTTCAATCTGCCAGGAAAAAAGGACTCTACAAACCACAGGAGTAAAATATATGGAAGCTTAATGCATTCACAACAACATTTGTCTTTTATTTATGTTGATTTGTTTAGTTCACTATTGTTCGAACTAGTGTTGTTACGGTACCAACATTTCTGTATTCGGTACCAATACCAGTGAAAATCCACGGTTCTCGGTACCAATTTCGGTACCAAAGCAAAACACAAAAACATGCTAATTGAACAACATTATTTTTTATTAATAACGGTAAACAAAAATAAAATGTACAAAACCAATGCCATTCTTTATACTTATTTAAAATTTTGTTTCAAGTTTTTCCATAAGTAATAAAAGTAAAGTAAAGTTTTTGTCATATTTCTGCTGCCGCCGAAAAACATCTGTAAACTATTGTCTGTTTTAGAGTTTGCTGGTGTGTTTCAGGATCTTCCTCAGTCTGCAGCTGTAAAAGGAAAATATAATATACTTAAGTAAAGCAATGGGCTGAGTCTGACCAAATGCAACATTAGATCATTGACACCAGCTAAAATATAACTTTTCAGTAAATAACAAACCTCAGCTTTTATAATAAATTTAGATAAGATTAAACATAAACAAGATTAAACATATTAAGTTTATATCAAATAGTTGGAAACTGTAGTATAAAAAACACTTAAATAACATGACCTAACAATAATCAGTAGTTATATAGCAGTTTTTCTTCTTAGGGTTAATTTCAAAATGTACTAATACATAAATCACAAGTTCAATCTGTTAGAATTATTTAATGCACAATGAACAAACATGAATGATCATGAACATGAAGTGTTTGTATTAAATAACATTTAATGTTATTTAAAAACATTTAAACATTTAACATTTAATTAAACAAACATTTAATGTTTTAAAACAATTAATGTTGTAAAAATATTGTTCACTCTCTGTAAGTTGATGTTAGATAACATGAAGTCATTGTAAAGTCTATACAGGAGATACAATTTGACTACTTTTCTTTATTCCAAACTGTGTTCATATTTAATTTTTAAAGGGCTTTTAAAACCTGTATAAATAAATAAATTAATTAAGCCAAGAACTGTTTTTCTGACGGACTGATATGACATAAACACTGTTAACCATACATTTGTACATTCTCTAACACGCATATTTTGGTTACACAGTTCATTTAAAAGCCTCGTGTGTAAAAAATAGTAAATACCATTATGTCCTCCTGTTTTCTTTACACTAATAAAAGGTATAGGGGCATTAAATAGTTAACAAAGAAACTTCATTCTAATGTTCATTATATTAGCGTTAGCCACGCTTATGCTAACGATTAACTTACGCTAACGGCGATGTTTATTTCAATCCGACATTCAAATTAAAATATGGAATAATATTCATTACAGAAGCTCTAAATATTAAAAATGTAATTGAAACTTACCTGCTTGAACTCTTTCATTTGATCCGGGTGTCAGTCTTTAAGGTGTTTTGTTAGTTTGATGTGTTGCTATCCTCCTTTTGAATTCGCCCGTCTCAGTGCTTTTATGAAGAGGAGGCAACTGCGTTGTGCACCTTTCGGATAGCGCATCAAGACCGGGTTGACCGGGTACTCTGTACCACCGGTACTTAAGAAAAGCTGGTACCGTAACGTTTTCATTGTTTTAGTACCGACTTGGTACCGAAATACCGGTTCTTTTGACAACACTAGTTCAAACACAGAAGCAAAGAAACATGCATGTGGGTACTAGTATATATCTTGGCACCCACATTCAAAGTGTCCCATCTCCGAAAGTGTCTTCTTCCGTCGTTCCTCTTCTGCTTTTAACAGTGGCCTTCTTTGTCATCATTAAATGAAGCATGAGAGGACAGCAAAAGGGTGACACTGGAAAGGATGAAGTGCTGGAGATATTCTCCGGCTGCTGGAGTAAGAGAGGCAGCCATTATCTTCAGGTTCTGGGAGATGTTGGACGGCTAGGTTTTGGACTTTTTTGGGTTTTGGAATATTTGATTTTAGTTTAGTTTAGTCAATATAAACATTTTAGGCTCAACAACTCAAATATAACATTTCCTGAATATCATTTTGTTCCATCAGACTCCAGATATTGAGCCTTTCTCTGTTAATTCACGTCTTTTTGTCTTTAGATTTATATAGTCGACAAACAATGATGAACAACAGCAAATTAAATTAAGCGTGAAGCTAATTTTATTTTCCTGATCTAAATTGTTTCCAAAGGAAACACGGGATTCTGAAAAGGGGGCATTGCATACTGTACAATAATAGAGTCAGGTGGAGAAGAGAGGGGTTGGAAAGTAATGGAATCTGTATCAGCTTAAATATTTAGATTATTTTTTTAAATTCAGAATAACATGCAATGATAATTTGTGCACAAACAGACCAAAAACATGTATTAAAAAACAAAAATATGGTACATTTTGATGGCATTCTGATTTCATGTTGACTTAAGCAACATTCATGTCTTTAAGCCTGTGGAAATGCTGTGTTTGTTTGTGTTTGTGGAAGACAGAGAGTAGAATCTGTTTTTAAGTATAAAATGAGGTCAGGATGTATTTTTTTAAATATTTAATGGAAAAAACGCAGTGGGCTGTTGGCTGTTGTAGTGAATCTCTTTTACTTCCCATGAAAGTATTCACACGGTTATATTCAGTATTTTCAATTATTTTGATCATTTGTGATTTTGCTAGAGCTTATATACAGCATATAATATATATATATATATATATATATATATATACACAATAAAAATACACAAATTGTTCATGTAAACCAACTGGCTGTCACACCACATGGACTTTCAGCTTGTTTTCTTCCCTCATGTTTCCCTTGACCAAGTTTTTTCTCGTGTTTTGATTAGTTAATTCTGTTCACCTGTGTTCTTTTAATCTAGTCATTAGTCCTTTGTTTGAGTTAGTATAAGTACTCCCCGTTCGTTCCTTATGTTGTCCGGTATTGTTGGATGTTACCCCTGTGTGTGAGACCTTCTTCATCTTGTGGATTATCATTATTATCTTTGTCGTGCCTTCATTCATTCTTGCAGCAGTCATGTGACACTGGAAGCCCTAGTTTTTACATACAAATAAAATAAATAAAGTTCTAAATTGCTCTGCTCTGTATGAAACCAGCATGTGAGAGTGACCCCAATTCCTCCCCCACCCCTGTGCTGCATGTGTGTATGTAAATCTGTGTCACTCCACACTCCACATGTGAGAATCTGCTTCATCATTATTCAACACGAGCAGCCGTGGTCATGTGATTCTGTGCACGGCACATGGCTTAGGCTGAGAGGGACTGAACGACAGAAGGACATAAAATGAAATACAAAGAGAGGAAAAGGATAAAGCAGAAACAAAGTGTGAAAGATTAGGGATGATGAATGAGGCGGATCTCAGATATAATGTCACACCTCAGCTGCAGACAGGAAGCTGCTTATTAGGCCTGCGGGACACACTGTTAGCTTTCATTAGGGAGGTCAGAACACACAAGGGGGCGCGAACATGTGTGTGTGTGTTTTCATATGTTTGCACAGGTGTTATCTCCATCAAACAAACTGTGTCTACAGTTTTTTTTCCCCTCCATGTCTCCATGTCGTTATGTGTTATACTAATGACGTGTGCGCCAGACGTGTTGATGAGTTATCAGAATATCTGTGTGCATGTGTGTCCTTCATTTCTCCTCCAAGAACAAGATGGAGAGATTAGGGCTCATTTTGATGACATCACAGGCAGACTGAATGGAGCTTCCCATGAGCCTTCTGGGCTGAGTTGCCATGGTAATCTATATAGATCACCCTGGATTCCCATTTATGATTTCTATGCAGGTGTGAGTGTAACCACACACACACACGCATGCATCACAGCTCAAGAAAATGACTCACCTTGGCAGTGATGCTCTGAGATGGTTTCTTTTATTGGACAAGCATCACTGTTACTAATTTTGCGCTTTAACACTAGAGCATTTGGTGCAGGCCTGAGTCTGCATAGTAACTGCATATCAACTCACTAAAAATCACTTAACAAAGCTAAGCAATTAAAAACTTGTTCTTGAGGCAGTCACATCAGTACAACTTCAGTGTTGATTTGCGGGCGGAGTGTCCATGTCAAGATTGGTCAATGCAGCGAATTCGCGTTCAAGTGCACACAATTGAATCTGGTGTGAAAATCATGTGGGAAACGAATCCCTCTCGCAATATTAAATATTGCACAGTTCCTATAGAGATGACGTGGGTTGCCCTCCGAATTCGCAGTTTAATTAGCTCCTGAGCAAAGCGATATAGCAATGTTCAAAAAACCTCACACAATACACTTTAGCAACCGCATAATAATGCCCTGGCAACCACTTACAACACCTTAGCATTTTACTGGCAAGTTTTGCATCCCGAGCACCGCTAGCATTTTTTTTCTGTGTTTCATCCATGTAGGAGCCTGTTTAGGAGTTAAAGGAATAGTTCACCCAAAAATGAAAATTTGATGTTAATTTACGTAATTCTTAGCTGAAACCGTGGTCCTTAGTGATTCATAAAATGCCAGTCAGCTGCTGCTTGTCTTTGAGAATTAAAAAAATAATATAAAGGAAAACAAAATTAGTACCAGTGGCTCCTGACAATATATTGAGGTCTTATGAAGCAAAGCGATCGGTCTGTGCAAGAAACTGAACATTATTTACAACATTATTACCTGTAATCCAGAGCCTCAGGCAAACAGGAAAATACTATTCTTTTCCACGAACTGGTTCTTTTGAAGTGTTAGTTTCTATGAACTGGTTCAATTCACTAGGCCGTTTAAGTAATCACGCAATGATGTACAGTACTATACACAATTATATTATTAAAGCACCCAATAATGATGTGAAACGTGGATGTTTTACATGCTAAAGCATATAAAGTGAATAAACTTGTCTTGATCAGCTCACCTTTTTACACAAACAATGAGAAACCATAAAAACTTTAATTTCGTATGTGCATATCACCGGCTCATTGTTCTGTGGTCTGAGTTGGAACTTTTTACTCAGTTCAGTGACTGTTGGAGTAAGTGCTGAATGAGTTGGCAAAACCAGCATCATAGGATCAGTTATGCCGGTATTTTGACTCATTTTGAGTTGGAGTGATTGTCAGGCATGTCCGAAAGTGAGTTTTGATTGAGTAACTTGTATATCTGTGCTGCTCAAGCTGCGAACTGTTGCAAACTGATTCATCTATTTCACTAAAAAGAACCAGTTCAAAAGAATGATTCGTTCACAAACCAGTCATCACTCCGGAGTGTATGCCTGAAGCTCTGGATTACAGGTAATAATGTAAATAATGTTCAGTTTGATGTGATATGCTTGATATGCTTTTTATTCTCAAACACGGGCAGCCTCTGACTTTCAATTTATGAATCGCCGAGGGCCGCTGTTTCAGCTAAAACACTTCTTTACTGTTCTACTCAAGAAAAAAAGCCACCTACATCTTGGATGGCCTGAGGGTGAGTAAATTAACAGCAAATTTTTTATTTTTGGGTCAACCGTTCCTTTCACATGGAACAGTATGATTCCTCGTTTCATATGCACTGTTGTGGTCTAGCATGGGAGAAGCTAGCATATCTATGTGTAGGATGCTCCAGCACATAATGATAATCTCTTCCCATGTGATCCACATATCATTTGGCCTAAATGCTCCTAGAGACCTGTGTTTTGCACTGTGCGCTATCTCGTCCTTCTCTTGATAGGTCCCTTGATATTAACGATGTTAATATCGTACATCCATAATGCCATTGTTTTTTCTCCGCTCAGGTACAGGCGGATCATCTCACAGTCATCTATGCCTTTAAAATGAATTGCTTTGGTTCTGCTGCAGGCCGTAGCCAGATGTTACTCTAAAGACGTGCAGCCGATTATGTGCGAGTGGTTGTTTACCCTGCTAAAGCGTATGAATGAATACTCCATCCATACTGGACTGTGGCTGATCTGGATTCTGAGCCACAGGCTAGTGAGACCTTGGCTTTACAAGGTACTAAAACAATGTCATTTATGTTCTGAGGACAACTAGCGGCAGGCCATGTTAGTTGTCATGGAAACTGTCTGCTATGGTTTGGTAGACGGCTGCTAATTTTGGGATGTCATCCAATGGTGGTGTGAGAGGGTCTGTCTGTTATGGCCTCAGTGTGGCATGTAATAAGAGTAAATTCATAAAAACATTTTTAATCTTATAAACATTATATATTTGAAATAAATAAAGAATTTTATTAGCAAGGATGCATTAAATTGATCAAGAGTTGATCAGGGTTTCCACAAATATATTAAGCAGCCCAAGTGTTTTCAGCGTTTCTTGAGCACCAAATCAGCATAATAGAATGATTATCATGTGACACTGAAGACTGGAGTAATGATGCTGAAAACTCAGCTTTTGGCATCTCAGGAATAAATTACATTTACAAATATGTTAATAATATTATTACAGACCCCAAACTTTTGAACTGTACTGTCTATGTGTTTACATGTGTAAAGTTCTGCTTGCCATATGCTTTGCCATATTTCATTAGAATGGATTGCTGGATGAGTTATCTGTTGGTTATCATCTATAAAAGAACATGAGTTTGTATGTGTAACTGTGTGTTTAATAACAGTGTTGTGTTTTGCAGAGAAACGATGAGGAAGCCGTACTGGATAGAGGTGGGACTCGGTCTGTGCTCAAAACGAATTTCGAGAAAGAGGAGCTGGAAGGTAATAAACACACTCTAACCTGGGAGTCAAACACACTGCCTGATGAATTAATATTTAAAAATAAAATAAAATTATGCTTAAAAAACATTCATTTAAATTTATTATATCAGCACAATATATTTATAATATTTCATTTTTAGTTTTTTTGTTGTGTTGCATGTAACTGAAGTCTTAAAGCAGTAGAAACTTTCTAAACCTTAGCTAAGGTTTTGCAACAAATTCATAGAAATTAATAAGTGAATTTCTCAGGACTTTCAAGACTGCTGAATAATTATTACATATGACTATTATATACAGTATGCTGATTCAGGAATTTGACGGAGAAGAAGGTCTGTTAATTAAATTAACCGTACAATTTCTTTTTTTAGGCCTAAATTTGTGTTATTTTTAGATGGATTTTGAAAGCTAACGTTATCTAGTCTATAGCAATGAGTTGCTTTCTCTTTTTCTTGTAGTTATAGTTTTTAGTTACAATCCCAATATTAGTTATTAAAGCGGTATAAAGTTGATTCTAAACATTATTAGCTCCAGAAGCTCCAAATTTGCTTTCAGCAGACATGTGGCATGCTTTAAACACAAGCTCTCAAACATTTGTAGAATGGTGCCCTAATTTTCAGACAACAGAGAAGTAGAGAGGAAACGAATCCACTGTTTGACATTAGCTGTTCTTAGTCCTGAGGAAATATTCCATTTAGAGAAACATTTCATTCCAGCTCCTTCACACACACACTTGGAGCCAGAGAGTGTCTGTGCCCGAAGAGCCTCTCTGTTTCATCCTCATCCTTTCTAGCTTTAACCATCTGTTTTACCATAAATTATGTACCATTTTCAGAAATGAGACTAAGGCAGGTCAGCCTGAAAATACATCTTTTAAATCTTTTTGTCAAATATTGAGAGTACAATTTGGACATTTCTAATTATTATATCTAAGTTCTTGTAACTGCTCTGAATTTAGTGTTTAGAGGATGTTTCACTGATGTAAAAGAAAGTGATTCAGCTTTGTATGAACTACCAGATGGCCACACAAACCCTTACCTCAAGGCTGCTGGGGGAAGATATCAGTGAAGGTAATGAGATAAAAGCAAACGTGTGTGTGTTTGTCTCGGCCCTGGAGGTCTTTATCACTTATTTAGATGCTAAATTGCATGACTGAGTGAGCCAGTGAAACTAAAGCTCATTAGAGTGTGTATCTCTATAGAGTGAGATGGTGATGGTATTAAAAACTGATGAGGTGATTCAGAAGACACAGACAGCATGGACCTTATTTCTATATGGAGATCACGTGCTCTGCTTTGATCACCATCTGTCTGCTTCACACACTTAAGTCGTGAGGTAAAGGGCTGTTTTGTGGCTCCTGCTTCTCTGTGTCAGTGCCCAGAGCTGGAATCACACAAGGACACATATGTGCTCTCTCTCCACAGACACACACTGTCAGGCTGTCAGGCATCTCAGTTCAGAGAGACTCAGAGAGCTGGAGGGCGAGAGAGAGAGAGAGAGAGAGAGAGAGAGGGGCAGGGGCGTGTTTTTCGGGATGAGAGATGGAGATTCAGTTCTCTGCATAATATTCTCGGTTCAGTTGTTCTGACATAATTTTAAAGCACTCGGACAAAAAAAAAAAAAAAACGGAAATTTCGATTTCATTTATTTAGTGTTTCAAAGTCACGCTACAAATTATCCCGCGAACCCAAAACGATATTCGACTTCTCTCAGAACTATGAGTGAGGTAAGTGTTCATTTGTTATTTTAAATCTGATAAAGCAGATTAATTTAAAAGTTAACATCTATAACATTACGTTCAAGGTAAATATATTCTTTGTTGAGGCAAAAAAGGATTCAATAAATTCAATAAAAGATCAGATTGCTTAGCTGTCAAGCCCTCCAATTTCTCTTCAGTAAAGGAGTGGCTTCACAACAACTCTGTGACTGTTCTTGAATGGCCCAGCCAGAGCCCTGACTTAAACCCAATTGAGCATCTCTGGAGAGACCTAAAAATGGCTGTCCACCAACGTTTATCATCCAACCTGACAGAACTGGAGAGGATCTGCAAGGAGGAATGGCAGAGGATCCCCAAATCCAGGTGTGAAAAACTTGTTGCATCTTTCCCAAAAAGACTCATGGCTGTATTAGATCAAAAGGGTGCTTCTACTAAATACTGAGCAAAGGGTCTGAATACTTAGGACCATGTGATATTTCAGTTTTTCTTTTTTAATAAATCTGCAAAAATGTCAACGATTCTGTGTTTTTCTGTCAATATGGGGTGCTGTGTGTACATTAATGAGGAAAAAAAAATAACTTCAATGATTTTAGCAAATGGCTGCAATATAACAAAGAGTGACAAATTTAAGGGGGTCTGAATACTTTCCGTACCCACTGTATATACACACACAGAACTATATGTAGAATACTGTAGAATTTTATTTCTCACTGTTATAAAAACTAGGGCTTTTATTGAATTAAAAATCATGATTAATCTCATGATTTCTGACTGGTCGCTTTCACAGCCCTGTTGTGTTTATAATTGCACTTTAGAAACTGTTCTACCTCAAATTTTCCAGCTTGTTTAAAAAAGATCTTATATAATTTGTGTTCATTTGTGAAGATTATCTTGATGAACAACAGGTGTAAGAATGATACACTTTTGTTGGTCACAGAGCTCATTTTCTGCAGTAGCCAATGGAAAAATCCTATTGACTTTTTGTCGAAGGAACCAGTATGGAAGAAAAATAATGACAAATGTCTTTGAAACAAAAAAGCATGGTGAAAACAAGACAGTTAGTGCAATTCAACATGCTTTTTTGTTTCAAAGACATTTGTCATTATTTTTCTTCCATAAACCAGGGTGATGTGAACCTCCAGGTTGGCTTACAAAAATACGTCATCACTGAAGAGCTCTGTAGCTATTTTGTTTAGAATGTTTTGTGATAACTGGCCTCCTCTGTTTGTCCCTGGCAGGCCACCGTACCCTCTACATTGGGGTGCATGTACCTCTGGGTCGGAGGTCACACAGACGGCATCGTCACCATGGACACCGCCACAGGAAGAGGTCACGGGAGAGAGACTCTGGAACCGAGGATGGCAGAGAATCTCCTTCATACAGTAAGTCTGTCACTCTACCAGGATAAATGAAAACTTGGAGTGAAAAAGGACAGAGATAAAAAATAAAATGTCTCTCTGTTTCTCTGTAGCAGACACGCCGTCTCAGCGTGTACAGTTCCTGCTGGGAATGGAGGATGACGAGGAACACATTCCTCACGCTCTCTTCACCGAGCTGGACGAAATCTGCCTGAAAGAGGGAGAGGATGCGGAATGGAAAGAGACGGCCAGGTACAAATACACACACACAGAGGACACACAGGGACAAAATTGTGAGAAATTTATCATCGTTATAAAAATACAACAAAATGTTTTATATATTAGGGCTGTCAAATCGATTAATCGCGATTAGTCACATCTAAAATAAAAGTTTGTGTTTACATAATATATGTGTGTACTGTGCATATTTATTATGTGAATATAAATACACACATGCATGTATATATTTAAGAAATATTTACATGTATGTTTATATATCAAGAATTTTAATTTTTTTGTAAAGTATACAATGTGAACTGTTTTTTCCATATGTAATTTATATTATGTATAAATATATTACATATATTTCTTAAATATATACACGTATGTGTGTTTATTTATATATACATATTTATACATACAGTATATGCATTTATGTGTATTACGTATAAAACACACAGCACACGCACATATATTTTGTAAACACAAACTTTTATTTTGGATGCGATTAATCACAATTAATCGATTTGACAGCCCTATATATATATATACTAAATTAAAGTATTTTTGGAGAAAAAAAGATATTGTTATCAATATAATCAATAACCAATATTATAAAATCATTTATGAAATGAATATGAATTACTTTTTTTAAATATTACATATTAAAATATATAATAAAATATATAACTATATATAGTTATAAAATAGAAATGTATTATATTAAATATGATCAAAATATAATGTTACATATTATTAAATGTATGTATTTATTTATTTTATTATACTTTTATTTGATAAAATTTTCTAAAAATTTTGTAAATTATATTGTTATCAAAATTATAGTATACTATTATAGTGTAACATGAAGTTATATTAAATTAAACAAAAACTCAAACCCAAAAAGACTCCTCATTTCAGAAGTCCAACAAACACCGCTACAAAGAGGGTTTGATGACCTGTCAGAAACAAACAGTAGAGTGCTCCTTCACACACTTAAGTCGTGAGGTAAAGGGCTGTTTTGTGGCTCCTGCTTCTCTGTGTCAGTGCCCAGAGCTGGAATCACACAAGGACACATATGTGCTCTCTCTCCACAGACACACACTGTCAGGCTGTCAGGCATCTCAGTTCAGAGAGACTCAGAGAGCTGGAGGGCGAGAGAGAGAGAGAGAGAGTGTGAGAGAGATATATTTAATGCTATAGTTTAATCTGAGACTGTAAACAAGAACAGAAACACAAAGTACAGAACTGCCGAATCTGATTGTGTGACTGCAGAGATTGGATCTTGCACAACAGAACATCCGCTAGACACTTTAAGATGAAGGAATAAAGGAAGTGTTTGTCATTAAAGGAACAGTTCACCCCAAAAAATATTTTGTCATAATTTGCTCACTCGCATGTTGATTCAGAACAGCATGGCTTTCTTTCTTCCATGGAAAATTGAAAGCATCCACTGACAGTAACAGTGATTAAGACGTTTCCAAAAATAAATTATTAATTTTTAGACTGTAGTTTTAATAAAGTCTGTGAACACTCATAATATATATATATATATACAGTGGGTACGGAAAGTATTCAGACCCCCTTAAATTTTTCACTCTTTGTTATATTGCAGCCATTTGCTAAAATCATTTAAGTTAATTTTTTTTCCTCATTAATGTACACACAGCACCCCATATTGACAGAAAAACACAGAATTGTTGACATTTTTGCAGATTTATTAAAAAAGAAAAACTGAAATATCACATGGTCCTAAGTATTCAGACCCTTTGCTGTGACACTCATATATTTAACTCAGGTGCTGTCCATTTCTTCTGATCATCCTTGAGATGGTTCTACACCTTCATTTGAGTCCAGCTGTGTTTGATTATACTGATTGGACTTGATTAGGAAAGCCACACACCTGTCTATATAAGACCTTACAGCTCACAGTGCATGTCAGAGCAAATGAGAATCATGAGGTCAAAGGAACTGCCTGAAGAGCTCAGAGACAGAATTATATATATACTGTGTGTTTGTGTGTGTGTATATGTGTATGTGTGTGTATGTATGTGTATATATATATATATATATATATATAT
>NW_015555778.1:1121062-1133672 GCF_001515605.1 Sinocyclocheilus anshuiensis | reverse complement strand
TATGGAAGAAAAATAATGACAAATGTCTTTGAAACAAAAAAGCATGGTGAAAACAAGACAGTTAGTGCAATTCAACATGCTTTTTTGTTTCAAAGACATTTGTCATTATTTTTCTTCCATAAACCAGGGTGATGTGAACCTCCAGGTTGGCTTACAAAAATACGTCATCACTGAAGAGCTCTGTAGCTATTTTGTTTAGAATGTTTTGTGATAACTGGCCTCCTCTGTTTGTCCCTGGCAGGCCACCGTACCCTCTACATTGGGGTGCATGTACCTCTGGGTCGGAGGTCACACAGACGGCATCGTCACCATGGACACCGCCACAGGAAGAGGTCACGGGAGAGAGACTCTGGAACCGAGGATGGCAGAGAATCTCCTTCATACAGTAAGTCTGTCACTCTACCAGGATAAATGAAAACTTGGAGTGAAAAAGGACAGAGATAAAAAATAAAATGTCTCTCTGTTTCTCTGTAGCAGACACGCCGTCTCAGCGTGTACAGTTCCTGCTGGGAATGGAGGATGACGAGGAACACATTCCTCACGCTCTCTTCACCGAGCTGGACGAAATCTGCCTGAAAGAGGGAGAGGATGCGGAATGGAAAGAGACGGCCAGGTACAAATACACACACACAGAGGACACACAGGGACAAAATTGTGAGAAATTTATCATCGTTATAAAAATACAACAAAATGTTTTATATATTAGGGCTGTCAAATCGATTAATCGCGATTAGTCACATCTAAAATAAAAGTTTGTGTTTACATAATATATGTGTGTACTGTGCATATTTATTATGTGAATATAAATACACACATGCATGTATATATTTAAGAAATATTTACATGTATGTTTATATATCAAGAATTTTAATTTTTTTGTAAAGTATACAATGTGAACTGTTTTTTCCATATGTAATTTATATTATGTATAAATATATTACATATATTTCTTAAATATATACACGTATGTGTGTTTATTTATATATACATATTTATACATACAGTATATGCATTTATGTGTATTACGTATAAAACACACAGCACACGCACATATATTTTGTAAACACAAACTTTTATTTTGGATGCGATTAATCACAATTAATCGATTTGACAGCCCTATATATATATATACTAAATTAAAGTATTTTTGGAGAAAAAAAGATATTGTTATCAATATAATCAATAACCAATATTATAAAATCATTTATGAAATGAATATGAATTACTTTTTTTAAATATTACATATTAAAATATATAATAAAATATATAACTATATATAGTTATAAAATAGAAATGTATTATATTAAATATGATCAAAATATAATGTTACATATTATTAAATGTATGTATTTATTTATTTTATTATACTTTTATTTGATAAAATTTTCTAAAAATTTTGTAAATTATATTGTTATCAAAATTATAGTATACTATTATAGTGTAACATGAAGTTATATTAAATTAAACAAAAACTCAAACCCAAAAAGACTCCTCATTTCAGAAGTCCAACAAACACCGCTACAAAGAGGGTTTGATGACCTGTCAGAAACAAACAGTAGAGTGAGATTACTGCAAAATAAAATGGTTTCAAATCAATATATCGAGAGCACACCTACTTAAGGGCAACATTTGTGGTTTGGAATAGCAGATAGGTGTATATCCATTACAACTAATGCAATACAAGATTGTGGTACTGCAGCTAAATGAGAAAACTAATTTAATAGTCATTCTCATTGACACTCTCTTTTTTTCTCCCTCTCTTCTCCTTATCTTCTCTCTCCTGTCCCTTATTGGTCTGTAGATGGCTGAAGTTTGAGGAGGATGTAGAAGACGGAGGGGAGAGGTGGAGTAAGCCATATGTGGCTACTCTTTCACTTCACAGTCTCTTTGAGCTGCGGAGCTGCATCCTCAACGGCACCGTCATGCTGGACATGAGGGCCAACTCACTGGAGGAGATCGCAGGTATAGAGTCTGAAAACATTGTCCAGTCTAGATCTGCCTTCCTTCTCATTTCAGTTAGCAATATACAGTAGGCCCATTCAGCATGTGTCCCAATTAGCATTCTGTCCATCCTAAATGCATGCAAGATTAGATTTTTGCATCCCAAATGATAGTACATTGAAAATAATGTGCCACAGATGCTGTTGATATACTCTTTAGGTTGGATTTTCACAATCTGTGCATGTTTTTTGACTAATATGCTAATGCATTCCAACAACTCTTAACATAACAGAAGAGGAGTTTGTGATGGTTCTCTTTCAACCTTTTTTTTAGTTAAAGTACCAATCAATGACACACAAGTAAGATTTTTAATGTTTTCTAAATGAGTGTCTTATGCTTATCAAGGCTGCATTTATTTGATAAAAAATACTATTTTAAGTAAAATAGTAATACTGTAAAATATTATTACAATCCTACAGAAAACATTTCTAATATGCTGATTTATTCTCAATGTTGGAAACCGTTGTACTGCTTAATATATTTTTGGAATCTATGATACACGACCCTTTGATGAATAAAAAGAACAGCATTTATTCAAAATAGAAATCTTTTGTAACAATATACACTACTGTATAAATTAATACTTTTATTCAGCAAGGATATGTTTAAATTGATAAAACGTGATAGTAAAGACTTGTATTGTTACAAAAGATTTCTATTTTGAATAAATTGCTGAATTGGTGATCAAGAAACATTTCTAATTATTATCAATGTTGAAAATAGTTGTGCTGCTTCATATTTTTTGAAAATCGTGATATATTTTTTCCGGATTCATTGGTGAATAGAAAGTTATGAATACCAGCTTTTATTTGAACTAGAAATCTTCTGTAACATTGTGTAAATGTATTTACATATTACATTTACAGTAAATACATTTACACAATGTTACAGAAGATTTCTAGTTCAAATAAATGCTGTTACTTTTGCGTTACTTTCGCGTTACTTTTTAAATATGAGCAGGGCTTGATTGTTTTTAATATAAGAATTTACTGATCAATGTAATATGTCCTTGCTGAAAAGTTTTAATTTCTTTAAAAAATAAGTAGTGTATGTCACATATAATTTGCTTTATTTATTGTTTTTTTTATTTTCAAGATATGGTTTTGGACCAGCACGAGATGTCAGGTTCTTTAGGAGAGGAGGTGAGGAAGAAGATTCGAAATGCTCTCCTTAAACAGCACCACCATCAGAACCAGAAGAAACTGGCTAACCGGATCCCCATCGTACGTTCTTTCGCAGATATCGGCAGGAAGCAGTCCGAACCGCACTCAATGGATAAGAATGGTACTGCTCCACATACTCCAGCACATGCATTCTTCTACATTTGCCATGCATCTGTCTTATTTATCTTTTTGATGGTGTGTCTGTCTGTCTGTGTGTCCTAGTTATCATCATGACCCATTCGCTCCCCAGTCCCTTCTCCTCTCTCTGGTCTAGGTTCAGCAACAATGTGAGAAACAGACAGGGGCTCTTATGTCCAGCCTGGTCCCTCTGCTGTCCCAAGTGTCTATCAGCTCCTCATAAACCCCACCCATGCCCTTCTGCCCCTCCTGCCCCAGATACCCCCCTCGTCCGACCCAAAAAAAAACACATCCCCTTCAGCAAACGACTAAGCTCGCGTTACGGCTACCACGTCATTCCCACCTTCGACCCTGAAGAAGAGCCACCATCAGGCAATATGATCATATATTCGCCTGTACTCTAATGGCACAGTCACATTATTGAAATTTTAAGAGCAAAAAAGGTCCATTCTCAATAGTGTAGCAATGTATGAAGCACAGCTCACAAAGAAGTCACTGTCAAACCAAGCAGCTTTCTATCGGTCAGTGCAATGAATTTGTGTGACCAACTTAAATCTGATGTGACATCTGTGTGAGAAATTTTTTTACCCTCACAAGAAATTCCTGAGCATGTGGATTCCTATTAAATTGACTGGATTTTGCTCATGAAAATTCGCTGAACAGCACTGACTGTGACTGTACCTTAACGCATAGATATGGAATATCTAGATACAATCTAGATGTCTAGAGACAATCGGATGATACCATGTCAGTTTAGTTGCATAGGTTTATGGGCGGATCTTGGCTTTTCCAATATGGTGGACTTGCAAATGTTATCATGGTAATTAGCAACAGTTTATTCAGAGTCATTTTAGGTATTCCATATCAATGCTCTAACCAACAATAAACTTAGCGTTAGAGTAGCATTTAACAACGTAGCATTGCATTTAACCACATAGGAAGTAGTACTGGGATTTGTAGTAGACTTTTAAATATGCAACTTCATCTAATTGTTTCTTCACTACTTCTAGATTTAGTTTTTTAATTTGAATAAGATTTAGACAATGCTAGGAGGTTTGTAAGTGACCTCCTTAACATGTTCCTTACAACTTTTTTTAACCAAGTAAGTGTGCCTAGGTCTTTATCTCCATGACCGTAACATCACTGTCTTTCTTCAAAACGATCAAATCTGTTATATGATGGTCTGTTATTTATTTCCTCTGTTTGGTATGATTGCTGCACCGCTTCCAGGTCAGATGGTGTCTCCTCAGGCTCAGCCCACCACAACAGAAGGACGTGCGGATGGCAGTCGTGAGAACAGTGCTGTTGACTTCAGCAAAGTAAGAATGACATTCCAGACAGTAGTAAATCTTACTCTGGAACTTAAATATACAATCATACACTACTGTTCAAAAGTTTGGGGTCAGTAAATTTCTTGAGCATCAAATCATCATATTAGAATGCTTTCTGAAGGATCATGTGACTGAAGATTTGAGTAATGTCTACTGAAAAATCAACTTGGCTAACTCAGGAATCACAACATATTTTTTGTGCCTGCAGATAGACCTCCACTTCATGAAGAAGATCCCACCAGGAGCTGAGGCATCCAACATCTTGGTGGGTGAATTGGAGTTTCTAGAAAAACCTGTGGTGGCCTTCATCCGTTTGTCCCCTGCTGTGCTGCTCAACGGACTGGCAGAGGTCCCCATTACCACCAGGTAAGAGCAGATATATCTGTGCACAAAACTCATGAGACATATTAATGTCTCAGTCATTCAAGTCGTTAATTTTGTGGAGTGGTGTGCCTCAGAGTTCACTACTAAGTCCTTTGTCATTGTGCAGATTTCTCTTCATTCTGATGGGGCCCTTGGGGAAAGGGCCTCAGTACCACGAGATTGGCCGCTCTATCGCCACGCTCATGACAGACGAGGTCAGTACTATGGACAACACTGTGTTTATTTCTATACATTATGAAATACTATAGGTAGCAGGCTGTTATGTGTGCTAATTTCACCTGAACGTCTCTTCTCCAGGTGTTCCATGATGTAGCTTATAAAGCAAAGGATCGTTCTGACCTTGTGGCAGGAATTGATGAGTTTTTGGACCAGGTGACTGTGCTGCCACCAGGCGAGTGGGATCCCACCATCAGAATAGAGCCGCCCAAAAGTGTGCCCTCACAGGTGACCCAGTCCTCAAACTCCATGCACTGATTCATCACGGGTGCTGGAATTAGTGATGCACAGAAATATCAGAAACTGAAAATATTCAGCCAAAAATGAATTTTCGGTTTTGGGCGAAACAGTTTTCGAGGGCTGAATTTATTGACTGAACAATCATCTTTTCCTCTTTACTGCTTAATTATATAGCACAATATAAACATGAATGAACATTAGAAGGTATGTTGAAAGAAATAGTACAACTTACTAAAATATATAATGTAATCATGTAATCATGTTTCATGTAATCACTCAAGCAGTATTATGACAACAGAAAGAAGACAATAAAACAGCTTGTAAACAATGTCACGTAATGTTACATTTACCTCAAGAAAAAAAAATATAAAAACTGAGATCAGTATTAATGTTGGTTTTGTGTCACCATCTTGCAGGAGAAACGGAAGGTTCCTCCTCTGGCCAATGGAGGGACTGATCTGGGGGAGGCCGAGGAGCACGGAGGCCACGGAGGACCAGAGCTACAGCGCACAGGGAAGTGAGTAATCTGCAAATATGTACTGTCCATATATTTTAGCATTTGTGAATTCTGTAAATCCTCATGTCAGAGATGGAGTTGGATCTCAGAGGTGTTTTATTTGGATCTTCAGGTTTTTTGGTGGTTTTATTCTGGACATCAAGCGTAAGGCTCCTCACTACCTGTCAGATTACACAGATGCCGTCAGTCTGCAGTGTCTCGCCTCCTTCCTTTTCCTGTACTGCGCCTGCATGTCTCCCGTTATCACCTTCGGAGGTCTGCTAGGAGAAGCTACGGAAGGACGCATAGTAAGAACATGTTTATATATGCAAAACGTATATCAAAGCAGAGGGGTTGATTATGATGTGACTGATGATATGTTTTTCCCATTTCTCTCATAGAGTGCAATAGAGTCTCTGTTTGGAGCCTCTATGACAGGTATAGCATATTCTTTGTTTGCTGGGCAGCCCCTCACTATCCTGGGCAGCACAGGACCTGTCTTGGTCTTTGAGAAAATCCTCTTCAGATTCTGCAAGTGAGGCTCCTTTGATTTGCACTAAGCATTTTGAAGTATTTCAGTCAGCTCAGGGAAATTCTCTAAGAAATGAATTGCACTGATAGTGTTGTTTATTTTCACATGCAATCTGCATTTTTGTAGCACTGCATTTAATTAAAGGAAGTATGCAAATCAGGTATAAACAAACTCAAAAATTAAAATAAAACCATAAAAACACTTAAGTTACTTGAAATAAAATTAAATATAAAAATGTAAACTTATTTTATTTCGGCTAGCTGCCAAAGCAACATTTCTTATTTGCATTTAGTTTAACTTGATGTACTAAAATAAATAAAAATGAATAAAAACTATATGACATATTTAAAAAAAACTACAAGGAATAAAAATGACAAAACCAAACATAATTAAAAATGTAAAATAAAATGAAAACAAAAAATTCTAAATATAAATATTTAATTAAAATATTAATAAAAACTATAACAATATCTTAACAATACTACAATGACATTGGTACCTGGTTAAATTGGGTTTATTGATTGATTGATTGATTGACTTTTTGTTTGATTGATTGATTGATTGATTGCACACAATAATAAAGTTGAAGCAAATTTAGAAATAGAATACAATATTAGTGACTGAAAAATAAATAAAAAAGCTCACATGAGCTTATTCAAAGTACTCAGCCACAGATAAAAATTTTGATTAACATATCAAGTTCCAAATTCATTAATTAATTATAAACAGAAATACATACTCACAGATTGCAGGTGATTAGTGAATACAATTTTTAAAAGATTTAAATTCTTATATTAGCTGAAATATTGCACAAGAAATGCAACACTATTTAGTGAACTCACCCCCAAAGTGTCTTTTATCATTTTACTGTAAGACAGAGACTAATTTTTATCTGTGTTTTCTCCTCAGAGACTATGGTTTGTCCTACCTCTCCTTGCGTTTGTGTATCGGTCTGTGGACAGCCTTTTTCTGTCTTCTGCTGGTTGCCACAGATGCCAGCTCACTGGTGTGTTACATCACAAGATTCACAGAGGAAGCCTTCGCTTCCCTCATCTGCATCATCTTCATCTACGAGGCTCTGGAGAAACTCATTCATCTGGGAGAGACGTACTCTTTCAACATGCACAATGACCTCAACCAGCTCACTCAGTACTCGTGAGTACTGACACACATATCAATCTTCCTTAAGGTCACAGCTCTAATTCAGTTGTACATGTTGATAAAGTTATCAGTGTGAAATCATGTGATGTATTTATTTGTGTTTTGCAGGTGTGTGTGCACAATGCCTAAAGAACCCAGCAATGCCACACTTAATTACTGGCAGGAAAAAAACATCACTGAATCTGAGATTGACTGGTTAGGCCTAGATGTAAAGGTAAGTTTGACTATTGGTGCATTCGTATTTACGGGAGGAAGTTCATATTTACGAGTTAGAAATTTTCATAATAAAAAGATAAAAAGTAGTTTATAATAGAAATGGAATAGAGAGCGCAAGTGTTAGAGGGTCAAGTTTTTTTTTTTATAAATAAAAAGGAAACAAGTAGCTAGAACAGAAATAGAATAGAGAGTGTGGGTTATAGGGTCAAGTGTAGATAGAAGAGATGTGTCTTTAGTCGTTTCTTGAAGATGACTAAAGGCTCAGCTGCTCAGGGCTTAAAGAAAGTTCAGAGTTTCCTACTCATATTTAGGACTTTGTGGTGGCGTTTATGTGCATTCAACTCATAAATATGATGCTGGATACTGATTTCATTAAAAATAGTATGAGAAACAGTATGCATTATGCAGTGATAAATAACTAGAGCTCTCAAGCGATTACATTTTTAATCTAATTCATTACATGATGTGCCAATGAATTAATATGAATAATCACATTATTAATGGCTAGGGCTGTCAAAATTAATGCGTTAATAACGCATTAACGCAAATTCATTTTAACAGCACTATTAACGCGAATAATGCAGGTCGCATTTTCGGTTTCAGGGTTTCCGCAGTTTCCTTAAAAAGTCTTAAAAGATCTTAAATTTAGTTGTATCAGATTCAAGGGCATAAAAAGTCTTAAATGGTACAAGAAAGTCTTAATTATGATTTCAAGAGGTCTTAAATTTGGGAAAGACGAGAATTGCGATATGGCTTAATGTGATGATTAAACATCAAAAGGCATGATTTCATTAAATAAATATGAGTGCTGCACGTTTCAAAGTCACCTGCTGCTGCTGCTGCTTTGTTTACAGTCGGGGAAACCGCTCTATTTGTGCCGTTCTGAATGAATTTGCATTTTCAATAAGCCCGTCCAAAGCGAACATCCACCCATGTTTTTATGCAGCAAACACGCAGTTGTAAATGTGAACTGGTAGATCGATAAGAAGATAATGCATTATAAAAATCTAAACAATTAAGCCAGTAAAATATAGTTATAAGTTATTTAATTATTATAATAATTGATAATAATTGTTTAAATTAATATAATAATTGATATTTGATTCAATTTCTTAAAAATGGTTTTATTATGGTTTAATTCTTTATGCTCTATGTTGAGTATGGTTTCACTAATAATAAACTTTAAAAAATAAAAATAAATTTGAATAAAGCATCCATATTTGTCCATGCCCATGTTGATTAGAGTATTAAAAACTTGAAAAGTATTAATTTAAGGTACATTTAGAACAAATAAAAATGTGCAATTAAGTTGCGATTAATCACGAGTTAACTCACGACAATCATGCGATTAATCGTGATTAAATATTTTAATCGATTGACAGCCCTATTAATGGCACATTATTTGGACTGAGAAATTACCCCCCAAAATATAGACATTACTGTGTGAAATGAGAAAAGCATTAAATAGATAAAAGTAGCTTTAGAAAGAAATATGTATAAAATATGTACACTGTGTCCATAACATTGAATTTTTTTTTTTTCATTGGCTCACTTGATTCGTTCAAAAACATGGATTTATTCAGTAACAAAACACTGCTGTGTTGTTTAGAGATGCACAAACGTTCTGCTGTGGTTTTGTTTTGGAACTATTTTATAGGCAAAATTGAGCAAAAACAGACAATACTGTGTCTAAAATGTAACACAAAATTGTCGGCACTGATATATAGCGTCAGCACACTGACATATAGCGCCGTTGCGCTTCGGGCGTCCCGAGTTCGAATCCCGGTTCATGGACCGATCCCGCCTCTCTCTCCCACTTTGCTTCCTGTCTACCAACTGGCCAATCAAAATAAAGGCAAAAAGCACCAAAAAATAAAAAATCTTTCAAATGTAACACAATACTAATTTGTTTATTGAACTGTTGTATAAAATCAGTATCACATAAACAGTGCTCTTGTTTGTGGGATATTGCTAAACTTTATCATATCATATAAATATCTGGCAAAAATCCATACAGGTACATTTTTGCCTTCATTTCTTGAATTTGATGGGTATATAACTGCATTCTCATAGGCTACATCACACAGTCAGTCGTCATCCTGCATCACGTGTTAGGAATTGCATGCAATGACGTACAGGTCTGGGCAGGGTGTGTGCGTTAAATGCATTAATCATTGAGTGCATTGCATTGTGGCATTAAGTGTTCCACACAACCTCAGCTCAGTTGTATACTGCACATTTTTACAAATAATAGGTCACCCATACATACAGAAGATTATACACCTGCATAGTACTTTATTTTAAAAACAATATACCATGCCGAACATTCCCACAGACACCCCCCTCATTTCTGTGGCTCAGATATGGGTTAATACATTTCAGTGACTCGTACTTTAAAAAAAGCAAATCCTCTGCTGGTTCACCTCAGTTCCCCTTTATATTTAAGCTCCTGCACACACACAAATATACAACACACAATCTAATCCACCATAAACAAATCCTTGTGATATTTCCAGTTACACATGACTGTATATGATTTTATCTTCTTTTTTTCTAGAGTTTGTGTTTATCTGTGTTCTTTGAAGCAGATGTGATTATTGAGTCTGGTGTTTCGTCTCAGGGCTGTGTGGAGAACAGGGGAGAGTTTGTAGGCAGTGCCTGTGGCCACCACGGTCCGTACATCCCTGACGTCCTCTTCTGGTCTATCATTCTCTTCTTCTCCACGGTTGCCATGTCCTCCTTCCTCAAGGAGTTCAAAACTAGCCGTTACTTCCCCACCAAGGCAAGAAGCTTGTGTGTGTGTTTCAGTATAGAATAATACAATATAATATAATAATTATAATTTATTTAGACCCATTATACCTAATAGAGTAAAGAGGCACTGCTAAGCCTTTTACATTTTTAAGGCTCACAGATTTATGTTCATTTCTAGTGCTTATTCTAATTCTGTGTGTTTCTAAACAGGTGAGGGCAGTTATCAGTGATTTTGCGGTTTTCATCACCATCATGACCATGGTTCTGATCGACTATGCTCTGGGGGTCCCTTCCCCCAAACTACAGGTTCCTAATGAGTTCAAAGTGAGTCGTTAAGAGAAGTTTTACAGTATTGTGTCATTTGTACATTTCTGCGCAAATCTATCCTGTGCATATGAATATGTAATTAATCAGATGATCTCTCACAGCCAACCAGAGATGACCGTGGCTGGTTCATCAGCCCAATAGGTCCAAACCCATGGTGGACCATTATTGTGGCCTTCCTCCCAGCTCTGCTATGCACCATCCTCATCTTCATGGACCAACAAATCACTGCTGTTATTATTAACAGGAAGGAACACAAGCTGAAGGTGTGTTGCTAAGTCCTTCACAATATGCTCCTATTGGTCAACAAATATTCAACTTGATGTCTTTTGTTATGTATGTGTGCCTCCACAGAAAGGCTGTGGGTATCATCTGGACCTGTTTGTGGTGGGTGTGATGCTGGGCGTGTGCTCTGTGATGGGCCTGCCATGGTTCGTAGCGGCGACGGTGCTGTCAATCAGCCACGTGAACAGCCTGAAGCTGGAGTCCGAATGCTCCGCACCTGGCGAACAGCCCAAGTTCTTGGGCATCAGAGAGCAGCGCTTCACCGGCCTCATGATATTCGCCCTGATGGGCAGCTCAGTGTTTATGACCTCCGTACTGAAGGTCAGTGACCTTTGGCTCAGATTGAGTCAGCCTGCTAAGTTTGATCAACACATGATGCTTGCATTAAACTTTTGAGACATTTCATCCTTTTTAATGGTTATTATTTTATGTTTTTGTCCTCAGAATATCCCGATGCCTGTGTTATATGGAGTTTTCCTCTATATGGGAGCGTCGTCTCTCAGGGGCATACAGGTACTGCAATTACTGAATTCATATATTGTGCATGACAGTTGTTTATTCAGCCATTTGTAGGAGTGGCTTATGTTACTTAATATTGTTTATATACTATTATAGTATATAGTATGTTTTGTATGCGCTTTTATTTTTTATATTTTTAATTTTAGTTTATGTTTTAGTAATTTTGTTATATGCTTTTGTAATTTTTATTAGTTTTTTATATTTCCATTTAGCTTTATAATTTAATTTAATGGTTTAATAATTTAAATGATTAATAATTTAATTAATAATTTAAGTATTTATTTAGTTTACTTTTTGTTTTGGTTATTTTTATTACTTCAACTTCTATATATTTATATATATGACCATGTTAGTTGTGTTTGCATTTGCTGTTCAGTTCTTTGATCGTCTGAGGCTGTTTGGGATGCCAGCAAAACACCAGCCTGATTTTATCTACCTGAGACACGTTCCGCTGAGAAAAGTTCACCTGTTCACCATCATCCAGCTCAGCTGCTTGGTGCTTCTCTGGGTCATCAAAACCTCCAGAGCTGCCATAGTCTTTCCTATGATGGTAAGATATGTGTTTATATGTGTGTGTGTATTAGTGATGCGCGGATGAGCTAAAACGTCACCCGAATCCACAGCTTCAAATAAATTATCCACCCGCCAACCACCCGCACCTGTATTTTTGTCTGATTTAGATAACCGCACCCGATCATCACATTAGGGTTCGTACAGTCATAAAAAATCTGGAAAAGTCATTGAACAACAATTTCCAGGCCTAGAAAGTTTTGTAAAAATAAATAAACTCAAAAAGTTTTTGAAAAGTCATGAAAATCTATTTCACAATTCTCTGTATAATAGAATTATG
>NW_015555778.1:1120639-1120914 GCF_001515605.1 Sinocyclocheilus anshuiensis | reverse complement strand
AACGTTTTTTTTTAAATATTTATATATATATATATATATATATATATATATACATATATATACACACATATACATATGGTACTTTTTATTATTTTTTTATGATTATATATATATATTTATATATATGACCATGTTAGTTGTGTTTGCATTTGCTGTTCAGTTCTTTGATCGTCTGAGGCTGTTTGGGATGCCAGCAAAACACCAGCCTGATTTTATCTACCTGAGACACGTTCCGCTGAGAAAAGTTCACCTGTTCACCATCATCCAGATCAGCT
>NW_015555778.1:1104657-1120582 GCF_001515605.1 Sinocyclocheilus anshuiensis | reverse complement strand
CACACACACTAGCGATGCGCGGATGAGCTAAAACGTCACCCGAATCCACAGCTTCAAATAAATTATCCACCCGCCAACCGCCCGCACCTGCATTTTTGTCTGATTTAGATAACCGCACCCGACCCGACCCGCACCCGATCATCACCTTAGGGTTTTATCCGCAGCGCCCGTGGATATAACCGCCATCCGCGCATCACTAGTGTGTATATATATATATATATATATATATACATTTATATGTAAGATATCATATGATGTCTGTGTGTTTTCTTGCAGGTCTTAGCCCTTTTGTTCATCCGTAAGCTGTTGGATTTTGTCTTTTGTAAGCGGGATCTCAGCTGGCTTGATGACCTCATGCCTGAGAGCAAGAAGAAAAAAATGGAAGATGCACAGCAAGAGGTACCACCACCGCTCATCACCCACTGCTATTGGTTGCGGCCTGCGGCCACGCTATTGGCCGGCAAAGACCAATCACTGCTGACAATGTTTTAAAAGGACAGATCACCAATGTGTTCTTTCTCTCACTTTCAGGAGAATCAGTGTGTCTTGATGGAGGATGAAGGAATTGTACAAGTGCCCTTAGAGGGGCATTGCAAGTAAGTAGAAAAAAATCAGTGCTAAAAATGGGTAGCCTGCTGTTGTTACCACTTCTATCTAATCTAACCCTTAAATCTAGTTTTGTTAGAGTATTTATATTAAGTTAGTGATTTAAAAAATATTTTATTGAATAATTAATTTGACCAATTATTTAGATATTATACAAAGCACATTTTTAAAGATTTATTTTATTTTATTTATTTATTTATTTGTTTGTTTGTTTGTTTATTTAGAAAACTACCGTTCAAAAGTTTGGGTCAGTAAGAAATTAATGCTTTTATTCAGGAAATTGTTCAAAAGCTGCAATAAAAGCATTTAAAATGTAACAAAAGATAAAATAAATGCTGATAAAACAGATGCAAATAAACGCTGTTCTTTTTAACTTATTATTAATCAAAAAATCCTGAAAAAAAAAAAATCACAGTTTCCACAAAGATACTAAGAATCACAACTGTTTGATGAGCAGCAAATCCTTATATTATAATGGTTTCTGAAGGATCATGTGACACTGAAGACTAATGATGCTGAATGCAGGGGGAAGTCGTGGCCTAATGGTTAGAGAGTCGGACTCATAACCCAAAGGTTGTGGGTTCGAGTCTCGTACCGGCAGGGATTGTAGGTGGGGGGAGTGAATGTACAGCGCTCTCTCCACCTTCAATACCACAACGGGTGTGTGTTCACGGTTTGTGTGTGTTCACTGCTGTGTGTGTGCACTTTGGATGGGTAAATGCAGAGCACTAATTCCGAGTATGGGTCACCATACTTGGCCACGTCACATGTCACGTCACTTTGAAAATTCAGCTTTGACATCACAGCAATAAATCACATTTTAAAATACTTTACAAAAAAAAAAAAAACGTATTTTAAATTGTAATATTTTTTTTGTAATACTGTAATACTGTTTTGTAATGTATTTTTTCGTACCAACCCAAACTTTTGAACAGTGGTGTATTTATTTTGATGAAACATTTTTAGTGTAATAGTAAGATACATACAACGCCAAAAATTTTTAATTTCATTTAACTTGTTTCATTTAGAGCCGTACAGCTTGCAGTCATTAATTTCTGTAAAAATGTTTAGATGGCCTTCTCTCTTCTTGAAGGACAGTTTCTTTCAAAATAGATGACAAAACAACAATAGTCTGAGATTAAAAATGGCATAAAAATGTGTTTGTGCTCATCAAGGGACGATCCTTCCACAGTCAACATTTCAGATGAAATGACAAAGACGTCTTTTGGAAATATCTGGAAAGGCCTCAGCACTGACAGCACCAACAAAGATCAAAGCTCAAAAAGGTTTGGATTTAATATTCCCTCAGTACATTCTCTCACACACACGACAATGTCACTTTAATCTCACCACACACCTGCAAACATTGCATTAGGATAATAAAAATACATACTATGTTATGCTAATGGTACATGTTCAGTTTTTCAAGTCAGTAGTGAAGACCTTACAGCTCGTTTTATTCCTCCTACGGGACAAAAACTCTGTTAAAGATTCAGTCGACTACATTTTCATTCCTAGATCTGAGTTTGGTCATATCTGAGCCCTTTTATGAAATCCCCAACAGCCTTACTCAAAAAATGCTAAATGAATATATAGGATTGCTAAAACATCCTTATCCTAATTTGGAATCAATTCCCAGTGGAATTAAATAAGACTCTTACTGGATAAAGTGAAATTCCTAGATAACTAAATAAAGTCAATTCATCTGTAATCCAATAAGGATCCTTCAGGATCTGCACTTCATTATGATGACATTCACCTAGCAATCTGTTTAGTGAACTCCTCAAACATGCTGTTCTCTTTAAAATGGAAGTGTGAGTATCAGGCTCCCATCATGACTGAATTTTTCATCCCTGTCACTCATAAGCTCCCTCTCCTAATGTCTCAGATGCTTATTTCCAAAGGTAAGACACAACCCATCCCGTCTGTGCACGATCACTGTATATACACTAGTGCTGTGGGTGTCTGGCCTCCATTTCTTTGGTGCTATGGTTCATGTTTCCTACATGTTCAAACCTTTTCTCCTTTTCTGAAAAACGTTGTGTCTACCTCATCAGAGTTTAACAACACTGAAATAATTCCAGGCTTTACAAAGGGCATCTTACTAAAAACACTGGCATCACAATACGAGATTCAAGCTTTTTGTTCCAGAGCATTTTGGGCTTTGTGTACATGTTTGTGTGTATTTGTTGAGAATGTTTAATGCATGCAAAAGCATGATTTTCGGATTGGTCAAAGGTCAAGCTTTAGCGCATGCACAATGTTAAAGGAATAGTTCACCCAAAAATGAAAATTTGCTGTAAATGTACTCATTCTCAGGCTATCCAAAATGTAGAAGAGTTTGTTTCTTAATCGGAACAGGTTTAGAGAAATGTAGCATTACATCACTTGCTCACCAATGGATCATCTGCAGTGAATGGGTGCCGTCAGAATGAGAGTCCAAACAGCTGATAAAAACATTTTAATAATCCTCAAGTAATCCACAGGACTCCCGTCCATCAATTAATGTCTCATGAAGTGAAAAGCTGCATGTTTGTAAGAAACAAATCCATTGTTAAGACTTTTTTAACTTCAAACTGTTGCTTCTAGAATATGAGTTCTCTATCCATAATATTATCATTATTTTTCCTAACCGACAACCGACGCTCGTTAACCGATTGTTATCCATTAACCAACAAGATTATTTTAAATTAGAATTGAATTAAATTAGAAAGGATAAGTGTCTGTGACCCGTTAAAAAATACTAACGTTTGTTTTCCGGGGATTAATTTTACATGTACAAAAAGCAGCAAACAATAGAACATGAGGATTCACATGGTCATATCATATCACATCATGCACCTGCAGCGAACCGTGCAGCAAACCTTTTAAAATATTTTGATACATGAATGAAAAAATAAATAATTAAATGACTTTTTAAACCGTTTAACTGATTGTATTAATCGGTCAAAAATCTTACGGTCGGTTAACCGGTTAAAATGAACATCCCTAATCCATAATATTGCTTTCTCTTGTGGAAAAGTCATCTCATCTGAATCAGTTCAAAAATAGTTCTAAACAAATATGTTGGTGCATTTTGAAGTAAGAGAACAAGTGGGGATTTTTCACCAGAGGTGATAGAGGTATGGATTATGGACTTGTCTATTTTGGCCAGATTTGACAGTTTAAAATTAAAACACCTTAATGATGGATTTGTTTCTTACAAACGCAAAGCTTTTCACTTCACACAATGTTAATTGATGGACTGGAGTCATGTAGATTACTTGTGGATTATTGTAATGTTTTCATCAGCTGTTTGGACTCTCATTCTGACGGCACCCATTCACTGCAGGGGATCCATTGGTGAGCAAATAATGCAATGGAAAATTTCTCCAAATCTGTTCCGATGAAGAAACAAACTCATCTATATCTTGGATGGCCTCCGAGCAAATTTTCATTTTTGGGTGAACTATTCCTTTAACTCACTGAGGTCAGACATTCATGTAAAATAGGGCTGTCAAAGTTAACACATGCAATTAGTTAAATGTACTTCATGCTGTTTTTTTTGTTGTTTGTTTTAACACTGATAATGAAAATAAAACTAATAACAGAGTCCCTAATGGAACTCAGTAATGTTTCTCAGGAAAATCTGTATGTAGAATATCATTTATTTATAAAACAAACCAATATGGTCTGTTTAACAAAAACTGTTTGGATTTTTTTTTATTGTGAAATTTATATCTAGAGTAATTATAGATATGCATATATGTTCTACTATGAGAGTCATCAACACAGTAATTACATATTTATTTTTTCCAAAAAAGACAAAAAAAAACATGCATTAACAGGTTAATTGTGAAAGAAGTGTTTCATATGAATTAATATTTAAATTGTTTAAATATGATACATATTTAAATATGTTTAAATATTAAATTAATAATTAAATAATTTTAATATGAATTATTTAATTATTCATTACTATAATCAATGAAATATTTTAATCAGTTGACAGCACTAATAAATCAATAATCTTGCTTTAACTTTTGCTCATAAAGAATGAGCTTACACAAAACAGTTTGTATTCTTTTGCTACAACAACACACTCTTGTTGCTCACAGTTTCTCATCAGCTTTTCAAAGTGTGTTTTTCTCTATGAGTCTTTCTCTGTTATTCTGCAGCTCAACAGTTGAAGTTGCCATTGGACATAAAAGCGGTGATGAAGAGGAGGCGGCAGATTTGGATAGAGAGACAAGTTTGTGAGTTCACGTATTTCAAAACAGTCTGTATTGTGCCACACTACAAGCACCACTAAATGCTTCTGTTCTGTAGGTCTGTGTGTGCCAGTCTGTGCTAAGGCACCTTGTTATATTTACATGTTTTTTATGTGTGTGTGTGGAGATGTTTGTTTCGAGCATCTGAATATGTCAGAATTTGCTGCCCACAAGGAGGATTGTTGGGTTGTGTGTTTGTCCAGTCCAACTGTAGTCAAACTGTAGTTTCACCTATAGAAATTAAACAAAATTAAGGTTACTTTTGTTTTCAACCAGGTAGAGTGTATTTTGTATGTTTTATATTTTTTTGAAAGTAGATTCTATTGAAATTCCTTGCCTTATAACCTGAATATGTTTATTATATGAAATTCATTCTTTTTTTATTATGCATAAATGATAAATATGAATTTGCAGGCATAGTTAAAATATCATAATAGTAAAAAGCAATTTCTGAAAGAAGATGCAAATGTAGTTATATCAGCTTTTTCAGTGGCTGTGCGTCAATATGTTCTCCACATTACTTCATAAGATACTTGATGTTAACATTTACTACTTATGAGCAGTGACCAACATTTTTAAAAGAACTTTTATGAACAGTGTTCTCATTTTATGGTAAGATTTCCCTAAAAACACACACATATGAGCCAGGACTGTGCTCATTTTAGCCTACAACATTTTCTCCCAAACTTCTTAATTTGAAACACATCCATATTCATAAATTCACTTGTTGATCTGGACTGTGTTTTTTTTTAATGATTATTACAATGCTTTATATCATTTTGTGTAGCACTTAACCATGCAAATAATAGTAAACATTTATTTTGTTAAAACGTTGCAAATAATATAACTGTATAGTGCGGTTTTCACAATGTTTCTGAGTGGCAGGGCATCTGTCTCCTCTACAAGACTCATTTGCAAGCCGAGAAGAGACCTCATCACTCAAACGAGCGAATTATACTATTACTGCCGATAATACAAAAATCCTACAAGAAATGCAATAATATTCCTTTTCGTAAGAGGGGCATTACACCATACACTAACCAGAGACAAATCTTAACATTTATCATCAACACACGTACATGTGATTCGGTATTTTGTCTATGTGTACAATCTTAAATAAAGTAATTTAATATGTGGATAGATTTAAATATGTATAGACTGTGGGGATGGGGGGTATGAATGTTTTCATGTTACTGTCAGTGTTATTACAGTGTTTTGCCATTTTCCAAGTTGGTTAACAAAACTACGACACGCACATCTATGTCATGCACATGTCGGCAGCATTAAGTTCTGTTGATTTCACTGTAAAATAATCATTACTTCCTGAAAACAGTCTCTGTTGTTTAAATTATTCATTCAAATGAATATGTATCATTACAACTGTGAGCAATTTTCATCTGAATAAATGTGACTGCAAATAAACTGATGCTAAAGTGTGTTTTTGCGACAGTTGATATTTTTACATTTACTATATACAAGGGATATTTTATCAGTCCCTAAAATGGCATGATATTGAAAGGTAAGTTTAACACATAATTAACGAGTTATTCAAATGCCCATGTGTATAAGGGATGTGTCCTGAAGTTCAGCTCTTTGTAATTTAGGATTGATGATGTTGCAAAATAATTCTAGACAGATTTTTGTTGTCTTTGTTCTGGGTCTGACTGAGCTTTAAGAGAAACTGTCACTGAGGCCGGAAACTGCTGGAGTCTGAGGTTATTTAATATTGATAAGTAGTTTTACAATGAAGTCCTCTGAGGGTTACCATCTCAAGGTTAGGGACACAATACAAACCACCACATCCTCAAAGGATCATAAACCAGCTTAAAAAGCAGACTGCTTCGGTAACTGCTTTATTTTATGTTCTTTTTATTTATTTGAATAATTTATCCATTAATTTACACTGATAAAATCGTGTTAGCTATTATTTTCTTCAAATACGGTGTTAGAAAGGATAAATATTCGTAGATGTGGGCTTGTATCCTTCAGGTACACTATAAATTTAAACTACTTCTGCAATAAAAGTAGGCCTATAGAATGACCTTTTCCAGTCAATTATGCATGATTACATTTTCAGTGTAGGCTACAGCTTCTCTTTTTGCGGTTTGCATTTACCGTCTGATGTGTCAAGCAGGTAAACTCACATCCTTGTGGTACTTAGTCCTTATTTAGCAAAATAATTCATTTATTTAGGTGTTTTGTTTGTTTCACGATTGAGGTATGATTGTGTTTAAATGTATACAACACCAACGTACGTGAAAGAACATGGGGAAAACAATCAAACATTAGGCCTACTTAGAAGAAGAAAAAAAAAACATTTTTAAAAATGTAGGCCTTGGAAATTTCCAAATGCTGCCTATAATTCTGATCCAGGTTTTAGGACTACAGACGGCATGGCTCTTGTGCATATGCTGCTCATCCAAAGGCAAAGTAGGCCTACAAAACAAGTGAAACTGATTTCTGATCTTATAAAATGCAATGCAGTTCTTTTCACGCTCATGTGCGTTCATCTGTTCCTTCCTCTGTCTTTTTTATTAATTAATTGATTACAGGTGTTATAGATTATCCTCGTTTCAACAGTCGAGCTGTTAATTTATAATGGTGGATCATTTTCTCAGGACGCCAGTTAACATCTGCTATTTTGTAGCATAACAAGCGTTCAATGTGTCGTTTAGGCCACGTTCACACAGCAGCAGAATGCGGCTGTCAATCCCAAAAACTGACAGTGTGAACGAAACCTCAGATTTACGATTGATATATGTTAACTTTTGGAAGTAAATATCAAATCATATGCAGTATTTTGAGTCTATGGGTCCAGGCGTTTGCCCCGTATGTCCAATAGATGGCGTGTTTGCTGCATGAATGTCATTCTAATGTGTCCAGCAGGAGGCGCTGCAGTACAGGCTTCATCGCTCTTGTCAGGAAGTGGACCAACATCGCCACCTGGCCGTGAAAGTTTAGTAGGTCAATGTTTTTCATGCCCTAAATCAGTGGTTTACAATCGTGGTCCTGGGGACCCACCTCTCTGCACATTTTGTATGTCTCTCTTATCTGACACACTCAGTTCAGTTCATGGAGTCTCTCCTGATGAACTGATGATCTGAATCAGGTGTGTTAAATAAGGGAGACACACAAAATGTGCAGAGCGGTGGCTCCTCAGGATTGAAAACCACTGCCCTAAATGACATTTACGACATTTTCTCTGTGCAATTATCTCAACATTTACTTCAGCTACTTTTCCATTTCTAACAGTCTTATGTATAATTTATATGATTATTTTTTTAAATTATCATTCTGAGTGACACTGTGCAGTGCAGAACACACTTAGTATGGATGTTGAAAGGACAAAGTGTCTGTTTGGGAAAATAAATAAATAAGAATAAGTTGCATATATCATCATGAAAACCAGATCAACACTCAGTACTATCCTTAATTACCCTTAAAAGATTTTTGATGAGTAAAACGTGTGAAGTGAGTTTACATGTTATGGCAGGAGCACAGATGGCGTCTCATCACCGAACGTTTCCAAGGTGATGATCGGGCTCCCAAGGGCAGTGTCAAGTAAGATGAGAACGGCCCATCAGCTCACATCAAAACGTGGAAAAGAGCCCAGCTCAGTCATATGTGATGCAGCTCCTCAACAACAACAAAAGTAAGTAAATAAAAAAGAAAACGTGAAATATAACATAATTGTATCAAATGATATGTATAATATTTAGATATTGTTTGATATTTTTTAACATATTTACAACATTCAATCTTTTCAAATATGCATTACAATATTTATTATTATTGTTATTAATTACTATTATTATTGCTATTGTTATTATAATTAAATATGCTATTATTTTTAGTAGTTATATATAATTAAATTACTATTTTCATTATTATTATTAGTAGTAGTATTTTAATGCATGTTTGTCTGTATTTGCAGACTTACACGTCATATATATATATATATATATCACATAATATAAAGTATTAAGGACTCAAATATGTACATGTATATGTACAGTTTATTACTGCATTACCTAACCAATGCACCAGAATTAATGTTTAAAAAAAGGAACACAAAATAATGACATTGTTCAGTATTAATATGATTAAATATTATTTTAGCATTTATTAATAATGTATTAAATTAATACACTGATAAATTAAATAACAATATAAAATTATAATATAAAACATGTAAAATGTATGATTTAGTATATTGAATAATATATAAAAAAACATATTTTAATTACTTTAACATTTTACAAGAGGTTTTGTTTTACAGCACAGTCTGTATGCATTAATGATAATACATATTATTTTATTATATTATTAATAGTATACTCTATTAATATATCAGTTAATAATATAATATAATTAATATAATAAATTGAATAATAGTAATAATTTTTAATGAATTATTCTTTTTACAGCAACAGGACTATTACAGTACAGGCTGTATGCACAAAGCTCCATTCCACTGAATCCATTGTTCCAGGTTTTGTGTAAAGGGAGCTTTGTGTCTCTCTGAAGGCAGGTACTGTTGCCTCCCTCTGATTCCCTTCCTGATGCCTGACACAGTCTTTAGGATAGAAGCCATAGAGCTGGTTTGAGAGGCGGTAAAGTTCAGCCAGCATCACTCAGGCGCTGAGATTCAGAATGAATGATTAACATCACAAAAGCCTCTCTGCATCTCCACACTGTAGAACAAAAGAGCCGGATTCATCTGCCGGTGTCACCGGCTCTCTCCTTGTGTCTTCCATCGGAAATCTCCATCAAGGGCTGGGAGTGGCTGCTGTCTTTGTGAGAGGAGAGGAGAGGAGAGGAGAGGAGAGAGGCCACCGTTCACACCCTGAGATGCTCTGCAGGCTGGAGGAGGAAGAGGAGATGTCTCTACTGGAGCTACAGCAGAGGGTGGACTGTATCATCACCCATGTTGGTGAGTGAATTATTCTCTGCTGAGGCTGATGGGGGTGTGTTACAGCTGTGATTGATCTTTCTATCGCTGATTCAGATGCAGTCCATGAATTCTGGGGTTTAGGGGAAACCATGAGGTTTCCTGATGGACAGTGATAGAAGCTTGATTTTAGACCTCTATGCTTTATTTTAGCATTGAATGTCATGTTATCACACACAGAATGTGAAGATGGACAGCAATTGCAGAATTTTATTGGTTTATTTGATTTTACTATTATTCATTTTTATTTCTTAATTTATGGAGGGGATTTTGAGGTTATTAGGTCTTTGCATAGGAATTACCAACTGATTTTGTTTCTAATTTTGCACCTGTTTGTTTCAGAATCACATACTTCATTTAATAAAATTAATTCAATTAAAAATACCCTTTCAGCAAATTCAGAAAATAAATACAGCTTAGTCAAATTTAGATACAGCTTCTCAACTAAATAAAAAATAAAATGTGGACTTTTATTATTATTATTATTATTAATACATATTTGTGTGTACTTGTGTGTATAGATTTAGACAAGGCTTTAAATATTTTCACATTTACAGTTTACCACTGAATTACCTGTCCAAAGTAAAAACATTAATTAAAAAAAGTTAACATCATTCAATATTAATAATAATATTACACATTATTTATAGTATTTATTAATACTATATTCTATTAATATATTATTCAATAAAAAAATAAACAATGTGTGTGTAATTAATATAACATAATATAAGTTCATAAAGTTAATTATTATTAGATTTTTATTTAAACATTTTACGAGAGGTGCTGTTTGACTATAAACAATGCAGGCTGTATGAATAAGGCTCCATTCCACTGAATCCATAGCAGAAAGCACTGATTTTAGTGTATCAAAGTGCAAAGATGCTATTTAATTTGATTATTTTTTAGCATTTAAATATATGACTTTTTTGAGGTTACAATAATGTCTTTGCATAGAAACTACCAGCTAATAAAGGATGTCTAATGAATTGATGGCACCTGTTTGTATCAGAATCACATACCTTAATTAATTTGACATTTTCAGCAAATTTAAAAAATAAATGCGGTATGTAAAAAACAGCATACTGTAGATAAATCTGGTTGAATAAGAAATCTCCTCTCTGAGAAGGTGTTTACGCCACACAGTTGTATTTTTCATCTTCCTGTACCATGAAAAGCAGGGAAATATGCAGGTGCTTCCCCATGCCAGTGAGTGAAGTAGGTTATTGTGCCATGCTGCTGTTAGCGCTGTCCTGCATGAGAGAGAGGCACTGCTGCCGCCCCCACTGCAGCCCTCGGGGGATGTAAAGTCAGTTGCCATGGAAACTGAGGTGGGCCAGCTCAGCCATATTGATTCACAGAGACACTCCATGCTTTAAACACACACTCACTGTTTCCTAAGTTCATTATCCGCATTATAACACACCGCTGCTTCAGCTTTCTGAGCCAACTGAAAACCAGCAGGCGTTTTAAACAATGGTTAAACCATTTGCTTTCAATTCACTGCACTGAACTGGACTTTCAAACTAGAAGTTTGAAATATCCAAATGTTCAAATCCAAACTTATTGGACGGCCTCTCAAACCTGCCTTTGGTTGTGAACAAACAATAGAAAAATACAAGAGTTATTTTTGAGTTTTGCTGAGAGGAAATCAGCATTAGCGGCATCTCTGGTGATTTGTCAGAGTATCAGCCTCTCTGAATGAGTCACAGATGTGGCCATCCGGCCCTGTAATAGCAAGATGACTAAACACTGAGAGGTTCTGCTCTCTGATTGGTCACATATGACATCCCTCTCGTGTTCATTTCAAAGCTGAGTGATAAATTGCTCATTTCTGGATGTAGAGCTCATGAATATTTAACATGCCGGATGAGCAGTTAAGCGTTCTATAAGACAACAGCATCTGAGCCTAACACAGTGTACATTTGCATATATTAGCTGATCTTCATATTTACACTACCTTTCAAAAGTTTGGGGTTGGTAATATTTATTTTCATGTGACTGAAGACAGGAATAAATTGCATTTTAAAATATATTCAGTAGAAAATAATATTTCACAGTATTACTCTTTTTACTTTATTTTTGTTTACTTAAACAATTTTACCGACCACTTTTAAATGCAAGTTTAATAAGAAAAAATATTGGCGACATTGGGGTATATTTCATCTTTACGCTTTTTTCTTCACTTTTAAAGAAGAATATGGGAAAAATGTGGCTTTTTGGTGATGCTAAACATAGGCCAGGGTTGACATGGGTAAAAACATTTTAACAATATCATAACATTACTGCAATGTTAGGAAAGACTTTTACTTTGAATGTTTTTTAATATTATCAATACCTTTTTATGACTTTACAACAAAGTTTGTTGCACACACAGCATCACACCCACAAGCTTAAGCACACACACATTGTCTGAATTTCTGAACACAAATCAGTTGAAATTTCATTCATATCATTGTATATCATAACAGTATTTTTCACAGAACCTGTTTTTCAATACACTATCTTTCAAAAGTTTAATGTCAGTAAGACTTTTTAATATTTTTGAAAGAAGTTCATTATGCTCACCAAGGCTGATTTTATTTGATCAAAAAATACAGTAAAACAGTCATATTGTAAAATATTATTACAATTTAAAATGACTATTTTAATAGATCTTAAAATGTAATTTATTTCTGTGAGGCAAAGCTGAGTTTTCAGCGTCATTACTCAGTCTTCAGTGTCACATGATCCTTTAGAAATCATTCTAATATACTGATTTGCTGCTTAGGATTTTTTTTTTTTTTACTATCAATGTTGAAAACAGTTGAGCTGCTTAATATTTTGGTGGAAATTCTTCATTTTTTTTTCATCAGGATTCTTTGGTAAATAGAATAGAACAGCGTTTATTTGAAAAAGAAATTTTATAACACTAGAAATGTACTTACTGTCACTTTTGATCCTTGCTAGATAAAAGTATTAATAATAATAATGAAAAAAAAACCTTACAGACCTCAAACTTTTAGCATATGGCTGTAATATATCAAAACTAATTGACTTAACTTAACTTAACTTAAACCTCTAAAAGGTTTTAAAGAAACTGAATCAATAACATAAAATAACAAAATAAAATAGGCAATTAACAACTTAGTTCCTGACTGCATTTTGACCCGTCAAATTCTATATACAGCCCAAAATCCTTGAACTGGGCTTTATTTCAAGCTGCTATCAGCGTGACAGTATCTCCAAAGACTTGGACTCACAATAAAACAGCGGCAGTGAGCAGTGACGCTCAACAGCAAATCCAAAAAGGTGAACAATAGGAAGGTCATTGTACTTCCTTCCCTCCCTCCTCTCTCCCTCCTCCCCTCGCCCCGTCTGCTTTTGTGGGCTGCTCTGTATAATATCTGTTATAGCTTCAATGCTGCGCTCATGTCAATCAATATTTTATTCTCACACTGTCTAGGTTAGATTGCTCCGATATACGGGAAGTTCTCCTTCCGGATCAAAGTCAGGCGTAGTCTAGTTCTCAGAAATCAAATGGGGCCAAATGGGGCTCTTCACTCATCCAAAAACAAACTCCAGCATATTCAGTTGTCAGACGTGATTGGGACTTTGACCGGGACTGGCTTCTATGGTCAGATGAAACAAAAAAATAAAAAATAAAAAGTACCCCATGTCCACAGTTAAATATACTGCTGGATCTTTAATGTTGTGGGCCTGTTTTTCTGCCAGAGGTCATGGACATCTTGTTCAGATACATGGCATCATGGATTCTATCAAATACCAACAGATAAAAAAATCTAAACCTGACTGCCTCTGTTAGAAATTGTATTGTGGGCCGTGGTTGGATCTTCCATCAGGACAATGATCCAAAACAAACATCAAAATCAACACAAAAATGTCTCACTGAGCACAAAATGAAGCTTCTGCCATGGTCCCAAGTCCTCTGACCTGAACCCTATAGAAAATGAGTGTGGTGAACTGAAGAGAAGAAGCACCAGCATGGAGCTGAGAAAACTCAGAGCTGTTATCTTGGGAAAAGAATGTTGCATTAATTGGGTGCCGATAATTGTGGCTAATGTGAACTAGAGAAAAATATTTTTCATAATAAGATTTTCCCCCCACTTGCCATTGTTTTACTTCAATGATAGGTTTGAATTTTGTGAATTATTTTGAATGAAAGATCAAAAGGATAAACAATGCAGATTTATTTTCACAGCCACCTTTGCTCATATTTACCAAGGGTGCCAATATTAGTGGTTGGGACTGTATCTTTAATATTATTATTATTATCATCGTCATCATCGCTTTTGTAAATAAGAATTACATAATCAACAACAATAATAATAATAATAATAATAATAGTGATGTAAAAAAGTAAAACTATGGCAAGTCAGTAACAGAAATTTAATTATGCCAATAAAATTATAAATGGCATAATATAAAATCTGAAAATTTATAATAATAATAATAATATATTAATATTATTAAAAAATGTAAAACTATGTATATGTCAATAGAATAAAATGAATTATTAATGCCATGATATTAAATTATAAATGTATTAAATAATAATAATAATAATAATAATTTTCACTGACCCCCTTGCACCAAAGATCACGATAGTTTTCAGGCAGTTATTGTATGTTACCATGCAGCTTGAGTGTACCTTTTTGAAAAACAGTAATTACAATGAATTATTTCAAACAATTATTTTCTCAGTTCAAAGACATTCCATATATTCTTGCAACTGAGCTTGTTCTTGAGTGTGTGTCAGACTGACTGTGATTTCTGGAGATCCAGACAGTAAAAGCGTGTCTTATTTTACATGCACAGGTTTCCATCCACAGGAATGTCTGAAGTTATCCATAAAACATTAGCTCACCTACAAGTGAGCGCTCAAACAAGCATGGAATCACTGTTTGGGTTCGTTTCCCACTTTTTGCTTCTCAATTTAGCGTGTTACATTTGTTTTCCACTGTGAAAGTGACTGAAAAAAGTTGAGTCCTCAGGTTTAGATTTAACAGTCAGTGCCACATGATGCCGTCTCATGTGTGAGGGTTGCGGGGAGGGGTTGGTGGAGCAGTCCTGCTGGTGGAAAACTTCCATACGGGGTTTGTGTGTGTGTGTGTGTGTGTGTGTGTGTGTGTGTGTGTAGCAGGGCTCTGTTTTGGGGTGGAGAGGGGGAAAGGAATCTGTGTTTGCGAGAAGTTCTTGCTGACGTACTTTAACCACAGAGTGCTGTGCAGTGATGAATGTCTCACTGGGAGAGAGAGGAAGAGGAAACTACTGGTGCTTCTGGCATTCTCAGAGTTATTTGTAGAAAGCATGTCAATGTGTTACCTGCGTTTCAGAGGCACATGCACCTCTGTTAACATCTTTGTAGACACTCGGGAGTAAGACAGGACCTGAAGGAGACACACGGAGTGAGGGAGTCTGTGGGTCTCCGCTGCACTTGGGACCTCTCGCGTGGCGCGGGACTGTCAGCACAATGGGTTCAGTTATGTGTAAGTCAGCATTCTGTCTTTTCAAGCAGATTTTAAGAGCATTTGGGCCTGAGGACGAACTTTGTGTTTATCGTCTGTATTTCTGAGAATGATATAAGGAGACATTTCTGAGAGAGTTACAGCTCGGCTGGCTTTGGTTGCGAGCTGTGAGGTGTTTCTGGGGGAAAAAGAGGTTTATGGGCTTAATGATTACACACACAGCAATGTGACCAGAAAAAATGTGCCAGTTGGTATTCCATTGATTCAGAACGGTTTACTTCTTCGTAATCCTGCCTCAGGAGTTTCGTTTAGTCAGATACAGATAAGAAAGTTCTGTTTGTGGTTAACATGAAGGTCAAGGGGAAGAAAGTCAGAAGCTTTTAAATGGATAAAGTTCAGACAAAAATGAAAAGTCTGTTATTGTTTATTCACCCAGTATGTTGTTCCAAACAGACTTTATTTTTGTGATTTTTTTTATTTTTATTTTTTTTAAGAATGTCCTGTCCGTTTTATGGATGTAAATGAGGACTGGGACTGTCAAGCTCCAAAATGACAAAACATGCCATAAAATATTATAAAAATTTGAGATTTTCTTGGCCGATTCCAATTTTTTTTTTTTTTTTTTTTTTTTTTTTTTTGCCCATACCGTT
>NW_015555778.1:1083482-1103711 GCF_001515605.1 Sinocyclocheilus anshuiensis | reverse complement strand
TGCGGGTGATCAGAACTCAGGTGACTGTGATCGGGTAATTATCCTGGATGGTGACTGAAGTGACTGTGATGAATCCCTGACAGTCGGAGAGAAGAGAGCGAGAATGCGCGGCTGACGTTATTGCCTGTGCCGCTGGTAACAAAACGGATCGGCTCGAAATCTGAAAGAAGTGAGACTGATCGACCGAACACCGATCCAGGCCGATCATGAGGAAAATCGGCCAATTCCGATCCCTGGCCGATCGATCGGTGCATCTCTAATAAAAATATAAAAATCTTCTTAGAAGTCAACTTCTGCAATTGAATCATTGAGTCAGGTGATTGATCATTCAGTTCAATTTTGTAAACTGATTCATTTATAAGATCTGATTCAAAAGAAATATTTATTTACATTTATTCATTTAGCAGATGATTTTTTCCAAAGCCACTAACAAATACGGAAAGTCATGAATCGGACATTTCTACTAGGATGGATGAACCTCTTTCTTTTTATGTCTTGTCATGTTGGAGCTTGACCGACCCTTTTTTATTACGTGGAAAACAGTGGTCATTTTTCCTTTTGTGTTCCATGTATGGGTTTAGAATGACATTAGAGTGAGTAAATGAGGATAAAATTTCATTACTGGGAGAAATATTAAGACTCTGTACCACAATGAGCTCACTTAGTAAAAGCACGCACAAGAATAACACACACACACACACACACACACACACACACACGCACACACACACTCGACCAAGAGTACTGTATGCTGCAGAAAGTCTCTAGAGGCAGTATGAATTATCATGCAGAGGATACAAAGTATGCACTGCAAAAGTTATTTTCTTATTATCAGTAATATTTTCCACTAAAAACATCATAACATCCTCAAAACAATCCTGCAAAAACATTGCATACGCTGTAAAAAAAAAAAATATTTTTTTTTAATTTCTTGTAAATTTCTTAGAAATTGCAAGTAAATTTCACAAATAATTACAAAGTGAAATTTGTTTCAAAGTCCAAATTTTTCACTGAAGATTGCAGAGTTCAGAGAATATATCTTTAGAGAATTGTTTTTCTTGCACTATTAGAAAATTGATTTTTTTTTTCTTTTTATATAAAACTCAATTTTAACAAATTTAATATAAAATTAGATTTTAAGTTAGTCAAATTGTTTGTTCTTGTTTTAAGCATAAATCTAATCTGAGTCAAAAATGTATGTTGTCTTAAAAGAGACATCGGATGCCCATTTTCCACAAGTTGGTATAATTCTTTAGGGTCATCATGAAATGTCTGTAACATATTTTGGTTAAAATTTCTCAATGGTCGTGTAAAACAACACCCTTTTTACCTCTGTTCACAGCGACCCGTTTCGGTGCATGTCTCTTTAAATGATAATGAGCTACTGCTCACCCCGCCCCTCTCTTCTGTGGGGCGTGTCGACACAAGACACGTGAATTGCTGCCTTGGACTCTGTAAATGGCTCGGAGGTGGTCTTATTCTAATAGCTAGCTATCTATGTAGAAACCGGCTGCATATTGAAACAGCTCGCTGGATGACAGTTTCAGACTCAGACAGCCCATAACAAACTGGCTGCATGTTTTCTTTTCAGTGAAAAAAGAAAAAAAAAAAAAAAAAAAAAAGCTAAAAAAAGAAGAAAATATAATCTGATGTCCCCTTTAAGAATTTTGAAATGTAAGAAGGTGATTACGATTTACAATTCATTGAGATTTTTATGCGTTTAATATTATTTACTTTATTAAATTATTACTTAGCTATATATTAATTAATATTGTCCAGACATCTGCTAAATATTAATAATTAAAAAAAATAAATTAAATATTTATTTTGTATTTATTTCATTTTTTTTAATTCTAAAATTAAATAAATAAATAAAATTAACTAAAATACACTCTGAAAAAAAAGTGCAAAAATTGTACCTTTAGGGAAACAACAGCTTATCACTGGGGCAGCACACTTAAAGTGACAACTTTGTACCTTATTTACCCGTAAAAGGTTTATAGTAGTACTTTAAGAGTACATACAACTACTCTAAGGTACTAATATGCACCTTTTAGGGATAGATAAGGTAAACTGTTCAAAAAAAAGTATAGTATGTTATTGTTCAGATAGGGAAGTGGGTGTGTGTTAGGATGTTGTGTATTGACAGTTCTGTGGGAGTGACTGTGCTCTCAGGTGAAGGTGTGTGTGTAAGTATATCCACCACAGGAGAAGTGAACTAGAATAGTTCTCTTAATCCAGAGACAGCAATGCTTCTGTCCACTTACTCTGTTCAGTTCTTACTCTTCTGTGATCTTACAATTCACAGGAGCTACACAGCTAGCGTGTCGTCCAGCGAGCTGTAGTGAGGCAGGTTGGGCATGAGTAGGGGTATTCTGAGTTTGTACTGCAGTATGGACGTCTCCCAGCACTATCAGACCATCCCGTCCCGCTGCTCGGTATGTGGGCGGTACACACGCAGAGCGTCCTTCTCCTCGGTCCGCATCTCGGCCGGGGAAATGGAGTCGTACCATCATTTGCTGAAAGTGTGTCTGGAGACTGAATTAGCATCGAGGAGAAGTATGTCTTCCTCATACATCCCCACCTTCCTCTTTCATTCTGGTTTGCTTCTGATGCAACTATAGCTAAAAAATACTTCATCGTCTAGAGAAGTGTGATGTTTTAATTTTGTTTTTTGCATGTGTGTAGTTGAAGTTATGGTGTGTGTGTGTGCATGTTTATGTGGTTTATGAGGACACAAATTTGTATAATAACATGGGTATGACATAGGTATTACAACGAGAAGGTGATTTATGAGGACATTTTCAGTGTCCCCGTAATTCAAAAGGCTTATAAATAATTCAGAATGAGTTTTTTTGAAAATCTAAAAATGCAGAAAGTTTCCTGTAAGGGGTAGGTTTAGGGGTAGGGTTGGTGTAGGGCAATAGAAAATACGGTTTGTACAGTATAAAAACCATTACGCCTATGGAGAGTCCCCATAAACCATAAAAACAAACCTGTGTGTGTGTGTATGTATGTGTGAACTGCAGTGTTAACTGTCAGATGCTCATAAAGAGGATTAAACGGCTGGGTCAGTTCGGCCGCTTCATTCATCATTGTGACTAATTTTGTTGTGAAAATAGAAATGCCAGAGCAAGTGTGGTTATTTTATTGGTTTTTAGTCGTTTTTGCATATTCAGTTTTGTTTGGGTGCATTCTTTGAGCTTAAAAGAGGAACTGTAAATGATGTGGATGTCAGCAATCAGACATGAAAATGTTTTTATCAGACATGAAAGAAGACAATGAACTGATAGCAAAAAGTCAAAGCAAAAATTAATTTACATATGTTTTATTTTATTTTATATATTTATGGTACTTTTATGGATAAATTATGAATATATTATTTTGATTAATTATTATATTGTTTTCATTATTATGATCTTATAGCACAAAGTAAAAAATATATAGATCATAATGTATTTATATCAATTAATATAAATATATAAATAAATATCGTATAATTTCTATATGATGATTATGAACCAATATCAAAAGTCTCTCTCTCTCTCTATATATATATTTATTTATTATTTATTTATTTTATACAAATGCATAATGATTATATTGTTATTTTGATTTATGAATGACAACATAATATATGTATGTAATGGGAACTGATAACACAGTCAAGAGAAAAAAATGTATGTGTATTTTTATATGAATTACATTTTTGTGTTTTTATATTAGTTTTATATGAATGTTATTATTATTATTATTATTATTGTTAGTCTCCACTGAATTAAATTATTTGGCTATTGTACAGATGCCTCACAGATGTTTCCATCCTATGCCACTAAAGAAAAAAGTTGCTTCAAAAATGTGCTGTAAGTAAAAAAATAACTGACATTGTTTGCATCCATATAGGTTTTTCCCTTCTGGAAAGAGTTTTTAGACTAAATCCGATCATGAGTGGTATATGACCGGACTCCCTCGAGAGCCCCTTTAAAGCATGCCGGCATAATCAAACACACCTGTCCAGACTGGGTCAGACGGAGCTTTACACAGACCACATCTGAACATCCTAGTCAAACACATTTTTGTGGATGTGGGTCCTCTGGATAGTGGTTGTTTTTACACAAACAGTTCTGAATTAGGCCAGTTGGCTGTTTTCATCATTCATTACAATACCAAATGATTCTGAATGCTTTCTATTTGTGGAAAAAAGGCCTCTACACTTACAATCCAAACAACACACTCTCACTTTATAATGACTTGTTTGTTGCTTGTCTTGCGTTGTGGGGTGAAGGTCTTGATTGTTCCTGGTGACAGGGTCCATGACATTAATCATTTTAAGGGAGGTTTTGTTGTTCTGGGCCAGGGGTGGTTCTAGACCCTTCTAGGAGGGCTCAGTCCCCCTAAATCTAATCGGCTATCTAATCTATTGTTGATCTGAGACTCACTCTAAAAAATGCTGGGTTGTTTCAACCCAATGTTGGGTCAAATATGGACTAACCCAACTGTTGGGTTAAAAAGTTAATTTAAAAATGTAACCAAAATTTAATCCAACAGTTGGGTTAGTCCATATTTGACCCAACATTGGGTTGAAACAACCCAGCATTTTTTAGAGTGAGTCTCAGATCAACAATAGATTAGATAGCCGATTAGATTTAGGGGGACTGAGCCCTCCTAGAAGGGTCTAGAACCACCCCTGGCCCAGAACAACAAAACCAAAAAATGCTGGGTTGTTTCAACCCAATGTTGGATCAAATATGGACTAACCCAACTGTTGGGTTAAAAAGTTAATTTATTTTTAAATTAACTTTTTAACCCAACAGTTGGGTTAGTCCATATTTGATCCAACATTGGGTTGAAACAACCCAGCATTTTTTAGAGTGTAATTATTTATTTTTCCTATTTAACAGTTGTTAATAATAATGATATGACCATTTTCTATTAGTTAAACAGTAGCCTGTACCGATTTTAACAGTACTGCAGAAAGACTGATATCATTATATCACATATAATGATGCTAAATAGTGGTAGGCTACTTTTGACTTACAAAGAGAAAGGTCTCTTGCTACACATTCTCACTGAGAGAACTGGCACTGTTCTGGGCAGATACAGGATCCTGTCTAACATTTTGATTTGTATTCATGTGTGGTGGCTTCCTTTTCCGTAGGGATGTAGATGGAGAGGGATTTAGATACTGTATGCTGGAATTTGTTTTGGAATGCTCAGTTTTGTGTGGACTTCAAACGGCTCACATTATCCTTTTATTTAAAGCAGTAGTTAACCCAAAAATGAAAATTTGATTATCATTTACTTAGGGTTTTGCAAACCTGTATGACTTTCTTTCATCTGTGGAGCACAAAAGAAGATTTTTGTTTTAAATCTAATTTAATAAAAAAAAAATGTAAATTATATTTATTTATTATTAAATAAATGGGGGTGTGGGGGTTAGGCAACATCATGTGCACATGCTCTACTTATACCAGCAATATGAGGCTTATCCAAGATGTATTGCTTTTAAATAGAGGCCTACAGCAATATAAATGCATGTGTGTGGGTGTATGTGTGAGTGTTGGGAGCATTGGGACTTCCTCCACCACTTTCAGTGATTTCTTTAGGGGGAATATGATAGATTGTGGGTCTTGCCTGACATAAAATATTTAGATCCCATTTGTGAACAGCAGAGCCTTTGATAAAGCTTTACTGCAACCATTGACCTTCTTGTCAAATATTATTAAGCTCACAGGGCTTTGATTGTATGATTATTTTATTTTGCTGCCTGAGACTGAATTGTTCAGGCTTGTCTTGAAGTTCCTTTGCCATACAGCAGCACTAATTTATAAAGATCAGAGGGAAGCAGAGCGGGACAATGGACTGGATGTCCTGTGGACGCCCCTTAAACATCTGCCAACGGGATTCAGATAGGCTGTGAAGTGAAGCTAGTGTGTTGATTCTGTAATAGTCGCTCAGTGTTTCATTGAAAAGCATGTATAACCACCTAGAACTGGTAGAAATTTCTCAAATTGTGCACTGTAGGTGCTGATGTTCGGAACCACTTTGAGACCCCCTACAGTCCAAACTGGATTTGTTTACATGATGATATGCATCAGTGTCCGCTGTTTGACTGCAACCCTTGATGCATTGACCCCGAATGAAACCATGAGTAGCTTCAGAAAAAGGAAGATGAAACCTCTGAGAGCTGATTGGTGCATGGTTTCTATTCCAGCAGTTGATGATTGAATCCATTAAAGTTTGTCTTTGCTCAGTACATAAGGGTGCTTTCCATACCAATGGCCCTGGAACAAGATGTATCAAGGTCAATGATCTTAAAGACTGTCCTATATAAGGAAAAATGTAGTTTCAAACATGTCAAGTTCGTGGAGATTTACTTTTGTATCTGTGTTTGTTTCAAACAGTTTTGGAAAAAAAAGGTATTATAGCATCTCATCTCAAAATATTATAATAAGATTATGCCAAACTAAGTTTTTTCCCCCAATAATTCTTTTTTTATGCATTTAATGCATTAAATTATTATTAAAAATTATTTATGTAATAATTAAAAATGCATTTAAATTTTAATTTAACATTTATTTTAATTCAGAAATTAAAATCATGTTTATAAAAGCGTTGTTGATTTGTTTTTCAAAAAGGTATTATAGCATCTAATCTCAAAATATTATAAGATTATGCCAAACTAAGTTTTCCCCCCAATAATTATTTTAATGCATTTAATGCGTTATGCCACAAAATTAATAAAAAAAATGTATTATTAATTTTTTTAGATTATTTAATAATCATTAAAATACATTTAATTTTTTACATTTAAAATGTATTATAATTCAGAAATTAAAATCATGTTTATAAAAGTGTTGTTGATTTGTTTTTCAAAATATATTAATTTGACGAACAATGCACATCATGTCATTGACCCATCATAAGACAATCGGGTCTTGTTGGCTGTGGGACTTTTTTTCTCACCCGTCTTATGCCTTTTGGATACTAACGGAAGGCTTTTTGCAGATCTCCACCCTCGGACTCCTTCTGTCCTCTCATGCCCCTCGGCTAATTTTGGTCAAAGTGTTCCCCACTGCATGAACTCCTCACTGCATGTGAATGCAATCAGTGTTGAACTAAGTGTGCGAATTTAGAGTGTTTAGCAATTGCAATTGTAAGTGAGTTTAACATATTGATTCTGACATCCTGACCCATGCTAGGACAAACACAAGTATTGTCTGGTGGGGACGGCACAGGTGATTGACACTTGATCATCTGACTGTTGAACTCCTGCTCAAGGGCTGAGTGATTAACAAGCTCTGTAATTACCCAGACAGCCCAATGCAAACAAGCCTGAACAATTAACATAATGCTTCTTGTGAATGGTCATGGTGTACCCTGTTGAAAGACTTGACATAAATTTAGGTGTGTCTCTTTATGTGACCATGCAGACCAACGATATGGGATTCAGATCTCCATTGAACGCTGCACTTTTTTTAAACTGGCGCACAGTGGGAAGGAAAGGCATTGAAAGGTATGAGCTGAAAACACTAACGTTTGGGGAAATGTGGAACATAAACATAGTTGTTCTCTCAGGCTGTTCATGCTCAGTCCAGCTGGACTCCAAAACATGTACATTTTTTTAATACATAACCCTCAATGGAGACTTTTTGCTAGAAGCTGGTAGATTCTTTCGGTTCTCCATGGAGGAAACTCTTTTAAAACAGTAAGTCATGCGGCTGGAAAAAGTGAGTTGAGACAATACAGAGTCTTTCCACAAATATCAACCTCTCTTCATTGGTTCAGCAGCTGCATTTAACACAACTGAAGAAATGTGATAGATGATAGAATCTCTGGATGAAATGGTTAAAATTCAAATCCCAATAATCAAACAAACTATAGCAATCATAGTTAAGAGCCTCACTTTACTTAGATTTTTTACATCCTGAGCAAAGCTTATTTCTGTATATAAACCAAGACCAGTGTATTTAAACATCTCATATCATGCGTCCTTGGGTTATTGTGATCAATACTAATACCATTATAAATCTGCTCTATGAAATGTGATCTTTTTTCTGCCACGCTTTGTGGATATAAGAATGATTGCTTGTTATGTAAGCAAACTCATCCTGCATCCTTAAAAACATACTGAAATATCTCTTTGAGAAACTCACCAGTTTGTAAAACATTTCCTTTTCTTTTAGAAGTGCTTTTGGGTAAATTTGGATGATGCAGCTCTACAAAACTTTCTGAAATGTGCTAATCCATTAAAAACAGCAGTTTTGACATTGTTCAGTGCTTCAGACAGTTTTCTTTTAAATGTGACGTGTGAAAGACTCTCGTCTTCCATTGGTTGGCAAATAGATAGCCCCGCCCCTAAACTCACGTTATTGGCTGAGCCAATGTTGCTGTTATCCTACAAATATCTTATAGTTTCCTCTGCATGTTAAAGGGATAGTTCACCCAAAAATGAAAATTTTAGATGTTTATCTGCTTACCCCCAGGGCATCCAATCCTGAGCGAGTTCACAACACCCGGCGCGTGATGTCAAATAAATATGGTTGGGCAAAAAATTCCACGTTGTCTGATGATATATCAAAATCGTCTTCCATTGTGATGACCTGTACTTCTAAATATCTTTAGATCATCGCAGTGCCAGTGAACACGTCCGCAATCTCTCTGCACTGTGTAAATAATGAGTGATGTATACGTGCGACAGATCGCTTCCGCACATGCGTCTACTATTATAGATATGTATAGATGCCCTATTCGACTGCTCCAGATACGTTGACGCGTACGCCATTTTGGAATGTATCGCGGCCCATAGAAGCAGTCATTAATGAGGCATCTACTTGTATATATCTATGTCTACTATGCCAGAGCACGTACACGCGTCACGCGCCGGATGTTGTGAACGCGCTTAGACATTGCAGTGGATCAGAGGTAAAAAATTATATAAATACCTTTCAGTTTCTTGCACAGACCGATCGTTTCGTGTCTTAAGACCTCAATGTATCATCACGAGCTGCAGGGTTTAATTTGGTTTTGTCGGTGTATGTTTTTTTTTACTCTCGAAGCCGTGGAGCCCATTGACTGCCATTATAAGACTGATAGACTGCAACGGTTTGAGTTACAAATCTTCGTTTGTGTTCTACTGAAGAAACAAAGTCACCTACATCTTGGATGCCCTGGGGGTAAGCAGATAAACATCAATCTTTAATTTTTGGGTGAACTATCCCTTTAAGCTGGCACAAGAGAAAGTATTTTCTAAAATCATCCCTTTAAGTTAAGGTAAGGGGTATTTGGATTGGTTTTAGTTGGGTTTTTTTCACAGCGCAGCCCTATTTCACAGTCTTCTGTGGGTCAGAGTGGGATTTGTGGTCTAGTTTGACAATTAGCCAGTTCCACTGAACACAGAGGGCAGTGGAGCATGAGTCTGCATGAACTGTGTGTGCGTTTTATATGTGTCGTGTGCTTAAGCCTGTAACTGACAGCTGTTTTTCTGTGCCCTGTGGTTTAATCTCTTGGCAAGCTGACCATCATCTGCCCTGCTACAGAAAACCTGCTACTGCATAGGGAATTTATTGCTTAATAAAAAATAAAAAAAAACAATGATGATGTTGTGTTAGATCAGGGGTCTTTGTTCATTTTAGGCCAATGACATTTTATCCTTGGTAAAAAGCAGAATTTTGTTTAAATGTGAAGTGTGGAAGACTCTCGTCTTCCATTTGTTGGCAAACAGATAGCCCCACCCCTAAACTCACGTCATTGGCTTCTTCTGGTGAAGAAACTGATTTATATTATCTGCAATTTTAAGTTGCATTTATTTGTATATTTGATTCGAAAAGATAATTTGTATAAAGTATAATTTGAAGGCAACGTGTGAGAATTTGAGATTAAATTATAAAACCACTGTAAAAGTATTTTTAAGTTTCAGTTGGCTATAAAAATACATTTTGTTCAAATTTGAATGAAAACAAGTAAATCTCTCCACATTTTGCATTATGAATGTGTGCATATTTTTTTTTTATTTTGCTGATATATTTGTTGCCTTTTTTTATGAATTGCTCAAAAAAAGTAGTGTTTTTTTTTTTTCTGTCGATAGGAGTGGTCCTGTATGATCCGGTCACTGTGACTTTCCTCAGGGGAAGTCTTTGGCTTCTTATTGTAATTCATGGACATGTCAATGGTTTCGACTACACAGCCAGCTGATAACATCTGGTTTTCACATGCTCCTTGACGCACATTGTTCTTCCCGTAGAACACACTCCAAAAAAAAAAAAAAAGTCTCGAAACATGCTCATTTCTGTCGGCGAGGTTGTTCTGCTGTTTACGGCATGCTGCCTATCAAAATTTTGAATAGTGATTTCAGGATATTAACTTCAACTTGCCAGACTTCCTAACATCTGCGCATCCCGAATACATCCAAAAATTTCTGTAGTAACTCATCGGCATTGTTTGCAGCCCACAGCAAGTTTCCTCACAAGACTTAACAGGGTCTGATAAAGAGAAGTCAATGTTAATGCAGTCTTTTACGTGTACAGAGGAACTTTTGTTCGTCTACAGACTTCATTGAGCTTTAGGGTGACCCTCAGTAGATCAGTAGAGAATAGAAGCACTCGAGCGCTCTTTTGTAAAGCCAAGGGCATAAAAGAATGGCTTGTTTGAAGGAGCGCTTTCCCGATGAACGGATACAAACCAGAGGCTGTGTTGATGGCTAAAGGTCATCTCTAAGGAAGCAGCTGTAGAGGGGAAACTCCTTCCAGAGCAGACGGTCACTCTGAAGGGTCAGGCTACTGATGCCCCCCGTGACTCTGTATCTTACTGATATCCTGAATGTGATTTTTGTAGAATTATATGCATGTTGCAGTGATTTCTAATGCTCCTGTGCTCTCTGGTCTTTCCTCACAGATGAGATTATGCAGCAGGAGATCAGGCCGTTACTGGCGGTCGACATAATTGAACAACTTCACAGGCAGTTTGCTCTTCTTTCAGGTGAGAAATGAATATGTCTGTTTGCTCTTCAGGTTGAGATAAAAAGGCTTATTGCTTTTAAAGCTATTTACTTTCCTTCTCTGTAGCTATTGGTGATGCTTTTGAACTTTGACCCTTTCTTGTTTGTGAGGATGAATGTGGGTCAGGTTTCTGTGGTGGCGGTTAATGCTGGCGAATCACATTCACTCATGTCAGCACTGTTGTACAATTCCCAGTTCTCCATTTCATCAGATGCTAATTAGCACGTAAAATCAGAGAAAATAGACTTCTGCTGTCTCATTTTCTCATGATGCGTATTATATAATAATGAATCGAGAAATATCCAAGGGCACGGTGGTGAATCTCACTTTGTGGTTTATGAACCCAGCATCCAAAATTAACTTTTAGTCACACTGACTTGAGAATTGAGAAAATATAACAGCCATAAATATTTCTTATAGGCCATGACTCTTTATTATTTATTCTCTTTTTCTTTTTCTTTTCTTTTTTACACCCTGTTTGAAACTGAAACTTCTTTGTTTATCAGCTCAGGTCTTTAACCACTAGGCTATGCCACAGTCCTGCTTAATATGTCTCAAATGAAAATGAAACAATTAGACAACCACTCAAGATATAAACAACTGGTGACAACTGGCACGTATATAATATAACCGACTCTATTTTTAGTTAATTTGATCAAGCCTTGGTCATGAAGTTGCCAGGTGGTACTGTAGGATAACTGACTATACAAAACAATTAATATTAACTAATAAAACAGCAGTGTTTACCACATTCAGTACAAGCAGAGCTCTCTGAAAACAGGGTGGAAAAACTTAAACACTGAACTGATGTAAGTGGGAGGGACATCGCGACTACAGACTCGGTGCTCCTTGGAGAGCTATTCCATTCCTTCCCACCCCAGTCAGATCTCCTGAGGCCTGGCCTGCCTCCCTGTCTCCTCATCTGCCAAGACGCCTGCACCAGCCATCAAAACTGCACCAGTTACGTAATGTTACAGAGAAAAACAATCCCAGCATACTTTGTGCAATCTATTTAGCTGGCTCCTCAAGTGCTGCTTTCCGCTGAAAAGCTTGGTGTCGTCCATTAGGACTCTGTGAATCACAGGGGACGACCAGAAATGTAATAGAATAGACTTCAAATGTGTCTCGTTCACTAGCGAAGAAAAAAAGTAATCGGGTCAGAAGTCACGCATCAAACAATTAGCCTCTTTTCAAGCGAGACAAAGCCGGGAGGACATATGAATATGTGTTTGTGTGCATTTTCACTTGCATATATGTTTGCGCATGGCTAGATAGATAGATGGATTTTTTTCTTATTTATTTTTATACAACAATTTCAAAAAATTGACCCTTATGACTGGTTTTGTGGTCCAGGGTCACATATAGGACTATATACAATACATACATATGAAATGTAATATGTAGATTTTTAAAAATATTTATTTAAATTTAATTGTATATATGTATATTTATTTAGATTTCATTCATTTAAATATAAACATGCATTTACCAGATTATGATGATAATTTGTTTTTACCTCTGAAAATATTTGGGATTTTTACATTTTCTGACGATTGCTTCTTGCTTTGTCACAATGCTGAGGTGTTGTTGATGGCTGGCAGGGTCTCGTTATAGGGTGACTAAGGTGTTCAGAGCAGGTTTTAGTGTATTGTTATGCGGTTGCTAGGATTGCTAAATCAAAAGAGACAAAAAAAAAAAAGTTGCTACAGGTTCTTTATATCTGGTTTTATAGGTGTCCAATATAAGCCATAATTTTCAAGAGAAGTCATTCAACCACAAGGTGGGTGACGTTTTTCCAGTGATGTTCCAAATAAGACTGTGGATGTGGGCTGGAGGGTTTTGTGGCTTGATTTGCATATTATAAATATAAATGGAAATGGAAATGGAAATGAAACACGCACTTCCTTGTCTACACTTGGAAACTTTATTTCTTTACTGGTAAACTATTAAAAGAATAACCTAGACATCACCCAAGTCAAGAGTTGCGGCAAGTCTAAAAATGGATGGACATATGACCTCTGAGTGGATCTGCCTCATTACTGCAAACAAACACATCTTTCTTCAAACTGCCCTCAGGAATGAGCACAATGAGAAGAATCCCTGTTAAAGAGGCGATTACATATTCACACTGGAGAACAGTTTGCTAAAATTATTTGAATTATTTAAAAATGATACTATAATCTGTTATTAGAGGTATTTTAGAAATATGTCATTATTTAAAGACATTAGATTGTGTGATCTACAGCAGGGGTCTTAGGGGTATTTGATTTCAAACACATTTTACGGTAAAAATGTGACAGTATATGTTAAAAAATACCTAATATTAACTAAAGGTTTTCAATATTTCATTGTCCCTTCCATATTAAATTGTATCAAGTAAAATTAAAATGTAATTGATCATATGACTCAAAAATAAACCGTGATTTTTAATTTAATGAATTTGCATAGTTAGCATCATAAAGAATGTAAATGTATGTGAGCATAAACATGTATTAATTCTGTATATGTATCAATATTTGTAAACCGTTTAATTTTATTATCTCAATTTTATGAACTTTGTGAGTCAGAGTTTTTGTTAGCTAGCTAACAAACATTTTCAAAACAGTGCTGTATGTATAATACTCTATTGATGTGTCTAAACTCTATAGATGTCTCTGATTCCACTGTTGCCCTCTTGTGGTTGAAAGGAGTTGTGGTTCTTATTTTTCTAAAAAAAACAAAAAAAAACAAACATATAATAATTCATTTAAATATATTAAGTCAAATAAAACGTAGAAGGATGTGGTGAACAGTGGCGGCTCGTGGGTTTTAAAATAGAGGAGGCACACTAATTGTATTGGTCTGGGATCCCTGCCGATTATTATTATTATATTATTTGCTTAACCACTTTAAAATGGCCTTTTGGTTGCTTTTAGTCAGAAAACGTAAAGAAAACGACATACATACAGCAAGATAATATAATTTCACTTACCTGGCCTATCACTTGAAGCAAACATCCATCCCTTCTTAAAAGTCTGTATTAAAAGAGAGCATAAATATAAATAATATAACTTAATTACTTTTTAAATTATTTTCAAACGTTTGAAAGACTTAGAATAGGTTGCAAGTGTTAATATGGTTTCATGTGGTTTACATGTTTAATGTCAGAACTGTTAAATAAATAAATCAAATCTTTAGGTCATGGTTTTAATGTTCTCAAACCTGGTTTTTGTTGCATGTGACTTCACACAAGGTGTATAGTTTCAGTTTAGGTGCACACAGAGACTGTGCGCCAATCATGACACCTAATGAAATTGGAAATAAATAAATGCATAAATAAATAAATATATACACACACACAAAGTGTGTAAACAAAGTGCAGGAGTGCCATTTAACATGCTAAAACTTATTTTCCTCAGGTTTGATAACTATGAATTAACTAGGCACTAAAGTCCATGACATTTTTACAGGAGGAAGAGGAAAAGACGGATCTCCCATCATCACCTTCCCAGAGTTCTCAAGTTTTAATGAGGTGTCAGATGAGGATTTTGTTAATGTTGTCACATACCTGAGCAGCATACCAAGGTTAAACCTCGTTTATTTTTCTAAGGTTTATTGTCATTGGTAAAGATTTTCAAAATATGTAGTGAAACCAACTGTAAGAACAAGCAGTTCTCAGTTTGATTTCTGTCTGATGGTTTTGATTTCAGTGCCCAACCTGTCTGTTTCTGTCCGTCATCCTTCAGCATGGATGCCACTAGCATTGGCTTCATCATCATCCTGGACCGCAGGAAGGACAAATGGAACTCAGCAATCACTTCTCTGACACGGATAGCGGTTTGTACAAGCTCTTGCTGAAGCTTTGTGAAGTTAAAACAGCACTTTAACATGACGTTTACAGATCTCAATGCAGTTCCGAGCAAAAAGAACATGATGCACAGTATCAAGATGTACAATAGATAGGCCTATCAACTGAAATCGAACAAGCTGGGTCCAGTTGGACTATTAAAAAAATACTTCAATTTTGAATATTATTCAAATGCACACACACACACACACACACACACACACACACACACACACACGTTCTTTTACAAATTATAAGCATAAAAAAAATCTTAGTATTTGCTTAAATGACAGCAACACTTTAACTTTATTTTTAAAATACCTTTGTGTATTCAAGTTTTAAATACTCATTTTTTATCTTACAGTAAGTTTTATATTCAACAAGAGTGTTATTGCAATAGTAATTTTTCTTTAGGGATTTCATTTTTACAATTTAATAAAATAAAAAGAATATTTTGAATAATAATAATAATTAATGTAATAATAATAGGTCATATTATTCAAAATATTCTTTTTATTTTATTAAATTGTAAAAAATTAAATCACTAAAGAATTTGAATACACATAAACATTATTATTATTATTATTATCAGAGGAGGTTACCTGTTTTACGTCACATTCTATTTTAAACAAATGTAATTTAATTTTAAAATGTAATATAAATACTCTAAAAAAAAAAAACTGCCAGTGAAACAATTCTCACTCAGGAATTGCTAGTAAATTTCACAATTACAACGGCAAAAAAAAAAAAAGTAACACATTGAATTAAACATGAAATTTTAGAGTAGAAAAACTGAAATATTATCTACTTGTAAAACATACTTCAAAAACCTTTGTTTTGTTTACCACTTAAAAAGTATTTTTGCTTGTATATTATATATATTATTACACCTTTATAAATGTTATATTATACCTTTATAAATATAATAAATAAACAAAGGTATATATAGTATATAAAAAAGTCAAATTTTTGTTTACTTGAATGTTTAATTTTCTTTCATGACCCAAAGGGCTCCTTTCCAGGAAATCTCCAGCTTGTTCTGGTTCTGAAACCTTCACGTCTCCTCCAGAGGGCCATCGCTGATTTCAGTATGAGGTTACATAGGGATGACTTCAAATTGAAGGTACCGGTAAGCATGCTTCTGTCTGTCTGGACCCTCAGCACGTCCGTTCATTCGCCATACGATGCGCATGGCTCGTCTGGAGTGTTTGTAACCATGATCACTCATTCACTAAATTATTGACAGAGCCTGTCACCCTGTTGTATTATGCATGTCTGAAAGGGTGTTAACCTACAGATTGTATGCAGATAATCTCTAACCCTGTTTTAACGCCACTTTAGAAGGTACAGGGGACATTGTTACAAAAACACTGAGGTTCCTGCACTGTGCCTTATCGCTGCTTGTAATGTGTGAAATTCAGTCAATGCAACTTTCTCACACATTCATGTGTCTACAGCGGTTGAATATGCTGGTGCATGAGATTATCATCTGCATGCTACATCTTTTCTGATGTTAAGGAAATGAAGTTTGTGCTGCAGTGCACATACAAGTGCATCCGGAAAGTATTCACAGCGGTTCACTTTTTCCACATTTTATGTTACAGACTTAAAATGGATTAAATTAATTATTTTCCTCAATTCTGAGGAACGTGAAACGTTTCAAACGTGAAAGAAGTTTGCTTGAAATCTTTGCAAATTTATTAAAAATAAAAAACGCAATAATAAATCACACGTGCATAAGTATTCACAGCCTTTGCTCAATACTTTGTTGAAGCGCCTTTGGCACCAATTACAGCCTCAAGTCTTTTTTAGTATGATGCTACAAGCTTGGCACACCTATTTTTGGGCAGTTTCTCCCATTCTTCTTTGCAGGACCTCTCAAGCTCCATCAGGTTGTATGGGGAGCATCGGTGCACAACTATTTTCAGATCTCTCCAGAGATGTTCAATCGGGTTCAAGTCTGGGCTCTGGCTGGGCCACTCAAGGACATCTTGGTTGTGTGCTTATGGTCATTGTCCTGTTGGAAGATGAACCTTCGCCCCAGTCTGAGGACCAGAGCGCTCTGGAGCAGGTTTTCATCAAGGATGTCTCTGTACATTGCTGCATTCATCTTTCCCTCGATCCTGACTAGTCTCCCAGTTCCTGCCGCTGAAAAACATACCCATAGCATGATGCCTACTGGAAGGTTCTCCTCTCTCCACAGAGAAACGCTGAAGCTCTGTCAGAGTAACCATCGGGTTCTTGGTCACCTCCCCGACTAAGGCCCTTCTCCCCCGATCGCTCAGTTTGGCCGGACAGCCCGCTCTAGGAAGAGTCCCAGTGGTTCCAAACTTCTTCCATTTACGGACGATGGAGGCCACTGTGCTCATTGGGACCTTCAATGCTGAAATCTTTGCAAATGTATTGATACAATCAATACAATCCTGTCTCGGAGGTCTACAGACAATTCCTTGGACTTCATGGCTTGGTTTATGCTCCGACATGCCCTGTTAACTGTGGGACCTTATATAGACAGGTGTAGCCTTTCCAAATCATGTCCAATCAACTGAATTTTCCACAGGTGGATTCCAATAAAGTTGTAGAAACATCTCAAGGATGATCAGTGGAAACAGGATGCACCTGAGCTCAATTTTGAGTGTCATGGCAAAGGCTGTGAATACTTATGTACATCTGACTTTTTTTCGTTTTTTATTTTTAATAAATTTACAAAGATTTCAAACAAACTTCTTTCACGTTGTCATTATTGGGTATTGTTTGTAGAATTTTGAGGAAAATAATGAATTGGCTGAAACATAACATAACAAAATGTGAAAAAAGTGAAGCGCTTTCCGGATGCACTTGTACTTATTTCACAAAATGTCATCTGCAGATGAGTTAGATAGTAAGTCATAAAAATCAGTGGGGCATTTACAATGGAAATGAATGGGGTCAATCTGTAAACATTAAAATACTCATTGTTTTAATAGTACAGCCGTGAACAGTATGAGTGAATTTAGTGTGATGACATGATTTTAGTGTAAACAATTGTTTACTAAGCTATTTTGTGTTAAGTGCTTTGTGTTGTGCTAAGTTATATCCAATTGTATAACTTTGTTGCCATTGCAATGTAACACCATCAACTCTAAAATCTTAAAAAGACTGTAAAAACGAGGATTTCAACTGTTTTACAGCTCTAATTATACAAAAGCAATCAGAAGAATAAATGGAAATGCTTTTATAAAATTATAAGCCTCACGTGTATGCTTTTAAATCCTCAAAAAATTGGCCCCTTTTATTTTTATTGCAAGTGACTCATTATAACCTCAGTTTTTTTTTATTCAAAGGAAATGAGTGATGAGTCAAAACAACCACAAATGCTATCGATTGAGCTTGTCAAACCCAGAATATTCTTTTAACTTTCCTCACAACAGTTTTTACTATATATGTCCTGTAAAATGTTTGCATGCATATTTTAAGGAACTCAAAGTTATGACGTTTGCTACCACAGTTTATAAAAAGGCTAAGGTTCCTGTGAAAGTCATTGTATGGGTGGTCTGACGTTGTCAGGCCGACTGTTAAAGGGTTAGTTCACCCAAAAATGAAAATTCTGTAATTAATTACTTGCCCTCGTGTTGTTCCAAACCCGTAAGACCTTCGTTCATCTTCGGAACACAATTTACGATATTTTTGATGAAATCTGAGGGCTCTCTGATAAGTATTCTCATAGCTTCGTAACTTTACAGTTGAACCACTGTACGGTTTTGAAACAACACGAGGGTGAGTAATTAATGACAGAATTTTCATTTTTGGGTGAACTAACACTTTAATAGCAGCGACTGCATTCTTTAAATGTGACATTGTGGTAAAGTAGGACAAACATTTAGTTTCTGTACCCTAAAATATGCTTACTATATAGGCTATTATGGGTAATTCCTTGTTCTTTTCTCTTCTCTTGTAGGTTGTTATGCTAAATTCCCTGTCAGACTTGCATGGCTATATTGACAAAGGCCAGCTGACCTGTGACCTGGGGGGGACCCTGGACTATTGCCACAGTCAATGGATTCACCATCGCACAGTAAGAAATTTGTTTTTTAATAAATCAAGCCCCAGTTTAAAAACAGAATATATATATATATATATATATATATAAACGGATAGTTCCGGTCCTTGATTCCGGCTGAGCCACGTTCGAAGCTACATACACCTTTGTTTACGTTTGTCTGTTGCAACCACAACTAATTCTGAGGAACTACCACTGATCTATAATAGAGAACATTATATATAGATCAGTGGGAACTACATTGTTTGGTGGAAGAATAAAAATGTTTTTATTGATATCATTACACTTCATTTGCTCTGTTTTATTTTGTGAAACCTTACTACGTATATGGAATAACCGTTTTTTAAAAGCAATAAGCCCCATGAAGCCGTGGTTTACAGTGAATTTATAACAGCTAAGGGGGTTTTTAACAACGCATCTTAGCTGTTCCTGTCTAGACTCTGCCCCGGTACGAGTTGTGTCGAGCTATTCATTAGTCTGTTTGATGAGAAAAATATGAAATTGATAAAATGGGTTATTAATCCGTACAACTGCAGCAGTGGAGGACTATTATTCTGCTGCGTGATACTGCGGAAGAACTGATGAAGGCACGGTTTGATCTTCGGCTGACCAATCAGCAGAAAGGGGCGTTTAATTCCCGCCCACATGAAGAAATCGAATATTCAAGCTGTTTATTCATTTTTCCACCCATGAACAAAAAACGAAAATTTAAGCTGAATTTTCGTTTTTTGTAAAAAAAAACAAAAAAAGGAGCCATTTTCTCATTTCTCTACTTTCAATATTAAATCAAAAAACGAATGATCGAATGATACACGGATTAATAAACCCCGTGAAGCCGTGGTTTACAGTGAATTTATAACAGCTAAGGGGGTTTTAGGCACTCTGCTTCGCGTTACAACGCCCCTTAGCTGTTATAAATTCACTGTAAACCACAGCTTCTTGGGGCTTATTGCTTTCATATAATTTCAAGTGTAAGTGTTTTTATGTAAAAGACACAAAAACATAAATGTACTGTATGCACAGTGCAAAGTAAATAGGCTCAGTTTTGTCTAAGCAAGATATGTAACCTTTTGACTGCTCCCATTTATATTATCTATTCAGACTGTGTTAAAATGTTATGTCCTAGGCCATTGAGAACTTTGCGTTAACAGTGAAGAGCACAGCACAGATGCTGCAGCAGTTTGGAACTGACCTAGCAGAAACCGAACTTCCCAATGACGTGCAGTGCACCAAAGACTTGCTCATCACACACACCAAAAAACACGATAAGCTCAAGGTAGCTCATCACTTTTATGAAACAGTAGTTCATGTTGGTTGTAATTTTGTCATAAGATTTGTTTAATCCGTGTTATTATAGTTATTATATA
>NW_015555778.1:1066462-1083413 GCF_001515605.1 Sinocyclocheilus anshuiensis | reverse complement strand
TATATATATGTGTGTGTGGAATTAGTCAGTTATCTTTTATCGGTTCCGTGACCTTGGGAACCGTTTCTAACATTGTGTGGAACAACAAAACATGACCTGTATTTATCATGATTTACTATATTTTGCATATGCAAATTCTTTCAGCATTCATATGCCATGTTTCCATCTCTCTGCACAGGACGAGCTAAAATTGGCTATAAAGCAAGGAAATACTCTATTGTCTTGTATCAAAGACCAGGCCAGCAAAACCGAGAGCCACATTTTGAACCCGGATGAGGTAGAGAACCAAACAACCATTGAGAGGTGTGTCAAAATATTTTGCCGAACAAAGAAAGTTACACCATTAATTATGAGACTCTAGCTTAAGTAGAATCCCAGCTAATGAAAGAACGTTGGTAATGCGAATGTTCCATTTTATCATTTTGCAAACATTATCGGAATGTTACATTTGAATATTCTCTGAACATTTGGAAATAAACTGTAACATAAAAATGTGAGATGAATGTCAGGCTAAAAAGTTTATGAAAACAAAAAAACACTGCATGGTCGACATATAAAAATTGTTTTTGTTAGTGTTGTCAAATGATTAATCGCGATTAATCACATCCAAAATAAAAGTTTTTGTTTACAAAATATATGTGTACTGTGTATATTTATGATGTATATATAAATACACAAACATACATGTATATATATTTAAAAATATTTACATGTATATATATATATATATATATATATATAGTTTATATTCATATATAATTTATATTATATATAAATATTTATATTTTATATGAACAAAACATATTTTTCTTAAATGTATACATGCATGTGTGTGTATTTATACATATATAATAAATATGCACAGTATACACACATATATTATTTAAACAAAATATGTTATTTTGGATGCGATTAATCGCGATTAATCATTTGACAACACTAGTTTTTGTGCTAACGTTTTGTGAACATTATTAAAGACAAGACCAGCTAGCAAAAAATACTTTTTTTTTTGCAAAAAATAATTTTGTTAACATTTCCATTCAGTTATGAAAATGTTATTTCTGAATATTTTCTGAACATTCAAAACATCCATTTTTAAAAGCATTTCTTCTTGGTTATGCGAAAGTTAAGGGAACATTCCATTTTATCATTTTGCAAACATTATAGAGATGTTACTTTTGAATGTTCTCTAAATGGTAATATTTAAAAATGCCAGACAAATGTCTAACTAATACATTTCAGAAAAAAAAAAGTGAATAATGTTTTTTGTGCTAACATCTTGAGAACAGACCAGATAACTTTGAACGAACATTCTATTTATTCTATTAATTCTATATTCTATTCTATATTCTATATTCTATTACATTCTATTAATGTTACTGTGAGAACGTTTGTTCGTAACTTTGGGAGGATCTTGCCAGAAGTTCTCTTTTTTTATGTGGTAATGCGGTAAAACATTTCCGAGTGGCTACGTGATATTCGGAATATGACATACGTCAGCAAAACAGAATATTGACTTTGTAGGAGATTTTAACCATCAGGAAACCATCAGGAACGTCAGCCAAAAAAGAAAGTCACAGAACAAGTTACATTCTGATGAAAGATTATGAGCTCTGTGAAATCTAATTCACTTCAGCTCCTCTGACATGCACACTGTAAAAGCGTTTGTTTGTTTGTTTGTCTCAGGTTGTTAGCGCAGCTCGATGAGACAGAGAATGCGTTTGAACAGTTCTGGTCGAGGCATCACCTCAAATTAGAGCAGTGCTTACAGTTACGGCACTTTGAGCAGGACTTCAGAGAGGTATGGTGCAATGGATGTGCTCAAATGAAATATCTGTAAACTTAGTAGGCAGCCATTATACCAAATATCCCTGTAGCGGTTGTCTAGTCAACCAAGCTGAACTTGGTCTGTTTTGTCCATTACATCAGGTGAAAGTTTCTCTGGATGGCCTGACGGAGACCTTGCTGGGCCTCTCTGACACCGGGGACTGTGTGGCTCGGGTGGAACATCTACTGGGCGATCTGAAAACCTTGGAGGACAAAGCTCAGGTCAAAATCGTTTGAATCTAAAACCAGGCCTGGTATGCAAAGCAGTTATTACAGCATACAGGGCTCAACAATGAGCATTTGTTCTACTGACTGGTTTAAACCAGTAGTTTAGACTTTTACTTATGTATATATATATATATATATAGATAGACAGTTTGTCTCTTTTGTTTAGACATATTTAAATTAGCATAGTTTGCCACAGCAGTGTTTGCAAGGAATAAAACAACAAGTATACCTTGAAAGGACCTGCAGTACTGGTTGCCAGTGCATGTTTTCATGCTGATCCTCAACATAGAATGCAGTTTTTTAGATTTTTAGATTTTTATTTGAACTCTATTAATCAGCCAGCTTATCTAGAAAGACAATGCATATTTTTTTTTCTTGGCCTTTTTCAGAATGCCAAGAACGTGCAGATATTGTGTGAAAGCATGCGGTAAATCAAACTGAACTTCAAGAACGAATAAAAGACACAACCATAGTGTTGCTGCTGTTGTGACACTGCAAGTCAATTACTAATGATAGTCAAGATAGCAGTGTAAATCATTCATAATGTATTGAGCTTTACTGTGTTTTTCGATCTGTACAGGAGTCCTTGGAGAAAGCTCAGCTTCACGCTCAGTATGGTGACCAGCTCATTCAAAGTAACCACTACGCTGTGGACTCCATTCGGCCGAAGTGTGTTGAACTGCGTCGGATCTGTGATGACTTCAGCAATGAGGCCAAAAAGAAACGTGACATTCTGACCAAATCACTTGAAATCCACAAACGCATCGATGAGGTCCGTGAAACGACTAGCATCCTACTAAATTACCCCACGGTCACCTTAACATTGAGTTTTTATCTTTGGATGATTGACTCAGGACATGACAAAGGGGTGCTTTTGAGAGATGACATTATCAGAAGACAAATACATTTACAAAAGTGTAAAAATCGTAAGACTAGATTTTGCATTATGAATCTTGAATTAAGTAAAAAACATTTTTTTTTTTTTACCATTTTAGAAAATTTCGTTTCATTTAAAAGTAAAACAAGAAAAAAGTTAATGAAAATTTAACTAAAGAAGTGTACCATTTTGCTTATGTATATAGTCATTTCACTCGGCGACCATCTTTGAAACGCCTCTCAGGCATGCAAGTGCAGCTCTTATATCTTTGAATGGGGAAACATCAAATTCTACAAAACTGTTCACTAAGTTTATGATTAAATTTCATATTTGAAATCACCAATGAAATCTGACAACAACTGTCTCATAAATGTTGTTTCTTTCGCTCCACTAACGTTAAAAAAGCTTATTTTTATAGTGCGCAGTCCTAAGTGCACGTCTCTGAACGCTGACTGTTTCTATAGCAGCCGGACTTCTAACGGCAGCTGCAGTGTTTACCGATTGGCTCTTTTATTCAGAAGGCGGGGCTTACTTCGATAGAGCCGCCAAATTGAGCGTTGCCTTTTTTCCCATTCAAAACTATACGAGTGACACGTTTTGGGTATTCTATAGTCTTTCATATAGTATTTTATTTATATACTATTATAGTATCTATTAATATTCTGACTTAGCTTATTTGAATATTTTCCGTTTTCATTTTAATTTAAGCTTTAATAATTTTATGTGCTTTTGTCACTTGTTTTGTCATTTTTTAAATATTTGTATTTATTTTATTTCAGTTTTAGTACTTACATTTCAACTTATCTCAGTTAGTTGCCAAGGCAACTAGTATTTCTAATATTTGTTCATGTTTTTTTAAAGTTTAATCTGATATTTATATTTTATTTTTCTCAGCTGTTTTCATTAACGAAAACCGTTTTATTTTAGTTTTACACAGTTAAAAAAAAAGATTTAAAAAAAAAAGAAAAGAAAACCAAAGATTACTAAAGTATGTTTTACAAGAAAATGCTATTTCAATTTTTCCACTTTAAAATTTAATGTTTAATTCAGTAATTGTTTAAGAAATTTACTATAAATTTCTGAATAAAAATGGTTTCTACAGCAATTTTTTTTTTCAATGTAGATAACAATTAAAACACCACGTGTCAGTGACTTAAATTAGATCTGTTTGCATAATAAATAAGACTTATTACAGCAGCTTCCTGCTTCCTTTTTTAAGGGTTATAATATTACCAAGTTAAATAACCTGCACTGTTCACCTTTCTAGTTTTAAATTGGGTCCAGGACAAAGAGATGCATTGATGTGCCTCTGTGTTTGTGTGTTGGCAGGTGAACCAGTGGTGTGAGAGTGGAGTTTATCTGTTGGCCTCTCAGGCTGTAGACAGATGCCAGACCCAGGAAGGTGCAGAAGCAGCGCTGCAGGACATCGAGGGGTACATGAACACAGCCAAAGAGCAGCAGCTCAGTCACCTCAAAGACCTCAGCAACCAGTATGAGATCATCCTCTCAGAGCTGGTCAAGGTACAAATGAAGCTGATTACAGCTGAATACATTTGCATACAGTCAAATCCAAAAGTCTATTTTTATTCATTAATAAAACTGTTGGTAACACTTTATATTTAGGTTTCCTTTGTTAACCTTATTTAACTACATTAGTTAACTTTTATATGATATGATATGATATGATATTATATATCAAAACTTTTATATGATATGATATGATATTATACTACTAACAAAGAACAGGTGTATTTTTATTAGCTAACATTAATAAAGATTCATAAATGCTGTAACAAATGTATTGCTAATTGTTAATTAATTTTAGTTAATGCATTAACTAAGGATGTTTATTGTGGAGTGTTACCAAATTGTTTATTAAAAATATTATAAATTACATGATTATTATTATTATTAAAGAAAATAGTAAATGATATTCAAATGAACTGAAATTATTCAATGATCGACCTAGAAATAGTACTGAATATTAAATATTTGTAATTTATTTCAAATTTGGTTTGAATTTTTGGAGACTTTTGGAGCCCACTGTAGTTGTAATGATACCAGTCATCTGTTTCTGATGAATAACTGATATTTTATTTAAAGAAATAAAGCCAGTATTGCTTCCACTTTTATATCTTCCCATGCAGATCAAAGCTCAAACTGCTCTGAAAAGGCTGGATGACGTTCAAAAGATGTTTGAGAAAAGACACGCGAGTCTGAAAAAGCTGTCTGCAAAGCAAACAAGGCCAGTGCAACCTGTTGCACCTCGACCAGAATCTTCACCAAAACGCCCTTCACCTAAAATCCCACAACCCACTGCACCTAGTGAGTTTAAAAGAAACCACGTATGTTGACTGAAATGCATCCATATCCAGACTGCTTTTCAGCCTATTAACATTTCAGGTTAATAGGCTGACAATTAAATACTCTCATTGGGGTTCCAGTTCTCATATTTATGCAAATATACTGATGTCTCTGACAGGAAAACATTAATATTAGGCTTTGTATCCTGAATTATTTAAGTGGAAATTATGAATGTTTTAAATTCGACAGCATCAAATCGCAAAGCTATAGAAAACTCCAGCGCCAGTAAGCAGCCCAGTGACGCAGAGTTGGCAAAAAGGAAGAATATTCGCAAAGCCAAAGGTGGCATCAAGGTATATCAGTCCCCGTCAGTTACATCTGAAATAAATGAAAGAGTTTTTTTAAACATTCTAAAATTCATTTAAAAACCTAGTTAGTCTGGGATTAGTTCTTGCCTTTAAAAATAATTTCAAATAGTTTACTGTATCATTATTACACATTCAGCTCATACATAAAGATGTTTTTCTTTCAACTGAATCCTGATCCACAGATCGAAGTCATGCATGAAGGAGGACAAGGGGGTACGAGTCATGTTCTCATGAGCAATGAAACAGAAGAGTCACTTTCAAACAGACGCAGGTAAGAACATGTCTTCTGAGAAAGAGCGTCTTACACAACACAAGATTTTCTGTTAAAATCACGGTAAGGTCAAGTATCTTAAGCACTTGAATTGATTTTTACAGGGACTTAATGTTATAGCTAAATTTAAATGTGTCATCAACTTGCATGGCTTTTTTATTGATTCACATTCAATAGTATCCTGTTCCCAACCTTCACACACTGTGGAAGTCGATGGCTACCGACCGTCAATTGTCGCATAATTGCATAATATTTTTGCAAGTTTTGCATGGTAGCATTTTTTTTTTTATTGATTCACATTCAACAAAACCCTGTTCCCAACCTCCACACATTTCTGATATTTCATTTCAAGCTTTCCACTGTCACTGTTATCTCACTAGTAACCATGCATTTCACCTTTGAAAACTTGACATCACTCTGACACAAAAGCGCCTGACATTCAACAACACTCATCTTTGTGACAATTGGGCAAAATCTTTCATAAGAAACTATGACACCATCAAATTGTCGGTTTCTATGCGAGTATCTGTTGCAGTATACTTTTTCATGTGCATAATGACTCATTCTGTAAAAGCAATTTACCTTATTAGTATTTTCTCTGTCTGTATAAACCTGAGTCTTCCTGAAAAAGTTCTGCCTGGATGCAAACTTGTAATTGGTGATATAGTAGAATCTCTGATACTTTTTATGTTTTAATAGACTTTTATTTCATGTTTGGTGTAATTTTACAGCTCCCAAACTGAATAGATGAATGTAATAAATTCGCTAAAGATGTTTAAGCTTGAAGAGAATGTACCCACTTCCTCCTTTTTACACATTTGGCAGACTACAAAGCATCGTGCATTACAAACATCTATACTCTGTTTGCAAAACAGGAACAGGAACACTCCCACATGCCATTTCTCACTTTACTTACTTCCTGTCTTAGCAATAAAGCTTTTCTAACGTAACTTTGAAGTTCTAAATTTTGTTATCTTCCTTTAACACATTCATGACTTGGTCTCTCAGCCTTTGGTCAGAGTATCGTTTTTAAGGAACTCTTTCTCAGGAACATTATTGTAGTAATGGCAGCTTTAATTGTTTTATTTTATTGGATAAAAAGAAAAAAAATAATAAATAAAAAAATGTTCTTAATTTTATACATCCAGTTTTAGTTGCACTTACTCAATGTTTTTTTAGTTATACCATCCTAGTTACAATATATTGAGTGGATTCAGTATATTCAAGACTACACTCGAAAAAATGCTGGGCTAAATACAACCCAGTGCTGGGTAAAATATGGACAAACCCAGCAACTGGGTTGTTTTGACCCAGCGGTTGGGTTACTACACAGAAGGTTGGGTTAAACATATAACCCAACTGCTGGGTCAAAACAACCCAATTGCTGGGTTTGTCCATATTTTACCCAGCACTGGGTTGTATTTAACCCAGCATTTTTTAGAGTGTATTATTGAAAAAAATGAAAACATCTGTATTAGTGTTTATACACAATAAAAAATAATTAATTAATTAATTAAAAAAGAGTACTGGTTATTTTCCGCCAGGACATTATCTGTTAATTTTGCAAACATTTCTGTTTACCCTAGAACACTAAGCAATGAAGTGCAAAATTTAAAATACAGGTAAAACACCTGTAAAAAATCAATACAGAAAAATACCTTCATATTAATATAGTACAGTGTGCCCTCTTTGTATGGATTTTTTTTTTTTTTTTTTAAACATTCCAGTTACGTTGCGCATTTAAATGAGTTCCTGTAGTCAAATAGCACGTTTGCATGCAAATGCATTGAACAAGGAAGGAGATTACTTCACAATTCACTGACATTAGCACAGATGTTGCTTATTGCTTTAAACACTTTAAAAATGTACTTTTATTCATGTCCCCACCCACAACCCAACCACAATCTCTACTCTTTAGCACTATAGCAGAGGTGTGCAGTCCTGCTGCTGGAGGGCCGGTGTCCTGCAGAGTTTAGCAACCCCAAATAAACACACCTAAACCAGCTAATCAAGGTCTTACTAGGCATACTAGAAACTTCCAGGCAAGTGTGTTGAGGCAGTGCCCCTCTACGACCAAGTTTAGACACCCCTACACTATAGAAACCACCAAAACCTCAACATAACGGAAACTCTTTCAAATGTCAAAAATAGCTGAACATTTACCACTGACAGGTCTTTCTCTTTAATCAAAAACAAATTCAACTTAATTTCAAGCACTCTCCTGATCCAGCATAAAGTAATGCTGGGAACTAAAAAAAAAATCCCGTTTAGTTTCAGTTTATGCAACTAAAATGATTCATGTAGTTTCGACACAAATGGATTACTGTAGGTCAACTTTGACTTTTGAAAGGGACGCTGTGACATACTTTTCAGTAATGGTGTTTCTTAAGCTTATTATAATTAAGTAAATTGAATAAGCAGCAAACATAATTTGTGTAGGTTTTCAACCCCACTAATCTGGATAACATACTTTGGTACAGGAGGAGTCAAAGAGAGTCAAGCTGCATTAAAAATAATGGAATGAACACTTTAATTGATTTTAACTCAGAATGATAGTGGGGAAATAAAAACACGGATGGCAATGTCCATTTTTGGCAGTGTTTTCGCGTATTGAAGACTCATTCTTCTTATTCTAATTATATCTCAGTGGTGATTCTTATTCTATTCGGTAATACAGTAATTTCACGTTATAGTACCAAGAATAAGATTTTGTATACGGTGATGAGATTTGAGGGTTAGTGGTCATGATAATAATGTCACAATGCAATAAATCTCAATAGGCTTTGATTTATTGTAGCAAAATGTAACTTGTTAAAATCCTTCTTCACAAGTAGCACCATTTTATCATCATTTCATTGAAAGGTTTGAGAGCTTTAAGCAGAAGCATATGACATTTGCAACATGAAAGAAAGTCCACACTCTCTAATAGCATTCCACAGTGAAAAGTCTTCCTTCTTAGTCTGAATACAGTCTTATACCGTTACGATGGTGTAATACATAGGAACTGAAACTAACAGTACACCAGAACAGAACCTGACCACAGCTAAATCTCACGAAACATGTCCAAGTCCATTTTACTCCAGTGACTGTGTAAAAAAAAAAAAGAAAAAGGCTGTTATTGGGGCCATTTTTTTAATTATTATTTTCATGTTTGTTAAAAAAATATATAATAATTAATTAAATGCTAATATTGGTTTTACTAATATTAAGTATTAATTAAATTGTATTATTCATTTTCTCCTTAGCATTTTTTAGTTTTGTAATTCTCATCCTCAATTCATGATAATTCTTAGTATTTTTTATTATGGTGATTAGAATTTGTGGGAAAAATCATAACAGTTTCAAAATCACTTTATTTTATATGTATACCCTATTAATTCTTTTTTTAAGAAAAAGGCTGTTATTGGGGCCATTTTTTAAATTATAATTTTCATGTTGATTAAAAAATATATCATAATTAATTAAATGCTAATATTGGTTTTAATATTGGTTTTACGAATATTAAGTATTAATTAAATTTTATTATTCATTTTCTCCTTAGCATTTTTTAGTTTTGTAATTCTCATCCTCAATTCATGATAATTCTTAGTATTTTTTATTATGGTGATTAGAATTTGTGGGAAAATCATAACAGTTTCAAAATCACTTTATTTTATATGTATACCCTATTAATTCTTTTTTTTGGGGGGGGGTGAAATATGACCTTGACAAGTTTTGTGAGACTCATGTCATGTACATGTAGATAATATGCATTTGATGCCCATCATGTTACCATCGCATTCATGCTCTCTCGCCTGACACTGTACATGAAAAAATAAATAAATAAAAATAAAAAAAGCATAAGTGCAAAACAAATGCTTAGGGCGCATAGCTTTTGAACTTTATTGGGAAATGACAAAATATTTAACATTTAAAGCAAAAGTAAACAAAAACAAACAAACAAACAAAAAAAGCTGAAATACTGCTCGGACTTCATAAAGCTCACAGTGCATCATGTAAAAGCTGCCATGCATGAATACGTGTTTGTAAAGTACGGCTTACAAAGCAGCTTCATTTTCACAGCTGTACAATAGAGTTTCCGGACCAGTCCAGACGAAATACCTTCTACCTGTGGGGCGGTCGCAACCTTCCACAGATACCTGATATCGCCCTCATGTCCATGAGAGGTGATCATTTTTTCATAGATGCACGGGTGATAGGGCGTTTTCCCCTCACCCGAAAAAAAAACATGTTCCTGAGGAGAGACGCCTACTGCAATGGCACAGATACCCATGAAGACATCATCGATATACATAGAGGCATTCAGAGATAGCGTGGCCTGATAGATTTTGGCTGCCACGTCGCCAGAGACAACGTACCCCGCCCCGGCGGTGTAATCTGGGTAGGACGACCACTGGTACATATCGAAGGGCATGTAGTACTTACTGTCCCTGCGCCGAACGGGAGGCGCCCCCCGGTGCACATGGCCAACCCAAAGGTTGCGCACGTTCTGTCTTCTGAGGTCCTGAAGGTAGCGCACCAAATTGGGCAAATGGATGAAGACGTCATCGTCAGCAGACATGAGGAAGCGGGTGTGGACGCAGTTCTCGTGTGTCCAGCGGAACTGAAGCAGCAGTTTCACAGTGAGGTTGTGAAATGTATCAAGGAAGGTCTGCTGAACCAGGTCACCATGCTTCATGTGCTCCTTGTGCAACTCTTTGTGCATTTTTTTCTGCTGCAAGCTATCAGAGAGCACGTCAGGGTGAACTCCCATTGCAAACACTACTTTTATGATAACACCCAGCTTGTGTCTTATGTAGGACTCGTTGCCCCAAGTGGAGCGTATGGCCTGTCGTCTTCTGAAGTTTCCTGGTGAGGACTTCACAAAGAGGAGAAGCAGCACGTCTTTGTCTTTACAAATGTCCTTGTTGTTTAGCAAATATGGGTAGCTACCAAACCTAGCGGCTTGCTCTGGGCTGACGCTGAGGCTTTTGTGGATGAAGTCATAGCTGTTGATTAGGTAGCGGTAGGAGTATGACTTCACGTGGCTCACAACGTGGTGGTCCACATGGTCCCAGCAAACCATAAGGACTGACATGACACAGCACATGGAGACAAGCTGTAGAAAATGCCATTTTTTCACCCTTCTGCAATTCATGAACATTCTGCTAGGCTGCGCACGCTCTCGACCCCTCTTTCTTGTCAAGTCCAGTAATGCAATCCAGATGTACTGCTCTCAATGATTTTCCAGGAATGGGTTTGCCTGAGTTCCATTGTAGTTATCTCAATGCAGATGGGCTGGCCTACCAGAAGCATTAACCCAAAACATTTTCTGCCTTTTTGAGTCCATTTTTTTTTTTTTACACTTCGCAAAAAACGTTAATTCTTACGTGCTTTCGGAGTGAAGACAATCCACTAAATGGCATTAACACTGAATTTGTGTTCTGTAAAGAAAGAAGAATGATTATTTCAAAGGGTATAGAGATTATAATCATAATTTAAGAAACAACCTTTATGGCCATTTATGAAGTTAATTCATTGAATTGTCTCTTTGTTGATTATAAACGATATGAAACTGATAACAATAATAGCAAAAATACATTTAATATATATTTATTTGATTATTTTTAAACTGTAAATACTATATATTTACACACACTAACATTAAAAAGTTTGGGGTCAGTAAGATTATAATTTTTTTTTTTTTGGAAGAAGCCTCTTAGATGCTAACCAAGGCTGCATTTATTTGACCAAAAATACCGTAAAAACATAAATATTCTAAAAATAAAGATTCTACAATATTACGTATTCTATTTTCATATATTTTAAATCTTATCATTTATTCCTGCTGAATTTTAAGCAGCCATTACTCCAGTCTTCAGTGGAGTACTTGAACCTTTAGAAATGATTTCTGATTCTGAATGATTCAATCCTTTTTTTTCCAGGATTCTTTGATGGATAGAAAATTCAAAAGAACTGCATTTATTTGAACTAGAAGTCTTTTTGTAACATTGTAGAAATATTTACTGTCACTTTTGATTTTTTAATGCATCCTTTCTAAATAAAAGTATTAATTTCTTTAAAAAAAAAAAACGTTTAAAATCATGGCAGTCACATATAAGCTATTTGCTTTCAAAACAACATAATTTTTTTAAACAAATGCTGCCTATTTACAGCATTTGTTGCAATAGCTCATTCAAAACCTTGACCATGTGGGGGGACTCTGCGAATCGATCTTGTGAATGAAAGCAATCGTCGACTTGGCGCTACGTTGAATAAAAGAAGGCTTTAAACCACCGAACACACTGATCTGCTGAGTGCTGTACAAAACATTCACGACCACGAAAAGATCATTACAGCAGCAAATCTACTCAAAAGGCACGACACAACAACAATGCATGTCATAATATCCCAGGAGCCAGGAGTGCCAGGAGCAGGAGGTATCATCTGACAAACTGGATCACCTATTCACACCAGCTGTTCTGTGCAATTATTATACATTAATGAAGGATTACAAGAAAAGTTATACATAAAAAAAGATTATTAATGTAGATTTTAATACGTCTCTGCTTTGTGTGCTGTGCTGTGCTGTACAACTGAAGTTGGTTTCCTTATTTTCATTATCTTGTCATTTTTTGTGAATGTATTCACTAATTGCAATACTGTTTTGTGCCATTAAAAAGTATATTTAATCTTCATGACCTGTTCAACTCCTGTTTTTTTTAAGTTTTGCCCACTTTATCTCTATGATCACAATCTCTTATGACATTTCATCAGCAAGTATTTCTCAGCTGTATTTACATTTTAAATGTTATAAAACACACCCTAAGTGACTCCTATGAAAAACACCCCAAGCAAAAGTTCACATTTAAATAGCTCAGACAATCATATGATACTTACAGCATGTTTAAAAGAACAGACTGATTTCACCCGAAAAAGGGCTTGGTGTTTTTTTTGTTGTTGTTTTTTTCTCTCCGAAAATCGCATTTAATACTCCGACTTCACAGTTACTGGGTAAATTTAGCATGAGGTCTGTAAGGCTTGACATACCAATGGAAAGACATTTTGTACTTGGCTTCCAGAAGTTAAATCTCTTTGCTGTTTTCAGAAAGATCTCCTGGCAGAAACTCTGTTTAGTCAAAAACGAAGTGAAATATATGACTTACCATTGAGACTGTGGCCCATCCATGATGTAGTAAACGTGTAAAAGTATTTGTTTTTGAACCCTGGACTTCACTCGTATTGTTGCAACTGTTCTGAAAGCAGTAGTGTGTAGCTGCTAGATGAGCTTGTATTTGAACGGGAGTGTTTCCTTATGGGTGGGAGGGGGGAAAGTACATGCCTCTTTTTAAACATTGGCCAACTTCATCATATGAACAAACTGTGAAAAGAGAGCCTTTTCTGACAGAAACATGGAACTTGGGTCATCTGATGCACATAAGCAGGCCACTCCTCAGCACAATAAATGTAATTTATTGGTCTTGGTCTGTGTTAGAGGAGAACTGGTTAAGACAAAATAAGATCAAATAAAATCTGATTTCTGAAGGGTCATCTGAGGTGTTATAGTAGCTCACATTTTGTAGGAAGAACAAAATGTTGAAGACATTTTGAGTTTTAGTTCCTGAATTGCAACAAACTAGTTGAGATTTTAGCAATGACACAGAAATGAAAACTGAGCTGCCCTTTTTCATTAGTGCTAGATGATGTGTCAGTGCTCCAGATTTGCAAAATATGTTAAAGTGTAACAGTTTAAGTGTAACGGCCATCATTAGTAGCTTTGTTTATTTTCGGATGTAAAAAGAAGTATTCTACAAACCTTACCTTCCACTATATAGTTGGATGGCTTTATGAGAGTCATGTTCATACTGAACCTTTCATCTTAAACAGTGTCTCTCATCACACCAATGTTCTGACCTTTGTTTGACAAAATACTGAATTGTTTATTTATTTTTTGCTTTTCTCAACAGCCACATAATGAATGAATTGATTGAGACGGAGAGGCTGTACGTGGAAGAGCTGCAGAGCATTATAGAGGTACATGTATCTTAATTCAACTCAGGAAACAGGAAATGTTGTTGTTGCAAACCATTGCAGTTTGACTGGCACACATTGCAAATGCATGTAGTGTTCAAAATGTTGGGAACAGTAAGATTTCTTTTAGAGAACTGAACACATTTACTCATCAATGACGCATTGAATTGATCATTGACAGTAGAGATGTTACAAAAGATTTATATTTCAAATAAATGCTGTTCTTTTGATTTTTTTCCTTTTATTAATCAAAGAATCCTTAAAAAATGCACCACAGTTTCCACAAAACATATTAAGCAGCACAACTGTTTTCAACATTGACAATAATAAGAAATGTTTCTTGAGCAGCAAATCAGCATATTAGAATGATTTCTGAAGGATCATGTGACACTAAAAATTGGAGCAATGGCTGCTGAAAATTCAGCTTTGCATCACGGGATATATATTAAAATATTTTTAAAACACCTATGTAATAATGTTTGACAAATGTTAAAAACCTAATAAATTACTCAGAATCTCATACAGATCTCATACAAATCACAAATAAAAAATTGTACAAGTAATGTAAATGAATGTCATAAGTGCATCACTGTAGTCATATCAGTTAGACATCTGTGGTGCAGTGTTGAAATATTTGACTGCGGTTTTGTTGTCATGTTTATTTTTTATGCAGGGATATGCCGCCTCACTGGATGACCCCGAGCTGTTCTACTTGATCCCACCATCTTTGGAAAACAAGAAAGAAGTCCTCTTCGGAAATCTGCCTGAAATCTACGAATTTCACCAGAAGTAAGGAAACGTTTTTTTTCGGACACATCTCCAACTTAAGGACATAATATGTGCTTTCTAGCTTGTCAGAACGGATCATTTGCTGGTTCAGTCTGGTAGACCACCTTGGACAAGCAACAAACCACCAGCTGTTCTTACCAGTTTGCACCAGCTAGAAACCAGCTGCCATGTTCCAAAACACTGCTAGCAGCTCAAGCTGGATTTTCCCAGAAGGGATTGCACCCTTTTCCAGTATGAGCCAGACCCTCCCTCAATATGCTCCCACATTCCTGACGAGGCTCTTGGACAACTGGTTAGGCTAGTTTCTTTTCTGATACTTCCATATAGAGGAAACTTCACACTCACAATTCAAGGAAGTCATCTTAACCACAAAGAGTTTTTTTGTATAGTGAGTGAGAGACAAACAATAATGTGTCGGGAATGGGGGTGGGGTTTTGTGGATTGTAGTATTGGATTGTAAAGTCAGTGTCACTAATAATCCATAGGGGTTAGCTGGCCCGTTGTTCGGCTGGCCTCATGCTACCGATTATTCTTGTAGAGTTCATTGTCTCCCACCTGGTATCGGGTTACAGCAAAGTCCAGGATTATGACAATGACAACCCCCCGAGCAAGTTTGTGTGTCTCCCCAAATGCCTTTCCCCGGCACCTGTTTCTACCGCATCAGTCAGTTACAGATAAATAACTGCTAATCATTGCTCATCATTCCCAGCTGTAGTTTTGTTTTGGTGCTTTTATGTCAGTAATGAAAGCGTGAGTTCTCAAAGGCTTTTGTGTTTGTTGTTGATATTGGACATTCATTTAGTTATTGATTTGTTTGACAGAGATGAAATATAAACAGGCTTTTCTTAGAAGTCATGCAATGATTCAGTGAAAGGAGAGCGGAGGGATAGTTCACCCAAAACTGAAAATTCTGGCATCATTTATTCAACCTCCTGTCTTTCCTTGCCTGATATTTTTTTTTTTTTGTGCAAAATAAAAGGAGAAGTTTAGAAGAATATTAATGCTACTCTTTTTCATATAATGAATGGTCACCAATCATTAGACTTAAAATATTTTATTATTATTATATTTTGTTATTATTATTATTATTATTATATTATACTACTTGTAAGGTGCTTCTTTGTGCTTTTTGGAGCTTTACAGGCCCTGGAAAAGAGCAATCTCTCTCTCTCTCTCTCTCTCTCTCTCTCTCTTTCTCTCTCTCGCTCTCTCTCTCTCTCTCTCTTACATTGAAGAAATAAAACTCTAATGCTTTTGAAAAATATGAAACACCTTTTCTACTCCTTTCCTTTTCTTTGTGCCATTTCCTTGCCTGTTGTCCTCTCATTCCCTCCAGTTATTTATTTTGTTTCTGTACTCATTTGTTCCATTATGTTTTGACAGGATATTTCTCAAAGAGCTGGAAAATTTTGCAGAAAAGCCGGAGTTAGTAGGAACATGTTTTTTGAAGCAGGTGAGTGACATCATGGAGATGTGGTCTGTGAAATACAGTACACCTACAGTTTCTGAAATGGGATCCTAACGCTTGTCTCCATCTGCTGTCTAACAGAAGGAAGAGTTACAGATTTATGAGAAATATTGTCAGAATAAACCGCGATCTGAGGCTTTGTGGCGGCAGTGTGGGGACAGTATGTTCTTTCAGGTGAGGCTTATGTACGCACAACTATGTATACACAGTGCTTAATTTGTAAATTGCAAGGTCCCGGAACAAAGGCGGGTGACGGATCCGGCATGATTAGAGGAGGGAGAGGTAACGGAGCATTCTCGCAATGGAGGACCAGCTTACTTGATTAACAGCGTGCATCTTCTTACGGTCATGAAAAAAATTGAAAAGTCATGAAATTTTAAAACAGCCATTTCCAGGCCTGGAAAAGTTTTGGAAAAGTCATGGATTTTTTTCCTTAAATCTCTGTATAATAGAATTATGTTTAATCTGCTTTCGAGGTTTATAATGAGGGAAATTCCTGCAAACATATTCAATAGAGCATGTAGGTTAGATGAGTAAATAAATCCACACATACTATCAGATTAAATCAGTCATTTGAAAACAGCGTGAGTGATTCAGCTGTACTCTCTTCTCTCACTCTCAAAGCGGCTTCACAATAGCGCGTCTCGTCTGCACTACTGCACGCTGCGATACAAGACTTTTGCTCGGGTTTCGGGACAGTCGACAGAATTGTCACTTGCCTAATCGAGTCATTGTTGCATCGTCACAAAACTATATTGCGCCGCCTCGCGAGTACCAAATTGAGTTATTTTTCGCAGCTTGTTGCGCTT
>NW_015555778.1:1063804-1066395 GCF_001515605.1 Sinocyclocheilus anshuiensis | reverse complement strand
ATCCACACATACTATCAGATTAAATCAGTCATTTGAAAACAGCGTGAGTGATTCAGCTGTACCGCGTCTTCTCTCACTCTCAAAGCGGCTTCACAACAGCGCATCTCGTCTGCACTACTGCATGCTGAGATATAAGACTTTTGCTCGGGTTTCGGGACAGTCGACAGAATTGTCACTTGCCTAATCGAGTCATTGTTGCATCGTCACAAAACTGTATCATTTGCACATCTTTTTAAGTTTAAGCCATTCGATACTCGCGTGCTCCAAAGGGGGTTTACTATGTGCTCACAGTCACATCCATAGCGCGCATATCGCGCCGCCTCGCGAGTACCAAATTGAGTTATTTTTCGCAGCTTGTTGCGCTTACGCGGCCAAATACACACAAACAATGGCGTCAAAATGGCTGTCCTGGCGATTATCCTCGTAAACACAGTCGGATTTGTCTTACCTAAATGTAAACATCTGAGAAAGAAAACACGTGTATCAGTATTGGATCCATGCATTCGGGTGTGTGAGAGCAGCCACGTCGCATCTCTTTGCGCGCTCAAGTTTGTTGTTTCAAATGTAGATGCTAGGCAAGCCTGCTCATAATAGAAGTTTTTTTCATGAAATATATGCACGCTATAGGTCAACACATTGGCGCGTGAGGAGGGGATCTGTCAAATGAGGTGCCGGATCAGATTTCGGACAAATTCTGAGGTGCCGGATCAGGATCCGGCTTGTTCCGGCACAAATTAAGCCCTGTGTATACACAATACACTATTCAAATGTTTGGGGTCAGTAAGATTTCTTCATATTTTTGAAAGAAAGACTTCTCTTATGTTCACCAAGGCTGTATTTATGTGATCAAAAATATAGTAAAAACAGTAATATTGTGAAATATTATTATCATTTAAAATAACTGTTTTCTATTTTAATATATTTTAAAATGTAATTTATTCCTGTGATGGCAAAGCTGAATTTTCAGCAGGCATTGCTACAGTCACTGATGCTTCGGAAATCATTCTAATATGCTGATCAAGATCAAGATCAAATTATTATTATTGTCAAAACAGTTGTGCTGCATAATATATGTGGAAAACAGTGATGCTTTTTTTAGGGTTCTTTGATGAATACAAAAGTTCAAAAGAACAGCATTTATTTGAAATAGAAATCAAATTTTCTAAAAGAATCAGTCCTTGCTAAATAAAAGTAAATTCTTTCAAGAAAATTTTTTTATTGACCCCACTTTTTTATTAAACGGTAGTCTAACTTTCTGTATGGGAAAATTTCACTTCCCTAATGATTTTTTTTTGATGTAGGAGTGTCAGAAAAGGTTGGACCACAAGCTTTCATTAGATGCATATCTGCTAAAGCCTGTGCAGAGAATCATTAAGTACCAACTGATGTTAAAGGTAAGTCTTTTCCCATCTTTTTTCTAGTTTGTTGTATATGTTTGTTTGTATATCAACGTGGCGACCTCTCAGATTAATTTTATTGATCTTAAATTACACTAATATACTACTCCTGAACTTTCACTCATTTTACATGTAAAATAAGACAGTATTTAATACTTTTATGAAGCTATTTTCCTTCTGGGAACCACAAAACCTGTAATACTGGATTGGGAACATTTGAGTTTTGATATCTATCTTTTCATTTAACCCTAATTGAACCGTTTTTTTTTCTCACACACATTCTACTCGTTTTACAGGAGATGCTGAAGTGCAGTAAGAACTCAGAGGGCACTGCTGAGCTGGAGGAAGCTCTGGCCACAATGCTGGACATCATCAAATCAGTCAATGACTCCATGCATCAGATCGCCATTACGGGTTTTGAGGTTCATAAGGTTACATTGTTTATCGCAGTAATTTTTATGTTGAACAAATACGGTATGTGAAGGTCAATATTTTGCATGTTGTGAACCTGCTTTTGTGTGTGTGCTAATTTAAGTCTTACTGTATGTGTGATTTCAGGGCAATCTGAATGATTTGGGAAAACTGCTCATGCAGGGGTCATTTAATGTTTGGACAGACCATAAGAAAGGTCACAGTAAAGTGAAGGACTTGGCGCGCTTCAAACCCATGCAGAGACATCTCTTCCTCTACCACAAAATGCTTTTGTTCTGCAAGAAACGAGAGGAGACATCTGATGGTCATGAGAAATCCCCTTCCTACAGTTTCAAGCACTCATTAAAGGTGGGAAGGACCCTGTCACTGACTGTCAGATGAAGTAATGAAAGTAATGAAATGGTTGACGTCTGGCTGTACAGAATGAGCTTCATGTCTACACTGAAGGCACACTGAACGCTGAACAATGTGGCAACTTCCTATTTGCTTTAAGTTCTCATTTATTTTCAGAGCAAATATTTAACATCTTTTTCTGTTTATTTTGGCATTATACATGGATTCAAAAAAAAAATCCCTCAAGATCCCTCTAGAAGTGGTTCCCAACTGGTTTTACATTGAGTGGTGACCCAACACATTCACACACAGAGAGACGTGTGTTTATGTGTGTGTGTGTGTGTGTGTGTGTGCGCATATATGCATATATATATATATATATATATATATATATATATACTGTATATATATATATATATATATATATAT
>NW_015555778.1:1046639-1063498 GCF_001515605.1 Sinocyclocheilus anshuiensis | reverse complement strand
TATATATATAGCCATGACTTCCCAATACAACCATCATTTCCATCTAAGTAATTATTTTTAGTGTATCAAAATGATTAATAGCAAATTTTGTGTGGGACAAGCTAAAAACGCATTTTAGATCATATTACATTTGATCAGGTGAGAAACTGATCAGTGGTGTGTTTTTTCCCCCTAGATGAGCTCGGTGGGAATCACAGAAAATGTCAAGGGAGACATCAAGAAGTTTGAAATCTGGTACAATGGCAGGGAGGAAGTTTACATCGTTCAGGTACAGCTCAATATCACAAGACACACAATTGTGTTTTATTAACATAATAAATAATTTTGAGTATACAAAGTGGGGTCCAAACAGTTTGTGACCATGCAAAAATTTTTCTGTTAACCAAATGTTGGTCAACTGTTGAGTCCGTTATTGTATTGTATGCTGTTGTGAAAGTTCCTGTGCATTTTATAGGTGCCCTGTCAGCCTTTATCATTTTATCTAATCAATATTGTTTTTGGGAGGTACCATGTTGTTCCATATATTGGCCATGAGAGGGAATTTGGCAACAGTGCCCCAAAACAGGAAGGTTCCCATTGTTATAACATGTCCTGAATTCTCTGTCAGGCCCCTTCGATGGAAGTGAAGAACACGTGGGTGTCAGAGATCCGCAAAGTCTTAACAAGCCAGCTGGAAGCCTGCCGAGGTATTTCTGGGCAAAATTCCCCTTCACGTGGTCTCAGTCTAATAAAAAACTTTGTCTAACTTGTTACAAACTACCCTGAAGAAAACTTGATTTGCCATGTAAAGCCATAATTACTTGTAAACTCCCAATGACAACCTGAAACAACCTCACCTTCTTAACTTTTTTTGCATAAAAAAAAAGACTGTTTACACAGTTCTTCTCAGTGCTTGAAAACCCCTAAAGAAAGAATTTGGCTGTTGTGAGTGAGATAGAGATAACATGATGTTATCTAAAGTTTTTAGTTTTCATGGTTGCTTAGTAGTGCTGCACAATTAATCAAATTTCTAATCGCAATTACAATTATGGATGTCACAATTACGTAATCGTTCAAAGCGGCAATTAATCGTTCAAAGTCCACTTATGTTATTCTGCACGCTTAAGATATGTTTTTTTCTTTCTACATGTTATCTTAAGGGTTTTTCCATAGTTTTAGTATAAAATTATAATACCATTCATATTTTTTTTATAATTTAAAGAAGAAACCAATCCGATGTATATTTGACATTTGAGGCTTAATACTATAGAAAAACACTAAAGGTTTTTCAGTTAGAGTGTTTTCAGCTTGTTTATTTTCATATAAAAATACGGCATGCAGTTGCATCAAACAATGGTATAAACATCATTCAATGTAAATTTTGATCATCGTAATTAATAATCGCAATTACAATTTCAAGGGAATAATCGACAATTATGATTTTTGTCATAATCGTGCAGCCCTATTGCTTAGTAAAGGTACTGAAATCAACATCCAAAACCAAACAAATCCTGGAGGTGTTTTGTGTGCTGTGTGAATATAGTATGTGAACACTGAATGACCTCTGTATGACCTCTCTCTCTCTCTCATGGCATAGAAGCCAGTCAACTCCATCAGAAGATTACAGAGAACATCTACCATGCTCCCATGAGGTATTTTATAGACATTTTTAATTTTGCTCTTATCTAACCGGCCCCAGTGTGGTGTTTATTGTATGTACTGTAAAGTTAACTTCCCTTAAGTTTACACAGGTGTCTTAGTTGGGTAACCATGGGTGTAGTTTTTCACATTAATGTTTGACAGCCAGAAAGTTCATTTTGTAATTTGAATGAGTATATCTTTTTGCTTTAGTACTGTTGTTTTACTTCCTCCTCCCTCCAAAAATGTCTGTTTGTAGATGCAAACGTATATTTACTTATGGTGGATATAATAGTGACTCACACTTCTGACTAACGCTGTACAGTACTAAGCACATTATCTGTTTTATTCAGATTTCTAGAAACTACAGTATTGTTTTATGGAAATTAGGCTAATATGTTTACTTTATCGGACGTATGAATATGAACAATATGACCAAATCCTTATTAATATTGAAATATTCTTGTGTGTTTAAATGCCGTCTGTTTCTGTAAACCAAACATCAAAAGTTTGGGGTCTGTAAGATTTTTTTAATGTTTTTAGACAAAATGTCTTATTCTATTTTAATGTATTTTAAAATGTAATTTATTCCTGTGATAGCAAAACTGAATTTTCTCTAGTCTTCAGTGTCATATGATCCTACAGAAATCATTTAAATATGCAGATTTGGTGCTCAAGAAACAATTCTTCTTATTATTAATGTTGAAAAATATGGTGCTTCATATTTTTGTGGAATCCGTCGTTCATTTTTTTCAGGATTCATTGATGAATACAAAGTTCACAAGAGAAGCATTTATTTGCAATAGAATTTTTGGGAGTCTTTACTGTAACTCTTGATCAATTGAATGCATCCATGCTGAATGAAAGTGTTAATTTACTTAAAAAAGAAAATAAAAAAAACTTACTGAACCCAAACTTGTGAACAATAGTGTATATATGCATATATAGTTTTTTTATTGTTTTAAATGCAACGTTTTGGTGAAATAATTTGATTGATAATTGAAATACTTCAGGGGCCACTGCATGCATACGCATATTTTTGTGCCATCTGCATCTATTTTTTTTACCATTGTGTTCTGCTGACTTTGCTTTTATTGACAGAAATATGCGCAAAACAGCTCTCCGGCAGTCTGACTCTTCCAGTCCAGAAACTGGCTACAGGCGTAGTGATACAGGCCCAAATATGCGTCATAAACGAGGTGAGAGCCCTTATAAATCTAGTATAAAACCTACCGTTTCTCCAACCAAACAATCAGAAGTATTCGCCCTTCAGAGCCTGCAGTGGTCAACAAGCACTCCGGATTTACGGTCATTTGTAGTGAAAGGCTATTTATCTCAGAGTGTTGTCTCTCTTCCTCTCTCCAACTTTTTAACTATTTAGTGCATTTTCCTTAATTAGGCCATTATCTCTAATCTCTGCTGTAATGGCTGTAAAATTGCCAACGGATAATTGGTTACTGGAAAGCACTTCAAAGCCTCATCCCCCTTGGCAAGGTATTTTGCAGGGCCAGATTTACGCATAGGCATTCTAGGCACGTGCCTATGCTTGCTCGTCCAGGGGAGGGCCCAAACACAATGAAGAGATATATAATATTTTTGTTATACTATGGGATATCTACAACAGTAAAAGAACCAAAACCCCAGAAGACGTTGAGCAAATAAATATAACAAACAATAGGGTAAAAATGACAAACTATTTCCATGTCTTCAACCTTTTTTATGTATGGAAATCACGCTTTCTTTCTCCCGTTCTCTCTCACACACGCACACACAGTACAGACACGCACTCGTGCACACACGCGGAGACGCGGACAGAAACTTCATGTCAGAGCTGCAACTGCCCCACGAATTTATCAATAAAATAGTTTCGCATGACATTTCTCAGTAGCGAGGTTCTTGAAGCAGTTCAACTTAAAGATTCGCTATTAGTAGACACTGCTGCTGAATACTGCTGAGAGACGCACAGACGCATTCACACGCGCTTAATCTCTCTCCCTCCCTCTCTCTCTTTCGCTCTCTCCCTCTAATAACTGCGTTAGACTGCATTAATAACTGTTTTAGCCTGCATATCAATGGCTCAAGCCTCTGTTACTAGCTCTAAAATGACGTTTTGGAATTTGCAACGGAAGGTTTGGGATGAGGTGCGTAAAAATTGGCTAGTTCAACACACACGAGGACAGAAACATGTCATATGTCCTAAAATAAATCATCTGAACAATGTCTTGAGGTGGTGGTTGCATAGGCCGTTAAAATTATTAGAGAAATAATGCACTCCCGAAGTGGTTATGTGGTCACGTCGCCGCGCCTATTAATGGAATGGTCTTTCTGAGTTCTCAAACAAATTAAGAACTACATTCAATTTTTATTGACTAAAGGCAAGCGCTTATTGCGATAGAAAACACTGTAAATGTTTCCACTGATTAAGAAATATTTTTGTTTGCTTGGGTGGTAATATTAGGCCTATTATATTAATAGGGAAGGGGGGCCCAAAAATTTGTTTTGCCTATGTCACGAAAAGAGGTAAATCCGGCCCTGGTATTTTGCAATGAAGCTCAGTTATAATGCTGAATGTATTGAGTCCTCTGTCGTGTCGGTTGGTCTGACCTGGACTGCTCTTGTGTACTTCATCGTGTGCTGGTGTCTGGAGAGGTGGTTTGGGGTAAATATCGCTCGGTTTGGTCTTACCGTCCTGTCAGGTTGCAGATTTTAAGTGAGTACAGGATTGTGACAGGTGTTTAGTTCCTCTGAGGATAGAAGTCCTCTGTGTGCTGACCCAGCCAAACCCAGCCTGGAGGCAGAGGATTACGAGTCTCTGACCTGGGCTGGAGATGTTTTACACTCAAAAACATATCTCACCTTAGTCTTTGATGCCTCTTAAATATCTCTTATGTTATAGATTGCTGTTACCCGATGCTTTTTTTTCTAAAGCTGCTGCTGACGCAGTATACAGAGTATAATATAATGCAGATATTATACAATTTATTCACACAAATGAAATAAACATGAAATATTTATTTACTTCATTTCTAAGAAATTCCAATTTTTTTTTTTATATTATCTGTAGTATTTTTCAATATTCTACACAATATCTGCTCAAAAGTTTGATTTATCTATGGTAATTTATGCTGTAGACATAAATAACGATTTATATGCTATTCTTAAAATCTTCAAAAGATACACTACCTTTAAACATTTTGTTTTTTAAATATTAAAAGTTAGTTAAAAAAAAATTAAGTTAAGTTTAGTTTTCTATTTTAGTATATTTTAAAATGTAATTTATTCCTGTGATGCAAAGCTGAATTTTCAGCATCATTACTCCTGCCTTCAGTGTCACATGATCCTTTAAAATCATTCTAATAGGTTGATTATTATTATTATTATCAATGTTCTTATTATTATCAAGCGAACAATTGTGCTGCTTAATATTTTTGTGGAAACCATGATACATTTTTTAAAGATTGTTTGATGTATAGAAAGTTCAAAAGAACAGCATTTATTTGTAATAAAAACCTTGGTAGCATAATAAATGTCTTTATTGTTACTTTTGATCAATTTAATGCATCCTTGCTGAATATAAGTGTTAATTAAAAAAAAAATGATAAAAATAAATCTTATTGTCATATTCTCCAGCGTCTCCTCGTTCCTCGTGTGTGTGCTTCGTGACACTTATTAACCCAAACTTTTGAAGAGTCATATATGTGGTTTATTTTGGCCAAAATACTGGTTTAGCTATGAAACGTCAGCTATTTAATGTCTCCTCAGTCTAGTGCATTTCTCACCTCTGATTTATTTTAAGCCAAGTTTGATCATTCAGTCAGACCTCCAGGAATTGTTTTTTTCCCCCTAAAATATCTAAAAAATGCATCTTCTACTGTATTTTTGTACAGTATGATGTGACTTATACATGTATAACAAGATCCTGAGTCCTGTTTTGTTTCCAAGAAGGTCTAATATCTGGACATATCTAATATCTGGAAAGTTATCACTTATCCATGGTGTGCCGCATAGAATTGATTGGTAAAAAACCTTTTTTTTTTGGCAAGTAATTAAAAAAGTTTGCTTTTCTACTGTATGGGGAAACATAACACCCGATATCACCTGAATGGGTTAATACAACAAAAGCAGCATATATGTGCCGCTCCATCACAGACAAAACGATTATTTTTCATGACAGATCCTTGATCTCTTTTCCCTGCTGTTCACCTCACCCTCCACACTTTTCTACCTGCTGCTTTAACTGCAGTCCTGTCCTCCTCTCCTCTTATAGCTGACGCATCAGCCAGCCTCGGCTCAGAGCGATCTGCTCTCGCTAGAAAGCGCTTCACCTTACAGGGCCTGTCAAACCGCAGGTCTCTCCCCGCAGGTAACGGCACGGCATCATGGCTTGTCTCTATTTGGCCTCATCCATCATCTCATCCTGGTGTGTGCCTGTTGTCCCTGTTGTTAAAATTCATTGTCATCACTCTCTGTCAGTCGCCTCCGAGATCACTTATGCCTTTTTTCCGACGTGTGTGACTTCTGAAAGGAACACAGCAACCTCAAGAGCTTTGTCATCATCACAGAACATTTGAATTCTCAGAGGAATCTGAATTGTGTGCAAAGCAGGTCAGCTTCCACTGAAGACAACAGAAGAACTGAGATACTTCAAGCTCAAGCAGACGTCACAGTGTTGTGTTACACTGAGCTTACACTATTCTCTTGACATTTTCAAAACAGTATTGCATTTTGAGTAGGTTGTTCACTTAGTCCATAGGTGCCATTGACTTGAATTGCCTAAAGGCCAAAGTGAGGCTTACAAATGTGTTTCAGTGTTTTGGCAAAATGTTAAAAGTTTAAGTCTGTCTGTCTGTTTGTCTGTCTATCTAGCTAGCTATATTAAGCCGCTTTTCCACCGAAATTACCTGGAACTATTTGTCCCAGGAACTTTTTTCCCCCAGACCTGTTGCTGTCTGCATTTCCATCGCGGTCTAAAGTACCGAGAAGATTAGGCAAATAGTCTGGTGACGTAGGTCTGCGCGCGTTTCTCAATACCAAGTACGCAAAGTTTGGACTTGCATCCTCGGTAGTTCGGACTGTGCGAGTTACTTTATTTACAATAATACGAAATATGATATCAAACACCACTGCCTCTTTTCGTTTTCATTTAAACATATAATAGCCGCAGAAATGTAGTTCAGAGAACGTACATACATTACAATGAAACTAAATATTATATCAAACAGTATTGCCTCTTTTCTTTTGTATATATTAATAGATTAATAGAATAAAGACCAAAGATGACCTGTTAGATTTACCCAAAACGAATTATATCTTATGTTTAACCACTACAGAGACATCAGAGCCAGCGGCAAATGTCAGAAGGACTAGCCGAGTTGAGGCTGCTCTCGTCGGGAAACAGAAGCACTGAGGCAGCTCACGTCTCCAAAATCGGCGAACCACATTTTCAAATAGGCGCTGTCTTTATAAATAAACTGCAGATTTGAGTTTTAAACAACTACATTCTCACCTGAAATACGTTTAAAACTACAATTCATGACATAATAACAGTTCTGTCAGGACCACTATCGTCAAAATGATAGATACTTAGCGTGAAGTTTGGTTTGGCGGTATGGTTCTGTTCTGGGCAAAAACCTCCCTGCCCATCCATGCAGCCTGTCATGAATGAGCAGGGAGAGCAGCAATAATACCCCCCCTAGGGTTAACAGAACAGAACAAGGCAGATATCATTAATGTACTTAATGATATTTAAGTGTAACACTTTATTCAAGATGAAGGAGTCTGATTAGCAAGGAATATCAGAAAGCCAAGTCCTGACTGTGGCGAAAGGAGGAGCTGGGGATGGAGGAGGGTAATTTGCTCTGGAGCAAGCTGAAAAGCTGCAGAATAATACTGAATAGAGCTTATATAGGAATGCTGCGATAGGTGTCGTATTCCTATAGGTAGATGTGATCAGCTGAGAATCAGTATTGACAGTATTGAGAAATGACACGAGGCTCGAACTCTACCACACATGTGAGCACCATTGCTAAACATAGCTAACTTTAATCCACCTCAAATAGGTTTTCTTCGCATATATCATCCTGTCTCTCATTTCACCACTTCATCCTGTTTTCTCTTAAATCAGACTAACTACTAACTCACCCCCTCCTCTCACTTCAGAACCCACGCCTAAGGAGACAGAGGTTACACGCCGCTTTTCTTTAGCCTCAACTGTCAGCTCCGCCTCTGCACCGCGCACTAAAGGTACAACAACTGCTTGTGGTTTTATTTGGGGTCAGGGTCAGAAGAGGTTCCACCCACCCACACTGCAAGCGATGCAGCAAACTATAGCACTCCCATTGTAATGTTAGAGTGCAATGCTTGCCTATTCTAGTTTGCTTGCTACATTGTTAGTATGCAGCTTTAAATCTTTTTGATAAAACCTGTTCTGTAGTCATAACGATAGCAAAATGACCAAACAGTCTTTGATACCAGTTCATAATTTTTAATATATATATATATATATATAAATGTCACACTCTTGTGGGAGATAGGAGCACAGAGACGAAGATGATTCAATAAGCATTTAATAATAATCCAAGATGATGAAGATTCAATAGACACACAGGGAAACAAAACGACAATAGCTGACTACAAACAGAACTGAAAGGGAAACTAAAGTACACTGACCAAATGAGGATGATTAACAAGACACAGGTGAACTAACTAATGTTAGTTTACAATTTTAAACATTCAAGTGATCAATTCAGTACTTGCGCGCTCTCTGTGAGACCCCTTTCTGAGAGCTTACACCCAAAGCGCGCGTGACCGCATCTGAGAGTGCGCGACTACAGAATGAAGTTGTGTTGCGCCTTATTGCGCAAAATTGCGACAAAATTATGTCAAAATGCCCGTCTTGATGAGTATTCACGTAAACAGTCGATTTATATAAAACATTGTCGTATATAGGATATTAAGTGAATGTAAACAGTTGAGAAACAAAACTTATGTGTAACATATCCGTGCATGAGGTCTTAAAGAGGCAGCAACCTAAATAAACCTGCTGCTGTCTGTCATTAATGTTTATTTATACATTGAAGACTAATCAGTGTTATTTTAAAGTTAAATAGATTATTCTGTTTCTGTGATATTTCTGTACCTGAATATTACTGTTATACCTACCTGAAAAACTAATTTTAGTTCTATCTTGTTAATGTATTTGTTTGTGCCTTTGGTTGTCATTTATTAATTCTTATTTTATTTCTGAGTGTTTACTTTTCTTTTTTAGTTAAAATAAATTCAATTCAGAGTTTGAAATCAAAGTTCTTTTTAAGTATCTTCCTCACAATATAAATATGAATCAACAACATTATAAATTGTAAAACACAAATACACTGGGTGACAAAACATTTAGGTTGGATGATTGTAGTTTAAATATATGTCTACAAAAATACTCTAACTCGCCCCTCAAATAAAAAAAAATCCCCCCCATAAGAGCCACCTAAAGGGGGAATTCCTCCCCATTTTCCAAAATGAAATTCAGGCCCATATATATATAATTGGGATTTACAGGCCTGCAAAAGCCATGGAAATTAATCAAATATTTAAAAGTCACAGAAATTATTTAGTGAATAAATACTTTTGTAGTTGCACAGCTAGAAAGGCTAGAATTTTTTCTTATATAATCTGTAAGCTATTCTAAATATATATATATATATATATATATATATATATATACAGGGCTGTACAGTGCAACATATATGCTGAACACAAAAGAAGATATTTTGAAGAATGTGGGTAGGAAAAAAATACTATAGAAGTCACTCTGGACCAGCAACTGTTTGGTTACCCACATTCTTCTAAATAATTTGTATGTTCAACAGAAGAAATAAACTAATTCAGGTTTAAAACAACTTGAGAGTGAGTAAATGATAAAATAAAAATATACCACTATGACAGAATTGACAGACAGATGACAGATTTTTCATTTTTGGGTAAACTATCCCTTTAATATTAATAAAAAAAAAACAAACAAACAGAGAGAATCTCTCACTGCTCATGACTGATGAAGTTTAATACAGTTGCTTAAAAAATATAATTGATGTATATAGTGTATATAGTGTTTTATTTTAATATTTAATATTACTGCTAAATACTGTACCTGAAAAATAAAGCACTGTTTGTTTTATTTGCATATTATGTGTTTTTGTAATGTATATATTTTGTTCTTATTTTCTAATAACAAAGATAAAATAATAACAATGATTTTTATCTTCGCCCACTTTGGCCTAAATGTCTGTCATGCTTTTTTATTTTATATTGTGTTACCTTGAAAGACTTTTTTTTTTTTTTTTTACAATAGGGAAATTAGATTGGCTCGGAATCATGATGGACTGGTTGGTGCGGCCGCTGGCAATGACGTTCTGAGGCGGAGCGCTGGGTGGCTCCTCTGGAAGAGACACCCTGGAGAAAGAAGATAAACACGAGCAGGGATCAACCAATATGGATTTTTTGATGGCCAATATAAAGCCGATATATAAAATACTATTTAATTTAAAGGTAAATGACATTTAGAACGCAAAGAAATGTATATTTATTTTACAAAATATTACAAAAAAATAAAAAAATAAATAAACAGAAAAATCACTCACTGCTCATGACTGATGAACTTTAATACAGTTGCTTAAAAAAATTATAATTGATATATATAGTTTACTTTATATAGTGTTTTATTTTAATATTTAATATTACTGCTAAATACTGTACCTGAAAAATAAAGCACTGTTTGTTTTATTTGCATATTATGTGTTTTTGTAATGTATATCTTTTGTTTTTATTTTCTAATAACAAAGATAAAATAATAACAAAGATTTTTATCTTGGCCCACTTTGGCCTAAATGTCTGTCATTCTTTTTTATTTTATATTGTGTTACCTTGAAAGACTTTTTTTTTTTTTTTTTACAATAGGGAAATTAGATTGGCTGTACTGCTCAGGCAACTTGCAAAATAGTAAAACCAACATGAAAAGAATTGTAATAAAATCATGAATCGTGATATTCCTGAATAAAATGGTGATATGATATTTTTGCCATATCGCCTACCGCTAACTTGTGCTACAACTGTTTGGCCTCTGCTATAAAACTTTCAACCTCTGTAGCACCAGTGCTATGTGCAAAAAAAGTTAACGTACAGCCCTGATACTATATATGGTATATAGTATATAAACTGGTATATATAAATAAGGAATACACACTTTTTTTTACCAAGTTAAATATTAAAATTTATTTAAGCAATGCAATACTTCAATTTGTGTAATATTTACTAAAGTAAACATAGCTAATTGGCTTTTTAAAGTTTTTAATTGAATTATTACAGTATTACAGTAAACGTTTTTAATAAAATAATTCAATTAAGAGGAGTGATTTAAAAGTAATTTTATCTTTTTATTTTCAGTATTGTTGTTTTATTCATATATACAATACAGTATCTTACCAGGTTGGTAAGATTTTTTAATGTTTTTGAAAGAAGTCTCTGATGCTGACCAGGGCAATTTTACAATATTGTAAAATATTAGTACAACTTAAAATGACTTTTTTCCTTATATATATATATATATATATATATATATAATTTGAACTGAATTTTCATCATCCATTACTCCAGTCTTCAGTGTCACGCAATAATCAAAAAAATAATTTTAATAAGCTGATTTGGTGCTCAAGAAACATTTATTATTATTATTATCAGGTTGAAAATAGTTGTGCTTAATGTATTTGTAGAAACTATTTTTTTTCAGCATTCTTTGATGAACAGAAAGTTTAAAAGAACAATATTTATTTAAAATAGAAATCTTTTGTAACATCATATGTGCTTTTATTGTCTCCTTTGATTAATTTGGTCTCTTAAGCCATAAAACCCCAAAGATCATGCATGATTCTACGCAGACGCTACAATGCATACTTGCTGAATAAAAGTATTAATTTCTTTAAAATAATAATTTTAACCCCAAACATTAGACAAGTAGTGTACATGCAGACATTCAGAAGTAACCGTCTGTCACTCCAAATTTAGTCAGTATTGGGCTCTATCGATACTACCGATACTGTATGTCCTGCTCCACAGGGGGCTGGGTGTGCCTGTCCCGCTTATTCAAAAGCTGAGCACTCTGGCAACCTGATGTCCCAACTCTCTGGCCCACCCTGAAAGTCCTGTGGGCTTTTTACTCAGAGACTGGCATTGTTAATTTTTTTCATATTTTACTATGAACCTTTGACATCCCAAGCTTCTTCATTACAGCTCGTATGAAATGTTTGAAATGCATAGACTCAAATTGTGCACTTCACAGCAAATGAATCCCCTAAAAACATGAAGGGACAGCTGCAATGAATAATAAATACTGACTCTTGATAAGCTGACATTTGGGATGTGGCGTGACATTTAGCAGTGTAGCCCCGCTGCGCAGCTCTGGGAATGTGAAGGAGAATTTAGATGTACATGAGCCTTGTTTCTCATGGCCCCATTATTCTCTTTTATTGTAATGTAAGCGTTGCAACTGCAGAGGAATAATGATTGATTATTGTGATAATTAATCTTGGATGGATCGGTTGAGAGATTGTGATAGATGAGCTGGACTTCTTTTCTAACAGAAATGCATGTTTGTGCTTAGTTCCTCTCTCCTCTAGCCTTAAGAGCAAGAGGCATCAGGTCAAGAGCGACCCTACACCGTTTGGCTATGAAGGTACCACATGGACTGCACAGCATGTTGCATGTTTAACATAATGCTAGATGTTTGTGGGTTTGTTTTTATTCATTTATTGTTTATAGTGAGTGGCCAGATGGTTTTTATTCAAAGCGACTGGACACTGTTTGCTAGGACAATTTTTCTGGAACAATTTGGAGTTAAGGGTACCATGCAAGTTTGTGATCTTACAAAATTACTTTGTATTATTTTATTAATAATAAATTACTATTTATTTTTACATGCATTTATTTAGCAATGTTTATTATTTTCAAAACAAAAAAAGATTAAAAAAACAAATTATTATTATGAATAATTAAATAATGATGTACATGCATTCAATCATCAGTTTATTTTACAACTTATTATTTTTATTGTTGTTATTGTTAATATTATTCATTAAAAGTATATTTTTACAATGTTTTTTTTATATTACTTTTTTGTTATTATTTTTTATCCATTGCCAGGTCTCAACACAAAATATAAAGTTAAAACAATTATTATGAATAATGTAATATTTAAATTTTTACATGCATTTTTTTTTAGTGAGAGTGTTTATCTTTTTATAAATTGTATTATTGTTGTTGTTGTTATTAATTTAAAAGTACATTTTCACATTTATTCATATTTATTTCTGAAATTATTTCGTAAATATTACTTTTCCTTATTTAATTGTTTATATCCATATCAGTGCTCAACAAAAAACGTTTATTGATATTATTGTTATTATTATTCAAAATGATTTTCATAAATACTTTTAAATTTTAAGCGCATTTTAGATGCATTTCTTACGTTAATATTTATTTTTACTTTTTAAAATATTTTTATTTTTTCTTTCACTGAAGAAAACTGCATTAGATAGATTAAAATTCTAAATTAAAATAGATTTAAATTCTACAGTTGTTATAATTATTATAGTATATACTTATTATAATAAATTGGCATACATGGCCATACATTACTGATTTGTCATTTCCAACCCATTCTTACAGATGCTACCAAGACTATACCAAGAATTTCGAAAAAAAGCCTCGTGTTTAGTTGAGCCTGCATTGATCTTAACCATCAGGCTACCAGAATTCATTTGATGCTTGTTTTGTTTATCTGTTCTGATTTCAGAATGTGTTGCTTGCGCTGCGGTGTTGTTTTGGTGGGTTTCAGTTCATAGCAAACGTGTATCATCCTCCAAATCTATCTATCTATTTCCTTCCCCTCTCTGCCTTCTGAATTTGAGCTGTGCCTTGTTTTATCATGCTCTCTCTTGTTCAGATAAGGTTGTGTGTAGTTTTCTGTTGATGCGAGTGACTTTCTGTGGTCATTTTCCTTTTTTTCGGCAGTTGACTGTTACTGATTCATGCATGCTAATGTGAGGTTCCGTTTCACCTGCACTGCTAGCACTAAAGAGGTCATGTTTGATAAGACAGTGAATTTCCTCACAGACACCATGCGAGGTGCACTTCCCGCTGAGAGCAAAAGTAAAGGTACTGCCGGTACCAAGCCCGCTGTGCCGAGGTCTGCGTCTCAGCCAGGTAATCATGTGAAAAGAGGCAGTGATATGCCAATCATATTGGGTTCTCTTGGGTGTTTTCATCTATTTTCATTCCTCATTCGATGCCTGACGGTGACAGAATCCGTCAGAGTTATTTACATTGACTGCTTCAACATCTTGTCTTCCTTTCACAGAAGATTTTTCTGGCAAACGAGCACTAGACTATTCCCTGAGCATCGTCACTCATAAGGTTTTTGGTGAATGATGTTAGCTCGTGTGTACTGTTTTCCAGGATGGAGTCAACGGCGTCTGCCATCAATGGACGCTGAGGATTTTGAGACCATTCCATCAAGTGCAGAAGAACTCTCCATTTCCTCAGATGGAGAGGATGAAGGACAAAACAAAAACGTATGTGTCTGGCTCTACAACATCTTCATTGACGTTCTGTCAGCATATCTCATTCGTTTCTTTGCATATTTGTATTGAGGGACAAAAAAAGTCAAATATTCCTTAAAGGGATAGTTCACCCCAAAATGAGAATCTTGTCGTTATTTACACTCTCATGTCATCCCAAACTATGGCTTTCTTTCTTCCATGGAATGCTAAATAATAATTCTGATTATTATTTATACCTTTACATTTAAAAAATTTAATGTTACCCTTTTTTTTTTTTTACATTTTATTTAATATGTATTTTAAAAATATTTTTAATTATTTATTTTTCACACACATGAAATATTTTCATAGGCAATTAAGTTTTCTTTTATGAAGATTTTTCAAGAATACCAATAGTTTGAAATGTTACAGTTTAAACAATTTGTTAAAATATTTAGCACAATTTTGAAAGGTCCAATGTTGTTTGAACCTCTTTCAAAATATATTAGTTTTCAAAATATCAACCACAGAAGAAAGAGAGAAAGAAGAGGTTTGGAACGACATGAGGTTGAATAAATGATGACACAATTTTCACTTTTGGTTAATTTGTCCCTTTCAGGTGAGAAACTAACACTGAGTGATTTGGCAGATTTTAAGGGAGCTCAGATAAAAGACAGGGTCTAGCATGTTTCACAATTAACGCAGAAAGGAGGTCAGATTATCTTGGGCTATTAAGCACCCAGAGGAGTTTCTTTGTTTAATCCTTCTGCTTGATGCATGAGGAGAGGAGATCTGCTTCAGTAAGGAGGCTTAATAACAGCTACGCAGCTCAAAGTCTGTCAGAACCTCTAGCAGTGGCCAGACTGGGGAATTAAACTTCACATACATGATTCCTACCACCAGAGGGCATCCTTGAATAAACAACAGATAAGATTTCTATTGACTACACACACACACACACACACACACACACACACACACACGTGCAGTAGAGCCTGCAGTTGTACGGCTGTACGTACTGTGAGTACCATGAGCGCTCAGACTGACCTGAGATTTGCCCCGCAGACATTTCAGCAGTTATTATAGGCCTGTGTGTCCTGTATTTCTGTCGACTGAACCAGCCATGCCATTAATTATGAATTTATCAGTCTTTTGCATGCCAAAGTCAATTTCTGCATAGAAATATTAGGCTACACCAAATAGAAGCAGAAAATCGTGCTATATGCACTTTCATGAGATCGGGTTAGCTACAGCAAATAATTTGTAGGCTATTTCACAAATGGGAATACAACGAATTCCTGAATGTTTTACATTCAAGCTACCCGTAAAATTTATAGTAAAAAGTACTTTAAAAGCGTCTGGAATGCAATAAAGTAATTTTTACAGCTGTGTTTAAAGCATTTGCTGCATGGATAAAAAAAAGTAGGCTAATAAATAATTCACATATCAGACAAAATTGCGTTGCAGCAAATCCTTTAAGTTTTAAGGTATTCAGAACAGAGCAACATAAAAATCTGAAAATATGAGCAGCTATACAATTATAGGACAAAGTTTTAAAAGCATTTGCTGCATGGATAAAAAAAAGTAGGCTAATAAATAATTCACATATCAGACAAAATTGCGTTGCAGAAAATCCTTTAAATTTTAAGGTATTCAGAACAGACCAAAATAAAAACCTGAAAATGTAAGCAGCTATATAATTATAGGACAACGTTTTACATATATCCCATATAATTTGTGTTTTATTTTTTAATTGTACAGAATGATAAAATAAAACGCAAATTATAATCGGGCCTGTTTTAGGCTTTTCCTTATTTTTAGATTTTAGACATCCATCTGATGGTGATGAAAAAAATGACTCGCCATCTCCTCATTGGAAGTGCCTTTAGGGAGAAATGCATCTTTAGGGATTACATAATGAAAGAGTTTCTATTTTCGATTTGAATTATTTCGTTTTAAAGTAGTAATTTAAAGCTTTCTATATATTTTTATCATGTCTTATCATTGTGAAGCGCTCTTGCTCAAGACCGAGACGGCAGAAAGCGTTTGTTTTCTTTATTTTATAAAAGCACAACGTTTTGTTGATATTGTGAGTGCACACAAATAAAACTAAACCCGTTTAGAATGATTTATTACTCTTACCTTTATGAGCAAAAATGACTGCGTATTTTAAGTTGTTTCCACTGTTAGAAATAAATGCAAGTGACCGCGCTAGCGCCTCCACGTCCTGCAGAGTGCGCTTTAGCGTCCACTCTCCGCACAAACGATTGGATATGCGTCTAACAGCGCACATTTATATAGGTTAAACATTTAAACTAACATTGTGATATGCTTGAACTGTTTTATATATAGATTTTATTTTAGGCAAGTTGTGATGATTTGAGAAGGCTAAACTGATCAAACACAGGCTATGATCAACTCACTGTCTGCCGTTGGCCGCTTGGTCCTTACTTAAAAAAAAAAAAAAAAAAAACTTACATTTAATGAAGCAAAAAATGCTCCAAATGTTTTTTCTAAATTAACTTTATATATATATTAAAAAAAACGAAACAAAATATAATCACTTTTCCATTAAATACAAAACTGAACTATTTTAATAGCTGAAACAGTAGTATAAGCTGTTTTGGGAGAAGGGGAAAAAAGACGGGCTCGGGCCTATAT
>NW_015555778.1:1033101-1046346 GCF_001515605.1 Sinocyclocheilus anshuiensis | reverse complement strand
GGCGAGAAGGGAACAAAAAAAAAAAAAAACTCTGTGCATACCCTCGGAAGAAATCCTGCAGGCGCCCCTGCACACATGAATCTAACTTTCCTACCCATTTCTTTCCAGTTTCAAGTAAAGTCAAAAAAAAAAAAGTAATAATAATAATTGGTGCCATGACCCTGAAATAAATCATGGACTTTTTTCTTTCTCTAAAGGGGGATAATGATCGCTATCAAGTGCAGCTGACGTACGAGTCAGGTACCGCCCAGGATCTTTCCGTCGAGGCAGGAGCTTTAGTACAGTTCCTAGAAGAGCCCATGTCAACAAGCGTGGCCCCCTTAAATTTGGGATCGTATCACAGATATATTCTGGAGTCAGAGGGCTGCAAGTCACTGAAGACTTGTCACTAATGAAACTAATGTTATTGTTGGCTCTCTTATTACATTATTTTAAGTTTTTGCTTTAAAACCCCAGATATTCAAAATATGAGTTTCATATAAAGCTTGATCAGAATCATTAATTTCCCAGATTTTTTTCAAACAAGACATTCTCTAGATTAGAAAGATGGTTTATTGGACAACTTAGAAATTGGGTTAGTGGCATGATTTATTATTTTTATTTTTTTACAAAAAATACATTAAAAGGTAATTAATTGAATTCACCTCTTTTATAAGGAGTATGTTTTTAATTTCTGTATTAACATTTATTTTTGTCAGGGTGATAGACCTGTCCTGATGGGAAAAAAGGTGTATTGATTGAATGATTTTCTTGAAAAGGAAACCTTATTATATAGTAGTTGGGCATAATGTTTTATTACTTCTCAGAAATAAATACCAAAACTGTTTCACTGCTTATTAATATTTGAAAAACCCAAAAAAGGTGTGAATTGCAACCAACATGCAGAAACGTGAAAAAACAAAACAAAACATAAAACAGGAAATTATATCACAGCCACCCCTGTAGACCATCTAAAATCCCTTAAGATATCATTTGCGCTTTTTATGACAAGACAGGGTTGTTCATGTGGGGAGACTCCCCAAAAAATTAAATTAATGATATTTGTTTAAAATATTTTTTTAATCTTGAAAAATATATTTAAAAAAATTATAAAGGATGATTAAGACGATTAAGGTGTAATGACAATGTTATTACGCCACTTGACATTTTCAGAGTTGTTAAATTGAAACCATTTCTAAGTGCATTTCTCGGAACTTGGCACATGTGTTTTATTTTTGTTTTCTTCATCATTATTGATCATTTTACCCTTGTCTCCAAAATCCAAGATGGAAGAGAGGTTTCACAGGGGTCTAATGCACCCCTTTTCGGTGCTGAATACCACCTAATCTGCACTTAGTAACATTTCTAAAATGAAATGAAAAAGCCAGCAGTATTCTGAAGTATCTCATACATATTTAATCTTGAAAACTGTCTCCAGTCATTTTCAGTGCTTGAGTTTCTGCTTTGTAAAGTGTTTCAAAGTTTTCTTTGCTCACCAATCAACCCCCTCAAACCCTTCATAAGAAGTTTTCAGGCTTTCATGGATGTTTTGACATTGTGCAGAGTCTAGCTAAAGTTTAGGTAGCTGGCTTCACATCTTCAGCCACAGGATGCTTTAGAGTTTGCTCAGTTGTGTCAGGAGTGTATGCGATACATAAACAGTCAAGAAACTTGTTGTGGTTGTGCTGTTTTGTCTGCATTGATCGCCAATATCACAACATAATCCCAGCGTCCCACAGTATAACCAATAAACCTCAAACTTGAACCCTACAACTTTAACAGTGCACTACTGCTTAACCCAAGAAGGACATGTTTTTGTATTAACAATCAAAGTCCTGGAACATTATTCAGATCCGGTCTCATAGAAATCAGTGAATAAATCTGCAATTATTTTAATTGGCAAGCTATTTTATGATTAACCCCTAAAAGTCATTTACCATTTCAAAAAACAGCATGTAGTTATCAAAGCCGATAATTGAATTATCATTGACTCCTTACAATATTATCGCTTGTATTGTACATTTCCTCACTTCAGGTAAAAGTTGCTGAGCCTCTATAAGGGGACATGTTGATGGGAGAAAAATGATATTTCATTGCTTTTGCGTTTGCTCACAAAATGTTTGTGTTCCCCTGAGAAAATTAGCATTTGAACAAAAAACCTTTGTGTTTGCTCGCAAAAGTATTGTGTTCTTCCAATAAACATTGTCTTCACTCACATAAGCATCGAAATATAGACTTCAAATTGTTTCCATCACCAGTTTTGCATTTGCTTGCAAAACATAGTTTGTAGGGGAAATGCAAATGTTTTACTAGAAAATGTGAAAGTTGTGCAAGCAAATGCAAAAGTTTATGCAAGCGAATACATAAAATGTGTTAACAAATCGAATGTATCTCAAAAACAAAAAAAACTTTTGCAAGAAAACTCAAGATTTGCACGCGTATGCTGTTTCTCGGGGAACACAAACATTTTGTGAGAAAACAAAGCCTAGCAAGAAAGCTATGTAAATGCAATGTGAAAGTTTTGCAAAACCAAAAGCATTGAAAAAGCATTGAAATATAATTTTTCCTCCCACCTCATTTTTTATTTGTCCCTTTAGGGGCTCCATAAAAAGTGAATCAAATCGAATTGAATTAATGTAGTTAAACCTGTAACTATGGTGGGCTATGGTGCACAAAAACATTTTTACAGAGCAAAGACGTTTTTAAAATACAACCGAATTAAGCAACAAAACAACGAAAATGCTCCTGACCACAAGAGGGCAGTGTCAACCCAGAAAATCAAGATTTTTCAGACCATGTAAAATCAATGTTATAGATTTAAGTTTATAGATTAGTTTGTGCATTGCAATACACTGTCCTACTAGAAACATGTGGATCAGAAATGGATTTTTATATATGTAGTATTATCGTCCAATTCCATATCGACTGTTCTTTGTGGTTGGCTGCTTTTCTGCTGTGTTGTAGCTTAATTCTGTTGTGTTTTGATCTTTTTTGTTTGGTACATTGTTTTGTGTTGCAGGCCACCATATATAACAGGTCCATCCAACCTTTTTTGCTGTCTGAATGATAATTCTAAGCAGTCAGTTAATCATATTGAACCCTTGAGCTCCAGGTTCTCTAGCACAAAGCTGTATGTTCATGCTGCCGTTGAAGATGAACACTGTCTCTCATGTTCTAGGCTAGTCAAGAACCTTAAAACTCAGAAGACAGGACTGGTGCCACCCACTGTCCTGCAGTCCACAGCAGAGGGAGTAGACCTTTACAGTAACTCTGGTACCGCACACCAATCCCAGGACGAGCAGCAGAAAGGCATGACTGACATCACTTAGTCCAGACTGATGGTCGCCATAAAATTCATTCATAGCTATTCGACACATACACTGCTAGCTGCTGTACAGTATGTGGATTACATATTTTATGGCTATGCATTAGACCAGGGATAGGCAGCGTCGTCCTGTAGAGTTTATCTCCAACCCTAATCAAACACACCTGAACTCTGCAGGACAGCGGCACTTCAGGACCCACATTGCCTATCCCTGCGTTAAATAATGCACTTTGACCTCTGATGTCACTCAGTCTGTTCTCACTCAAACACATACCTTACATGTGAATGCACACAAGACACTGTCGTGACACAAAGCGGCTGTAATTTAAGATCTAGGTCAGTGGATGGCGAGACTGACGGAGGCACCTGTTTTTAAAGAGGTGTGCATGACATCACCTCCACAGGCATGCACTTCATTCCATGAAATCTTGGCGTGCTCACAATGCAACTTTCGGCCTTGTTTGTCTGGTTTTCTCAAACTCTTGCTTTCCTATAATAACAAGGTGCTGCTTATTCATTTAAAGCTTTGACTAAGAGCAGAGGCGGCTCTGGACTCAACTATAAGGTATTTTGTCCTGCTTACTTCACTGACTCCAACAGATATACATACAGTAAAAATATAGTACAAACAGTAATACTGTGAAATATTATTACAAATTAAATGAGCTGTTTTCTATTTTAATATATTTTAAAATGTAATTTATTCTTGTGATGCCAAAGCTTAATTTTCAGCTGCCATTATTCCAGTCTTCAGCGTCACATGATCTTTCAGAAATTGTTCTAATAATGTTGGAAAACAGTTGAGCTGCTTAATATTTTATGTAAACCTTTTTTTTTTTCAGGTTTCTTTGATGAATAGAAATGTCAAATCTTATTTAGAAATACAACAGTAGTGCAATGTACAGTATATATGGTGATAATATTCTTACACACACACATAATTTTTTTAATGTAATATATGAATAAAAATATAAATATTCACATGATGTGATGAATATATATATATATACTGTATATATCAGATCAAAGCGCTTTGGATAAAAGCATCTGTTAAATGACTAAATGTAAATGTAATAAGAATAAAAAGTTGTTTTCTTTACAAAACACACACACAGACATTCCTGTGATTATGCCATTCATTTTTAGTATCATATTTAGGCAATGTTAGGAAAAATATATTTTATTTAAATATGTTTTTTAAATTAAATTGAAGTTTTCTTCCCAAAAAAAAAAAAGTTGCATTGCTTCCTCCTTATCATCCTATAGATTCATCCTTATTGTTGAGGCCTGCAGCTGTTTGAAGCTGAATATACTGTAGTGTTTGAATGCTTTTCATGTTGCGCTTCAAGCTTCTCCACCTGTGCTAACAAAATGCCCTCATCCCATTTAAAAAGACGTAAAGCACAGGAATCACTCTGAAGGTTTGCATCTTTGTCGTGCCTTTTCGGTTTTCTTCTTTGTATGTATCTTGTCCTTGCTGTGGTCGAGTGCTGTTGCAAGGTCTGGTTTTGTTTTGCCACCAGTTTCCTGTTGCTCTCGATGGAAAAACCGGTATATTATGTCACTCATCTTCTCATTCTCTGCTTTTTAGATATTTTCAGTGACCTCTGCACCGCTGCCCTCACCGATACAGAGGAGGCAGACGACAGCACCGGGCCGCGTCCCGCTCAGGATGGCAGATTTGCATGCTGAACGTGCCGTGATGTCTTCTTGATTTCCATATCATCATGCGTTACAGCATACTCGACAACAGCTCGATATTCTATTCTTTGTAATACTACACAGACATCTGCTCTGCTGAAGGAGTAAGTGAACTGACCGATCAGAATGGATTCCAGTCATTTCTGGCCTTCTCCAGTGCTGATGTGACGTTAACAACATTCTGTATAGTTGTGAGTCAGAAATTCAGCATGCAGCCTTCGTTCTTTCACTCTGCTGTGCCTTAGCAGCAATTGCAGGGGTATTTGAAAAGAAGTATCTGGATCTCTGTGAACACCGGACGCCGATATATGCACCAAGGATGCTATTTGAAAACACTGAGAGGAAGAGACTCTAGACCATTCTGTCCTGCTGAAACGTTCACTGAAATGCTTTTAAAGGGATAGTTCACCCCAAAAAATTAAAATGTTGTTATCATTTACTCACCCTCAAGTTGTTCCAAACCTGTATGAATTTCGTTCTTCTGTCGAACACAAAAAAAGATATTTTGACCATTGCTGGTAGGCATTTTTTCCCCCGTACTATGAAAGTCAATGGCTACCAGAAGCTGTTTTCCCTTTATTTTGGGTGAACTATCCCTTTAAATATACTTGATTGTTTTTTTTTTGTTGTTTTTTTTTATTGCTTGTTTGCTTATGAGACTGTTGGTCAGATCACAGCACTTTTGAAGATTTAATATTGTCTAATGTAATGTACAATGTTTATACTCTCTTTTATATTCAGACATACAAGTTGTATAAGCCATCTGTAAAGCTTCGTTCCTCTGCTGTTTGTAGAGCTGAATATCTTTAATCCTCTTCAAATATTTGTCTCTACTTGATATATTCATCTCTATCATGGTCCGCTTGTACAAAAATAATCTCAAAAGGTAATAAAAATGTGGACTGTTCACTCTGGAGATGTTTTTAAATGTATTTCAGAAAATATGAGTGTTGTAGCATAAATATTCCAGCTGTACTGTATTATTTTACAGTATTGCTCATGGATGTTGTCAGTTTGTGATGAAAAGAATACAGAAATCAGATGTACTGTATCCTTCCGGCTTTGACGTGAAGAACTGGATGACAGATTGACAGTGAATGTAGTAATGATGCCAAATGTTTTGTCTCATAACCGCCAATATCCACTTACGATTGTGATTTAAAGATGGTGTAATTACTTTCCAATATCAACCCGAGTTTCTTTATTTGTTTGTATGTAAATTTCTAAGCACAAAGATTGATAGTGAATGCAGATGTGATTCTTGGTAGTATCATCATTTTGTTCATATATATGTGAATATTTTGCTTTTCACAGCTGATGTGAATATGTATTACATAAGTGCATTTCCAAATGCACAATGAAATACATTCATTACAAAACAATGTCTACTTTGCATATGAGACTATTAAATCTCAACCAAAAACAAGTTAGGTAGAAATGTCATGAAAATGTAATAAAAAATTTTAAATATTGTCCACGATTCAGGATATGTGAATATTTTGCTTTTCACAGCTGATGTGAATATGTATTACATAAGTGCATTTCCAAATGCACAATGAAATACATTCATTACAAAACAATGTCTACTTTGCATATGAGACTATTAAATCTCAACCAAAAACAAGTTAGATAGGTAGAAATGTCATGAAAATGTAATAAAAAAATTTAAATATTGTCCACGATTCAGGCTATTTTTGGTTGTAATTAGAAGCTCTTTATGAGAGTGTGTGACACAAAAGTGCACATCTGAAAGGAGGACAGCAAAGAGAGAGAGGGCCAGGTAAGATTTACTTGGCTTTGTTCTACAGACGGTGTCTTTCAAATTCTCAAAGACTCGTGAGGGGTGGCAGGAGAGTAAAGCAGAAGAGAAGGAAAGAGAGTGAAGAGAGCAGGACACAAAGACCCAGAGAGATGTGACAAGCATTGAAACGGAATTTTAAAACTAAAGCTGCCTTCACTTTGTCCTTCAGTTTGGCTTCAGGTGTCTAAAGATTTTGAAGACACCTGGCAGTCTATTTATCATGAGTTGTTTGATTCACACCTTATCAAATCTACCATGAAAACCATAGTTTGTTTAAAAAAAAAAAAAAATATATATATATACTAATGCTTTTACACTTGAAAATCCATTATTAAGTATAGGCCTATATTAGATTAGATCAGTGATCCTCAAATCTGGCTCGCGAGATCCACTTTCCGGCAGTTTAGCTCCAACCCTATAATCAAACAAACCTATCTGTGATTTTCTAATGATCCTGAAGACATTGATTAGCAAACGCAGGTGTGTTTGATTAGGGTAGAGCTAAACTCTGCAGGTGGATCTCGCGAGCCAGTTTTGAGGATCACTGGATTAGATTAATGACAATTTACAGTAATTGCATTTCGATGGAAACTATGCTTAACGTAACGTTTGTAAGGACGAACAATAAGTTTCATTGTATTGCGTTTACATCAGTATCTTGTGTCTTAATCATAGCGTTTAATCAAAACGTGTGTCATTCATTCACGGACAGAGCTGCCGACTCTACAGCGCGCATCGCCGTTTGAATTCAACAGCCAATCAGAGGGGTCGCCTCAGAACTTCCGCCGAGCTCGTCACTTTCAGCCAATCGGCGCTGGGCTCTCATGTTTGCTTGCTTTTTTGAATTCAGAGAGTAAGTTGAGCACAGAGCCACCTATCAGATGAGCGTATACAATGGGCTTAAAATACCAACAAAACTTATTTTCGTAACTTAATCGTTTTATTTTGCACTTTAGACAAACGTTTCGTGTCGTTGCGAGGACAGTGGCGTTTACGTGCGCAACGTTATGCTTGAGTTTTAACCAATTGTTGTGCGAGCAAAAACCGAGATTGCCTCAGCTGGTTTAGCAGCCAGTCGAACTCTCAGTGTTTCTTCATTCATCAAAACCTTACCAGCACATTTCTGGACTTATCCAACTTCTATACGGTGAGTTTTCATCATACATCTGCTTAAATCAAGCTACAAGACTCCGTTGCAAAGAATTTCTTTTGTTTAGAAGTTAGCTAATTTAGCTAGTCATTAAACTGCTGCCAATCAACTGTCACAGCATTGCTCTCTTAAAAAACCTGACAGATCTTTATAATATGTGATCCTTTATTTCATTATCTGTTAAAATGTACAATCTAATACACACACACAGACATTGAATGTTTTGTTTCTCGTTTGGTCGTTCTTGTTCTGATAATGAACTGCACCAGCTTTTCATTAATGTAATGTTGCATTCAGATTAAGTACTCATTACATTTATTCAGTTGGCAAGTTGATTTTTTTTTTTAAAGATCATAATAAGTTAACTTTGATTCATATTGGTGCAGATTTATATATATTGATTTTCTCCTCCCTTTAACCTTCATCCCCTCCTAGAAACTCAGCTGTTTGTCTCTTATTTTTGTGCCGCCCTTGTTCACTCCTTTCTCTCTGGCCTCCAGCTTTTGATATTCTGGACAGGACTGGGTCGCCACCCCTTGTCACAGCGCCATGGCTGACAGCAGCATAGTTACTTTAGGGCCAGGCCGCAGCCTGCTGGTGGACTCCTCCGTATACGACTCCCGGATGGCCGAGACCTCAAAGGAGCAATTTTTCATGGGTCTACATGCAGACGAGACAGAGGGTAAGTGAACTGCCCTCCATCTCGATCAACTTTATATCAACTGACATTTCTGAAGGGTGGACCATTTTACTGAGCACAAACATAACAAAAGAGGTTATTTTCTCCCACTCTATTTTGTCTATTTCCATAGAGATTCACCTTTGCCTGTGGTCTTTTTTTAATTTATTTTTTTAGATGTTTTGCCCAGAGTTGAGACCAGGGTGGTGTTGGTGGGGGAGGCCGGCAACATTGCAGAACTTGAGAAAGCTCTTCAGGTACCAAAGAAGAGAGTCAAGCTTTTTATATAGATTGTTTTCACTGAGGTAAGATGAAATAAAATAATAAATCAGACACTTCTAAAATATTCCAAGTTCAGTGTGAGTTTAGCTGGAGAAGAAGAGCTTCAGAATCTTCCAATCTGATAAAAAGTAATCAGTTCGCTAGTAGTTGCCCAGCTTGGTGCCTAGTGCACAAAAGATAAACCTGAAATCCTTCCGTTTGTTTGACTGAAACAAGTTTTAACTGAATTTTAAGGTTGATCTGGATTATTTCTATGTCTGCTTGCATGTTTGTGTTCCTGAAATTAAAAATTCAATTAAATCTGAAATTAAAACAGCAGTTAAAATTCTGATACATTTCTGTCCTTGACTGATTAAAGTTTACCTGAGCAACACATTTATTGCCAGTGACATGTTTACATGTACACTAGCGTTTAAAAGTTTGGGATCAGTACGATTTTCAAAATGTTTCTGGAAGAAGTCTGTTATGCACCAAGGCTGCATTTGTTTGATCAAAAAACAGTAAAAACATGATTGTGAAATATTAGATTTAATAATACTTGTGTATATATAATTGTATATTTTCTGTTTGGATATATTTAAAAATGTAATTTATTTCTGTGACGCAAAGCTGAATTTTCAGGAGCCATACTCCAGTCTTCAGAGTCACATGTTCCTTCAGAAATCATTCTAGTTCTCATTATTATTGATGTTGAACCGTTATAACTGTTAATATTTTTGTGGAAATTGTGATCATTTTTTTCTTCTTTAGAATTTAGTATTTAGTCGAATGTTCAAAAGAAAAAATTTACAAATTTTTTGTTACAATGTAAAAGTCTTGTTAAAAGTCTGTTACTTGTGATCAATTTAATGCATACTTGCTGAATAATTTTCTTCCCTCCATAAGTCTTACTGACCCCAAAATTTGACAGTAGTGTATTAATTTTAGCAGTCGCTGTAGCACCTGCTGATGGTAAATTATAATGAAAAATATTTCCTTAATATGTGCCTGTGAAAATGGAATTATTTTGCTATTTTTAATTAATTTATTTGTTTTTGTCAAGCAGTGATAAATCATTGAGTTGGGCTCCTTCTTATGATGAAATGCCACTTGTCTCAAAAAGTCTCATACTGACATTTTACTTATTTTACTTGTTCCTCTTACTATGCTTTCTATGTTTTTTATGATTATTATACAACAGTACTATATTGTAGACATAGGTCTTTGTTTCGTTTCATGCAGTAACCGAATGAGCTGTTTGAGTCCAGAACAGATGCAGAATTTGGCCAAGTGTGTCAGTAGCGTGAACAGCAACTTTGAGGACCGTGTTCTCTCTGATTCTGAACTGGATTTGATGCTGATGAACATTTTACTTCACATTCTTACACTGACATGTGGTATGTGGCGTTTGGGAGTTAACGGGCGAAAGGTTATGAACGTTCCTTCATTTGCTCTGACAGTTGTGTTTGGAGGGAGCGCAGGCCAATGATGGGACATTTAGGCTCCGAGCTTGATAAATGAGGTTAAATGTGTGTGGATTCGGAATGAAAACTTCTCATGTAGTGCTCATGGGAGGAAGGGGATGTTCCTGAAAGTCTCCTATGCTTGCCCTTGACATGATGTGAGAAGACTTCAGATGTAGCTACTTCTTTTAGTAATCTATTCTCCCTGCCCTTACGCAACTTATTACTGTAGCAGATCTTCCTCCTGGACTTTTCTTGACATTTGTTTGAAGTTCTCATCTCGGTTCTGACAGGTTGTAGAACCTCCTGCCTGGGAAATTTATCAGCTTTGGGTTGCCAGGTTGACATCAATTCTTCATTTTTACAGGCCATCACAATAATGGAAGTCCCTGTGGTAAAGATTAAAGAAGGGCAGCCGGGCACAGAGGCGTGTGAGAAATTGATAAAGTCTATAGTCAATATGGTACGTCTCGGCACCCTGAATCTTTGCATGCTTGAGAGCACCGGGGGATTTGCGGCATGGTGTTTTAAGGGGGGATTCGGTGTGGCACTGTGCTGTTTAATACCAAACTCACTCACACGGTGGTCTGGACTAAGATCTAACAATGTGATCTAACAACTTGTTCTGTGTTTGTCCAGCAGGTGGTCTTTAATCCATTGAATTAAAATTAATTAAATCAGTTATTTAATCAGCCCTTTGGTGATTAACTCCTGTTTTAGTTTTATGTTTAATTTTTTTTCTTTTAATCTTTATTTTTGCATTCAGGTAAGTCATAGAATAATAATTTCTGAAAGTGAATCCCAAATGACAAGAATAATGGAAATTTCTGCACTAACAGATCTCCCTTCAGTTCCCTTAAAAAACTTAACGGGCTGTTCACGGCGGACATATTCTTTCGCATACTCACCTAGGATGCGTTTATAAAAAAAAAAAAAAGTAAATATTACTGTATTATGACATAATACTACAATTATTGTGCTGTAATATTACTATAATTTCAAATTTGTCACATGATCTTTAATAAATCATTCTGATATGCTGATTTGCTGCTCAAGAAACATTTCTTATAAATTAAATAGATTTGCTGCTTAATTTTGTGGGAAACGGTGATAGTTTTTTTTTGTATTTTTAATATAGGCCCTAGAGTTCAAAAGAAAATATAACTCTTAAAAAAATAGGCAGAAATGAACATGTACAAGTAAATAGCCTATACTGGCCGATCCAGTTTGCATTCTGTTGTATACTTTATTGTCTATTTAACTGTCCTGTGTGAACCGCCCTTGGCACTTGTGTTTGTATCCACTAAATCTGCATTTGACAAATGACTGCTGTCTTTCTTCAGTGTGTCATCTGTCAGAACGCTTTAACATCTTTGAGATCCCTTTTACTAAAGGAGCGCTCTCTCTACATTGGAGAAATTGTGATCACAATCCAGCTAATGTGTTTACTGATATTCTCATTGTCATCTTCATTTTATTTAAGAATTTTCATCTTCATCCCTATTAGGGTATAAACACCCCCTGTATCAAGACTGACAATGTCAGAGATTTTGGTGACGGCGAGAACTGCGAGTTCGAGACCGTGTTTGTGTTGAAAGACTTCCAGGCTCCCGAATACAGCTTCCTGTACAAGAATGACAACCGTATCCTGGGGCCTCCTGCCGTGATGCACTGTGCCAGCAAGGGAGAGGTAAGACCTGAAATAAAACAACACAAGCACACACACAGAATCACAGCCATCTTGTGGGGTTTTTTTCTCCCTGAGGCGGTGAAATAGTTTGATACTGCTATGCCGTTACGGGTTGAGTAAAAGCCTGTTGAAATAAAGTTGTTCTTCCAACTGGAACGGATTCGTAAGCAGCTTTGATTGCTCCTGTAAAGTCTGAAAAATGTTGCCGGCTTATCTGAGTGTACACAGGAGTGTCTGCTTGACTCCCTCAGATATTCCAAAGTGAAATGAACACTTGGCTGACCAGCGATCGGTGCCGGGCAGAAAGATTAAGTCTAACGAACACTAGTATATAGATACAACTACAAAAATCCACCCCAGTGAGAAATGAAGGCTTGTCTTATTGTTGTTAAATCTTGTGGTGCACAGCTTAGCTGCCACTGTACATGAAAGGTCTGCATTCTGAGAAGTCTCATGTGATAAATAAATATATATGCACTACCGGTATAAACTCAAAAGTTTGTGATCAGTAAGACATGTAATGTTTTTTAAAGAAGTCTCTTATGCTCATCAAGGCTGCATTTATTTGATAAAAAATACAGGAAAAAAACAGTAATCTTGCAAAATGTTATTACAATATAAAATAATGGTTTCTATTTTAATATCCTTTATTAATATAATTTATGTCTGTGATGTAAAGCTGAATTTCCATCAGCCATTACTCCAGTATAAAGTGTCACATGATCCTTAAGAAATCATTCTAATATGCTGATTTATTATTAAAATGATCAATATTGGCAACAGTTGTGCTGCCAAATATTTTTTTGGAAACTATGATACTTTTTTCAGGATTCTTTGGTGAATAAAAAGTTAAAAACAACAGCATTTATTCCAAATCTAAATATTTTCTAACAATATAAATTTACTGACCCCAAACTTTTGAACTGTAGTGTATATTGTTAGAAAAGTTTTATATTTTAAATAAATGCTCTTCTTTTTAACATTTATTCATCAAAGAATCCTGAAAAAAAGTATCACAGGTTAGGGGTTGCACAGACTAATCGACTAGTCGACTTCAGTGCTCTGCCATGACGCTTTAAGCTTGACGTCGACTAGTCGCTGGTCCTATAGAGGGCGCAACAGGATAAGAAATCTTTGAAGGACTTCCACATTTACGCTCCGTTTCCAAACAGTTCAAATGACAAATAAATGCATAC
>NW_015555778.1:1032571-1033000 GCF_001515605.1 Sinocyclocheilus anshuiensis | reverse complement strand
AGTCGACTTCAATGCTCTGCCATGACGCTTTAAGCTTGACGTCGACTAGTCGCTGGTCCTATAGAGGGTGCAACAGGATAAGAAATCTTTGATGGATTTCCACATTTACGCTCCGTTTCCAAACAGTTCAAATGACAAATAAATGCATACTCTGAAAGCGCTCCACAAGTCATGTGTGATTATATTACTGGAAGCTCGAAATTGAACGGGAGAATGCACGTTTTAAACAGCTTATTGTACAGGTAAGTTAATCGCTGTTCTAATCTAATGCGCTGCTGCACTGTAACACACACACACATAGGCTACAGACAGCAGCGCGTACATGACGCGCATAGAATCATTCAGCGCGGAAATGTATTGTCAACACTGTTCTGTGATTTTTCAATAAAATAGCTTAGAAACTGAAAAGTTCAAGCATATATTTCTTAA
>NW_015555778.1:1023011-1032355 GCF_001515605.1 Sinocyclocheilus anshuiensis | reverse complement strand
CAAGGTGTTTATCACAGCTCCAGACTTATTTGTTCATTAATGACGTCATCGGCGACTAGTCGACTTCGACTCGACTTTCATCACATAAAGTCGACTTCAAAAAATCAGAAGTCGTTCAACCCCTATCACAGGTTCCAAAAAAATATTAAGCAGCACAACAATTTCCAGCACTGATAATAAATAAAGCATATTAGAATGATTTCTGAGGGATCATGTGACAAACTGCTGAAAATTCAGCTTTGCAACACACAGGGTTCCCACGCTTCTTGAAAGTACTTGAAAGTATGGCTGTGGAATGGGATTTGGCTGAGGAAAAATTCAGTCAAAAGATCTGTTTTGCTTTAACCCCATAATTTTTGCACATCAGGGAGCCGTATCAATATGCGGGGTATTGAAGGGTGTGAATTTGATAGGTGCTTGATATAAAATAAATGGTGCTTGAAAAAGTCCTTGAATCTGGTGTTCATGAAAGAGTGGGAACCCTGATCACAGGAATAAATTTGATTTTAATGTATATTAAAATAGAAATTTTACATCATAATATTTCACAATATTACATTTTTCCTGTATTTTTATCAAATAAATAGAGCATAAGAAACTCCTGTAAAATACATAAAAAAAATCATTCTGATCCCAAACTTTTGACCGGTTGTGTGTGTATAATTGAAAAAATATAAATTTTTTTAATTATAAAAAAAAATACAAGTAATAAAATAATATATACACTGGCGACCAAAAGTTTTAAATAATTACAATTTTTAAATGTTGTTGAAAAAAATGTCTTAGCAAGGCTGCATTTATTTGGTCAAAAATACAATAAAACAGTAATAGTGTGAAATATTTTTGCAATGTAAAAATTATTATATATATATATTTATATATTTATTTGATGGCAAATTTGAATTTCTTCAGTGTAATCAGTGTCACATGATACTTCAGAAATCATTCTAATATGCTGATTTGATGCTCACTTATTATTGTTGCTGCCTGTGTTTGTGTGTTACATTTTAAAATAATTATATACAATAATTAAATTATATTTTATAATTTAATAAATACTATTAGTGTTTGCTTAGGAGCTACAATATTGCTTGTAATTAATTTCTGCTACTGTGCTGTAAGACTTCTATATGCAAAAGACCTCCTATTATGATATATGATAAAAATATATATCATATATCCTATGATGTATATTCACTTTATATCCAATTATGATATAAACCTCATAGTTTTTTTTTTTTTTTTAGTGTGCATTCTCAGATTGCTGTGATTGAGGCATATTAATGATATATTCCATCATTCTCCATGTCCTTGTCCATAGCCTCTGCCATTCTCCTCCAGGCCTCTCTACTCATCCAATTATGATATAAACCTCATAGTTTTTTTTTTTTTTTAGTGTGCATTCTCAGATTGCTGTGATTGAGGCATATTAATGATATATTCCATCATTCTCCATGTCCTTGTCCATAGCCTCTGCCGTTCTCCTCCAGGCCTCTCTACTCTATGACCATGCTCAACTTGTCTCTCTGCTTCACCGGATTCCGTAAAAAAGATGAAGTGGTGAGTCCTGCTTACCCACTCATCTGACTCAAAAGCAGCCCATAGTGTCACTGTCTGATTATTTGCTCTAATTATCTGTGCTTTTCCTCAGGTTACCCTGGTAAATCTCGTCCATCACATGGGCGGCACCATCCGAAAAGACTTTGACAGCGCTAAAGTCACACACCTCATCGCCCGTTCAACACATGGTGAAAAGTACAGGGTATGTATCCACCGTATCCACACATACATATCATCCTTCCGCCCCTCTGATTTTTCTGTAGTGTGAATCAGCAGAGGAGAAAACAAAAAAACTACAGATTTTTAGTTGTGAAATCCTTTCTGACTCACCCTGCTGTAATGGCGCATATCAAATCAAATCACTTAGTCACTCCACTATATACACCAGTCTAAAGACGAATTAACTTGATCATACCACTTTACATCTCTTCCTGTCACAGTGGGTGGTTCTTGACCAGAATAAGTATGATTGTAGAGTCAGGTGATGTGAGATTACTGTAAATGTTCAGCAGAAATTGGTTGAATTCCTTCTCACCTTTGAATCCCAGAAACCTTTGAACTCTTTTGTGTTTGAAGAAGGTCAGTCACCAAAACTGTTTAAATGATTTTATTACCATTTATTTACATTAATATGTTAATTCTTAAAAATCAGCCTGAATGAAGAGCCTTTTGTCTTTTGGTCAGTGATGGCTATTTCCTGATGGTTCCTCAAACCCCAGGTGTGCTGTCCGTAACTAGGTCTACTGTCTGCAGTTGACATGTCTGCGTTATTTAGAGAGGGTTTGATTAAAACCGTTCTCATGCATCTCTCCTCACAGCGTGCTGAATTGGGCTGAATCATTCATTAGTCTCATGCATAATGCATGCATCAAGATTTGGTGAGGGGATCTCTTCCCTCCAGATGCTATTCACTGCCTTTTGTCTCTCTTTTTTTCTTTTTAGTTGGCAGTGTGCATGGGCACACCCATCCTCACCCCTGAATGGATACACAAGGCATGGGAGCACAGAGATGACATGTAAGATTGTGTGTGTGAGGCATAAAACTACCCCTTGCGTCAATCCCCCTCACTGTGTGAGTACAGAGGAGTAAAAACTGTGAATGATGAGGCTGAAATGTCCAGCCACTGGTGCGCACACCAAACGGGCCCTCCCTGCTTCCATATTAAAAGCGGTTTCCACTGCACTTTGGTTTTGACATTTTCCATACATGTATTGAACACTGAACCTGACCTTTCACATTAATGACCTGCCACTGTTGGCTGGATGTTGACTGAAGGGATTTTTTATTATTCATTTTCGTCCCCTCTGAGCCCACAAGACTTAAAGGAGACACACTTAAAGTCAATTTGAAATCCAAATTGACCTTGTACTGTCCTTGTTTCTGGTCTTATTGTGCAGGATGCATCAGTGCACTGTATTCTGAGCTGGATGTTGACTGAAGGGATTTTTTATTATTCATTTTCGTCCCCTCTGAGCCCACAAGACTTAAAGGAGACAGACTTAAAGTCAATTTGAAATCCAAATTGACCTTGTACTGTCCTTGTTTCTGGTCTTATTGTGCAGGATGTATCAGTGCACTGTATTCTGAAGGGGAATTTTTTTTTTATCTTTCATCTATGCTCAGGCTATTGGTTATTGTTGACCAAAAACGGGGTTTCTCCAGTTCTAAAGGTCTTAAAGGGCTCATCGGATGAACATTTTCCACAAGTTGGCATGATTTATTAGGGTCTTTATGAAATGTCTGTAACATATTTTGCTTAAAAACACTCAATGGCTGTGTAAACAACACCCTTTTTGCCTTGTCAAAAACAGCTCTGCTCACACCAACCCGTTTTGGTGAATGTCTCTTTAAATGAGGCGTTACCCCATTTTTCAGTGTGCTATTATATATGATGTCTTAATTTCTTAAAGCATCTTTCCAACAATTAAAGGGCTCATTGGATGAAAATTTTCGACAAGCTGGCATGATTTATTAGGTTCTTCATGAAATGTCTGTAACATATTTTGCTTAAAAACACTCAATGGCTGTGTAAACAACCCCCTTTTTGCCTTGTCAAAAACAGCTCTGCTGACACCAACCCGTTTTGGTGTATGTCTCTGTAAATGATAATGAGTTACTGCGCACCCCACCCCCCTTCCGGGATTTCCACTAAAAATAAAATAAATCCACTCCTCTCTTGTCTCCTCTGAGGCTGGGACTCTAAATAAGGATTTGTGTTCATCTGTGCAGCCAACGACAGAACATTTAGCATGTTTTCTGCTAACTTTTGCCATGGCGTCAGAACAAGTAATCCGCTGTCTCTTGTGAAAACAACAATGGCGGCTGAGCGCCGTGGGTGGAAGCGTGCAGATTAATGGGCGGTAATATTATAAGAAGAACCCCTTCCTACGTCAGAGGGGGAGAGAAATCTGATTGGCTCATTTTCTCACATGCTGGCAGAGAAAGGCTTACAAAACCAAACTTACTGGGTTCTTCTTTTTTACCTTTGGTAGATATAGTTGGTAGATGCACCGGACACTCAATTATAGCACTTAAACACTGAAAAAGTCAGATTTTCAGTCGATAAGCCCGTTAAGTCTTAATTCACCCTTCCAGGAATTAAGGTGTTAAAAAGTCTTAAATCAGAGCAGGAAGTCTTAAATTAATAAAGTCATGTCATTAAATGTTGCATTGCTAAAAATAAATATCATCCTCGGTGTTTTTGTCTTGTTTTCCAATACAAATATCTAAACATCTTTAAATCAAGATACATTTACTTGAGATGAAAAATTACGATTTTCTGAGAAACTGAACACACTTACATTTTTAATAAACAAGAACAAATAGCTGTAAAAGGAGTATGAAAACTTATTTTCCCTTTGAATTAATTTTTTTCTTAAGTCCATTGGTGGATATTTGTTCTTTTTAATCAGACTCACTTATGCCATGCCACAACAAGATTTATGCCATTTTGCTTCTCAAGTAAATGTATCATGATTTAAGAATCTTTAACATTTGCACTGGAAAACAAGACAAGTATGCTAAGCAAGACCATCACGCTTTGCAGTGTGATGATCTGAAGGTACAGTAAAAGTTATTTTCATATTCTAGTGGTTGGGAGCAGAGGTATTCAAACCTTAAACTTTTTTTTTTGTGTATAATTTAAAAAGTTATGGAGATCGGTAGGAAGTTGTTTTTTCAAAGTTTTGCTAATACAACTCATTGTGTACTCTCTAGACATTTATTTTTAAAGAACAAATTGATGTATTATGTTCCGTTTGATTTATTCCTTAAAATTTCTTTCCTTGTTCTTAAAAAGTCTTAAATTTGCCTTCACGAAACCTGCAGAAACCCTGAAAAAGCCAGATATAAATTTGGTTATTGTTTTATGCCAGGACTTTTTAAATGGGAACTGCAGGAAGCTGCAAGAGAGTTCTAGGGCAGTGGTTCTTACCAAGGGGCCTCGGCACACTTCCATAGGGGCGCCAATAAGTCTTAAAATGATTTAAATTTGGTTATATTAAAGGGGACGTTAATGCACACAGTTTCTGACAATCTCAGGTTAATCTTACGTACCTATGGAGTAGTATTGCATCCTTCAAATCTCCGAAGAGTCTTTAGTTTGATCAGATTTATAAAAGAAAGATACAGCTTTACGCTTCTCTCCAAAAACAGTCAAACTCCTGGAGGCGTGCGTGGGGAGCTAAAGAGTCACGAGCATGCGAAGCTTTTGTGTAGCGATCGTCTCCAAGCTGTGACATCGACATAAATAAAACAGGAACAAAAACTTTATTGACTTAAATTAACTATGGCTAAAAATCAGATCCAGCCATATATATTCGATCCAGACTCTGATCCCGCCGACTTCCATAACCCGAATGAAGCACGCTGATGCTCTTGCTCTGGTTGATGTGTGCGTGCTCTTCCAGCAGAAGTGCCCATTCAAGGAATTCCGCCGTTTATGACGTCATACAGGGCCATCCTCGAAAAAAACTTTCCAAAACTTATACGAAGTTATTTGGCACAGAAATACATCCAACTTGTTTTTTGAGACTTTGGTCATGTTTAGCATGAGAATCCAACTCTTTGGCAGTGTAAATAAGTCAGAATGCATGACATGGCATTAGACCTCCCCTTTAACATAATCTGAATGAAAATGTTAAATCACTAAAATGAAAGTGTACAACATTAATGTACAACATTAAACTGACATCCTTTTTTTACTTAATTTTTATTTCAACAAATGTACCAAAGGTAAATTTAAGCAGGGCCTTTGAAAATTGTCCCGGACAAAGGCGGGCGGGCCTTGGACTCAAAAAGTTTGGGAACCATTGTTCTAGGGGGTTCACCATAAGTTTTACAAAATTGATTTTTTTTTAAGCTATTAAAGTTATGTCTGTGCATCGAATATCAGTAGAGAAAAGATAAATGTAATACAAAATCAGTATTTTCAATAATTTGCTCTGACTTAGTAACGATTTAATTTATCCAATTTAATTTGCAAACAGCACATCTTCCTAAAGTGACCATTTCACTTAAGACCTAAATTACTGTTTATGAGGATGTTTGCAAAGACGGGCATTTTGACATACAAGTGTGTGTATTTAACCGTTCAAGGCCTATAAAGCGGTAAAAATAACTCAGTTCAATACTCCCGCGCTCTATGAGCACCGTCTTCACATGCTCGTACCTCTCTGACTGATTGCGTTTCAGCAGCTTAAAATCACTTGTTTTTAAACCATAATACTTAAAAATGCATGCAAACAATAGGTTCTCATGACCATGTAGCACAGCAACGTCACGTGAGCGTGTAACCACGATAGAGAGAGAATTTCTACCGGTTAATACTGTCTACCAGTATATTGCCCACCCCTAATGTCAAGTTCAAATAGAGTTGTAATAATAATTTTAACACTAACAAAATTACACTGCTTGATTTTATTAGTCAGAATTGTTTTCAGAAACTCCCAAAACTATGTTCAGAGTTTTTTGTCTTGAGGTGTGTATGATTTCTTATTTTTTTTCTTCTTTTTTGGCTTTAGTAATTTCCATGCAGGCAACGAGGAGTTCCGCACCGAGTTTAAGGTCCCTCCGTTTCAGGACTGCGTCCTGAGCTTTCTGGGCTTCTCTGAAGAGGAGAAAACCAACATGGAGGAGAGGACGCAGAAACACGGTACTGGACTCTCATGCATCAGTGTCCTTTCTGAAACGTTTCATGTTTTAATAAGTCACAAAACCTCTGCTCAAATAATTCTCGATTAACCAAAGCCTTTCACTCTGATGCAACTGAGATGTTGACTCCAGGACGTACTTCTGTATTTTATTGCTAGACCTTCTCTGTTAAAGCAAATGACCCGATTTCTGATTGAGGGGGATTTTTAAAGGAGTCTGTACTGCTTGTTTTGTCCAGGTGGACGGTTCCAGGCAGTGGGTGATGCAAGGTGCACCCACTTGGTAGTTGAGGAGAACTCCATTAAAGAACTGCCCTTTACTCCCTCCAAAAGGCTCTATGTAGTGAAGCAGGAGGTATGAACTTGGCTTTACGTCTCACAAGTACAGACACAGAAACACACACACTGGGCTTTGTGTGGGTCCTTAATAATAGTGTTTAAAAATGCACTCTGTTATTTTACACTGCTTTCCTGTCCGTAGTCCATTATCTAGTAGGTTGCGAGGAGTGTGAGTCGTTTTTTTTTTTTTTTTTGGCAGACATCAGGAGTTTTAGTAGCTCCGTTACGATCATAAATGCATCAGTATTAAGGTGTTAATAAAGGGTTCAGCTGAAATGTTTTAAATTAATGCATCTTCTCATTTTATTTCTCATTTTGCGTCTTTCTGCAGTGGTTTTGGGGCAGTATACAAATGGACGCCCGTGCTGGGGAAATCATGTACTCTTATGAAAAGGTGAGGAAATCACTGCATTTGGGGTGTGGAAGTACAAATTCCATTAATTTCACTTATTTAGAGAAGTTTTTTTTTTAGAATTTGTGATTTAATTAGTAAACTACACTACCCACAATCCTTTATTGATGTCCACCAATCAAAGTTACCGCTGTTACTATGGAAATGGGAATTGCTGCTAAACTAAGCTCAGTATTTTTGAATCTTCTCCCCTCGTATACTTTTTGAAATTCTTTTTATTCAAATATTATTTTTGCTTTAAAGCAAATGTTTTGATATAATTTGCTTTTTTATAAAATTTTTTTTTTTAATGCGTTGTTTATGCATAATAATGCAAAACTAGTTTTAAGTTAAGTTTTAATTAAAAAAGGAAAAATACGGACCTTTATTCCTTAAGTATAGTTTAAAAATGATCCCATGATGCTTCATAAAATGGATAGTTCAAGATATTTTTTAAAATGTTGGTAACCAAACAGTTGGCGGTAGCCATTGACTTCCATAGAAGATTCTTCAAAATATCATCTTTTGTGCTAATAGAAGAAACTCACAGGTTTGGACCAAGTGTAAGGTCACAAAATGTGGAAAATGGTAATAATGTGTTTTTTTTTTTTCTCCAGTAGTTTATCTTCTGAATACAGTGAAAAGTGTGGTCAGATTTAGTAAAGACTCAAAATTGATTTTACAGCTTTATCAAAAGCAGTACACTCATATCTGTTGTCTTCATGTCTTCCTCTCAGCCGGAGAGTCCTGTGATGAAGAAGGCTGTGTCTCTGCTGTCTCTCACGACACCCAACAGTGGCCGGAAACGTCGCCGTCTTAGAGAAACATTGGCTCAGCTCACCAAGGAGACAGAGATTTCTCCCTTCCCACCGCGCAAGAGACCCTCAGCTGAGCACTCCCTCTCCATGGGCTCCCTGCTGGACTTCTCCAACACACCTGACACCTGCAAATCCAGTGGAGGTGAAATGAATGATCTGATATGACATGACAAGCAAACAAATAATGTAACACTCCCCCGTCTTCCATGGGTTAAACAAACGAACAGAAGAATAGTCTAACCTTCAGTTAAAAAAAAAAAAAACTATTTTGGTTGTCTGAAAAGTTTGCAAAGTTCCCATTGCATTATGTGAGAGTGTTCCAGAGCTCTATAGACTTTGATCTCTGGGGTCCAGGGTGATCCCAGGCAGGGCTGAGGTGAACCGGGAGAGTCGGGATGTGTTTTAGATGAGTGAGGCCGCTGTTTTGCAGAGCGCAGGTGCAGGAGGAGCAGCGGTAGGCGGAGGAGTGCCAGACAGAGTAGATCAGAGAAACAGTGGCCACTGCAGCGTACCAGCACTCCTGTGTGCAGACAGGAAACAGACCAGACAGGTGACATTCATAGTAACTTTAGCCCAGGGTTTAGGATGAATGTAAACATTAATCTATGCTATTCATGTGTAGAAAAGGTGATTGCTCAAATTGAGCAAATTTATCTTTTGTTCTCTTCAAAAGTAAATTATTCGTGTGTGTGTGTGTTTTAATTAGTTTTTTTTTTTTTTTTTTTTATTCAAGGAATGTTCCAGGTTCAATACAGCTTAAACTCATTTGTGGCAACATGTGGATAACCACAGAAAATGTTTAGTTTTACCTAACAACAGCAAAAGAAAGCACTAAATTAAAAAAATTAATTGAATCATCTTTACTAAACTCACAAATTATTTATGGCTTAAAACTGAACTTAATTCAGGTTAACTGATATAACAATGCATTTTACTCTTTACTATGAGCCCAGGTTGATTGGTTGATTTTATTATTTTATATTTTTTATTTATTTAAGTTAAATTGAACATTCCCTTGTATCTAAAACATCGCCAATTGTGACTCATATTACACTTCTTTTTTTTTTTTTTTTGGAACAGATTTT
>NW_015555778.1:1017281-1022922 GCF_001515605.1 Sinocyclocheilus anshuiensis | reverse complement strand
TGGCCCATATTACCCTTCTTTTTTTTTTTTTTGGAACAGATATTTTGAGAACAGGGATGAAATATACCTGAGGAAGATTTATAGCTGCTCATCCCTGCATCTCTGCTTATGTGTTTCAGAGAATGCCAAACCCCCCAAAAGCTCAACTCCCGCCCTTCCTAAGCAGTCAGCGCGCTGGCAGGTCTCCAAGGAGCTCTACCAAACTGAGAGCAACTATGTTGATATCCTGGCCACGGTCCTGCAGGTTTGTGTTCATTGTGTGTCTTGTGTGTTCTCTTTCTCCTTATATACACACGCATAGGAAAGTGGCAGTTCACAGTACCTGGCTGTGGCCTTATCAAACTGAACCAGTGCCTCTGACCAGTAGGGGGAAAATGAATTAGATTTGGACACCAATGCTATGGACATTTGAGCTTTGCTTTGCACCCTTACATGTGGAGCTCATACACACACACACACACACATACATACATACATACATACATACTTCTGTGTCTGCTTGCATAGTAAATGCCACATCATATGCCCGCAATCAGAGCCCGGCAAATTTCACTGAACAGTGGAGTCAGATCATCAGGCAATACTGAATAGCCTGACCTTTCCATTGTGGTCCACTGGCTCTTCATTAAATTTATGGAGTAGCTGTCAAGTAGAGGTCTGAACAGAACTGATTTTCCCAGTTTCATTCCACTCTTGCAGAACTGTACTTTGTTTCCATGTTGAATGTTCTCAACAGTTTAATTAAATATTTAATTATTTTGTATTTTTTGTATTTTGCTACTTGTAATTTGTAATTTTATTTCTTTAATTTATTTTAAATATTTTTTTTCATTATTGCTTCTATTCAGCAGGGATGCATTCATCTGATCAAAAGTCAAGGCATTATAATGTGCAAAAGATGTATGTTTTAAATAAATGCAGTTATTTTAAACTTTTCTTTTAAATTCCTGAAAGGATACTGAAAAAAAAACAAAAAAAAACGATAATTAGAATCATATTGGATAATGGATAATGGCTGCTGAAAATTCAACTTTGCCACCACAGGAATATATTACATTTTAAGTATATTCGAATTAAAATAGAAGTTTAAATTACTGTTTTGATTATTTTTGATCAAATAAATGCAGCCTTGGTAAGCATAAGAAACTTATTCTTATCAATCCCACCTTTTGAGTGGAAGTTTCTAATTGCCGTTGTTTAGGGTTTATTTTAAGATTATGTCAAAAGGCTGAAAAATACTAAAAACTACTGCTCCACTCTTCTATCAGGCAGTCCACTTTGGCTGACATCTCTTAGAAATAGCACCCTCTCATACCTACAAATCAGAGGTTTAGTCCTGCGCTGCAACAAATCTAATCAAATCCTTTAGTGATCCCGCAGGAATGCAGACCTCTACTGTCAAGTCCTGTGCCATTAGTGAGAATCTCGGGGTCCATTCTAGCTTAGTGATCTAATTTCCTTTGTTCGTCGGTTCTTTCAGCTCTTCAAATACCCCCTGGAGAAAGAGGGGCAGGTGGGCGGCCCTATTCTAGCTCAGGAAGAGATCAAGACCATTTTTGGCAGTATTCCAGACATCTATGAAGTGCACACGAGAATAAAGGTAGGCACTAACCTTTCCAAAACGCTGAGTAAAGGCTGTGCTGAACATATTAGCTGATGAATGTGCTTTGACAGGCGGATCTTGAGGAGTTGGTGATGAACTGGTCTGAAGAGAGGAGCGTTGGAGACATTATCCTGAAATATGTGAGTGTGATGAAGCTTTGAACTCGACCTCTTCCGGCATGAAGTTCACAATGCCGTCAAAGAATAAATGACAGCTTTTGTGGTCTCTTTTTATTTTTAAAATTCTCTTTCAGTCTAGAGATTTGGTGAAGGCCTACCCACCATTTGTCAACTTCTTTGAGATGAGCAAAGAGACCATAGTCAGATGTGAGAGACAGAAGCCGAGGTTTCATGCGTTCCTGAAGGTACTGTCGTCTCTTTTTAGTGTATATAAAGACATCTGTATTATACAGAGACTGATATATTGTTGAAGTAATATAAAAGATATAAAAGTTGAAGTAAAAGAAGTCTGACCTCAGGGTGTCTATTTTATTTTCTCCAATATATTTAGAGTGCTTATAGTAAAAATATAGTCAAAATCTGATGAATCACTAGTATAAATTTGAGTTGGTTTGTATAGACATTTTTCGTGAAGACCATTTATTTGCATGTTTTCTCTCATTTTGTTATCCAGATTAATCAGGCTAAACCCGAGTGTGGCCGTCAGACTCTTGTTGAACTTTTGATTCGTCCTGTGCAGAGACTGCCAAGTGTTGCCCTCTTGCTGAACGGTAATACATAAATACGACTGTTAGTTTGATTCAGGTAATGGGTTCAAGCTGTTTCTATTCAGTAAATCTGTCTGAATCCTGATTATTTAAATATTTTAAAAAGATACCGTGGAGGTGGTTCGATTCACTTTCATAAATGAATCCATTACATGAAAAAAACAAGTTTGTAGTAAACTTGGTCAACTTTAGAAAACATGCAAATGCATTATTCTTTAGCAGGTGTGTTATGTTTCATCTCTGTATGCTGATGTAAGAAAGATTTATAGTGAATTTTGTTCTTTGTAGATATAAAGAAACATACATCAGATGACAACCCAGATAAAGTGACCCTGGAAAAGGCTATCGAGTCTCTCAAGGAAGTGATGACGTAAGTTCTGCGGTTAACCCCTAATTTTTTCTCTCAAAATAAACTAGCAATGCAATGAAATTTTGGCATTCAAAAATATTAGGCTAAAATGTATTTTCAGTGTCAACCGAAACTGCTTTGGAGGGTTGAAATCATTTACTATAATGGTAACTTTTAGCCAAAGATTTCTTTACTATTCTCGCTCTGTCTTAATTTTCACAGCCACATAAATGAGGATAAAAGGAAAACAGAGGGACAGAAGCAGATTTTTGATGTTGTTTATGAAGTGGACGGCTGCCCTGTGAGTAATTTTTCACTTTTCTGCAAACATCTTATATTTACACACATCTCAGTTGAGTTCAAAGAAATAAATCACCCACAATTCTGTCATTTACGTGCCTTCATAAGTAGTGCTATATTCCAAGTCTTTGAGTCAACAAATCGCAATGGAAGATGATATATTCTGAAAGTCGTCACCCTCTGTCGCAGCTCTCAAATAACTTCCCACATTTTCTATGTCCCAACCAAAAGAACTGAAGTTACCATATTGTGAGTGACCCATGGGATTTTTTCTCGCCCTTTTGAAATAAGAGTATGCTGTAATAAGAGTAATAACATTCACCAAGCAAATCTCCCCTGCCAGTCCACCCAGACCATGAAGGCTAAGCTATGAAAACAGGTCGTTCAGAAAATAATCACGGTCAGAACCATGACACATGACTGTCTGTTTACATCCCAATACCTATTTATTATTTGACAATTTTAAAACTGAGGATAGCCAATCATAGCAGAGGACACTGACATATAGATGTTAAAGGTATATTTCTAATTTTAAAGCTACAGTAGCAGAAATGGGCAGAACTGTTTGTGAAATTTGTCTTTATGGTGCTAGAAACCTTGACTAACATTGTAAGTGGACTTCAAGAACTAAATAAAATGCTAACAAATGTTTATAATATGGCTATTTTAAAGTGCCCCTATTATGGGTTTTTGAAAATTACCTTTCATGCAGTGTGTAACACACCTCTAAGAGAATGAAAACGTCCTGCAAAGTTTTAAATCTGAAAGTGCACCGTGTATAAAGTTATTGTCTCTCAAAAGAAAGAGTCGACTCTGAATCGTTGAAACGGGTCGTTTTTTAAAGAATCCCAAGCCGTTTCATGTTGACGTCAACATGAAACATTGGCATATTGCCCACCCACTTGATGGTCTTTTCTGGTTGGCCTGAATGAAAATACCAATTAATTCTTTGCCACTAGGTGCGGCTTTTGGAGCCGTAAAATAGCAGTTTCCCCGGTAACGCTGTACACAAAGCAGCTCTGCGCTCACAAACGCTGCTTTATCAGGCATTATGAAATGAAAATGAGACCAATCGGACCAATCACCACAGACTAGCGTCACGCAAAGGAGGGGTTTGGAAAAATGAATCGTTAAACGAATCGTTTGGGAGTCGTTGAGCAAATAAGGTAAAAATAAATGCATATTATATAAGACAATGAAAGTGTTTTTTGACCTTGCATGCATGTCAACCTGTTGTTGGGGACTCCCAACAACAGGTTGACATGCATGCAAGGTCAACCTGTTGTTGGGGACTCCCAACAACAGGTTGACATGCATGCAAGGTCAACCTGTTGTTGGGGACTCCCAAAACCAAAATATGAACCTTTCATTACCCATAATAGGGGCACTTTAATTAACAGTAAATGGTAAAGTGTGACACTGGATTGTGCTGGCTGCTGTTCATCTTCTCCCTGCGGTGAGAGATGCAGTCATGCTCTCTGAAACTTTCTCTCAATACTAAATGGATCATAGTGAGTCAGCTCATGTTTTCTCCTGTCATACTCGCCCCAGAACAGCTGCGTCTAGAGACGGGGCTGCCAAACCAATGATTGCCCGCAGATGGGAGTGCTTTTCCTGGATCAGTTTGGCTTTTTTAGTTCATGGGAACTGAAGCAGCATGAACATGACAGAGTCTGATCCAGGAACAGCATTCTGAGGAATCTGCAGGAAATGCTGCATGTTTATCTGGCGCTCTTGAGTAGTTGAACAAAATTCTGCACACCAGTAACTTATAATTAATTAGCTGAAAAGGTTGCAAATGTTTTGCAAATTGGAAAAATTTGTTGGTATGTTTGTGTGCACCTGCAGGCCAATCTGTTGTCGTCACATCGGAGTCTGGTTCACAGGGTGGAGACCATCGCTCTGGGAGACAAACCCTGCGATCGGGGAGAACATGTCACACTCTTCCTGTTTAACGACTGTTTGGAGGTAAAGCTCTGTCTTTCCATGTCACTGCACCATTACTGCTCTTCTCACTGTGTTGATGGAAATACTACAGATGGGCAGACCCCCCCACCCCCCCTCTTCTTCATAATGCAAATGCTGCATCAGGTTCCCCAAACAGTGCCACTATATGAAAGACATTAATCTTGATCTCTGGTCTTGCTTATGGTTGCATTAGATTAATGAAAGCCTTATTTTGTCAATCTGCTAGCTAGTTTCTCAATATTGTTATTATTACACCCACATTGCATTTGAATATACTATTAAATTGATTTCATCTAACTGAATGTCAAGTATCAGATTTACTGCACGTTGGAGCTATCCACAGTTAGTTTGAGGATCCATTAAGTGACATTTATTGTTTATGTGTGTATGTATCTAGATCTTTCCAATCATTTTCAATTGACATTTTTATTAAATATTCAAAAACATTGAAGGGGTCTTATGACGTTGCTAAAAAAATAGATTATGTTGTGTATTTAGTGTAATGCAATGTGTTTATGCGGTTTAAGGTAAAAAAACCCACATTATTTTCCACATAATGTACATTATTGTTTCTCCTCTATGCCCCGCCTTTCTGAAACGCGTCGATTTTTACAAAGCTCATCGTTCTGAAAAGCGAGGTGTGCTGTGATTGGCCAGCTATCCAGTGCGTTGTGATTGGCTGAATACCTCAAGC
>NW_015555778.1:1016119-1016313 GCF_001515605.1 Sinocyclocheilus anshuiensis | reverse complement strand
CGGTCTGAAAAGCGAGGTGTGCTCTGATTGGCCAGCTATCCAGTGCGTTGTGATTGGCTGAATACCTCAAGCGTGTCACAGAAATGTTACGCCCCTTACCATACTGTGATGCCGTCTCCTGGCACAACGAGACAAAACCAATAAAACCCATTACAAACGAGGCATTTGTTGCATCCAGTGGGGACATAATTACT
>NW_015555778.1:1013470-1016098 GCF_001515605.1 Sinocyclocheilus anshuiensis | reverse complement strand
CTCCATGCCATGCCGAATTGAGGCAGTAATTAAAGCAAAAGGAGCCCCTACCAAGTATTGAGTACATGTACAGTAAATGAACATACTTTCCAGAAGGCCAACAATTCACTAAAAAGTTGTCCACAGCGCGAAGTTGATGTATTTCCTCAGCGACCAGCACGGATCAGCTCTAGGCATGACGAAGCGGATATCGTCCTCTTTTGGAAGGCCAAACAAAGTAGCTTCGCTTTCACAACGAAACACACAGTGCCTTCACGACATGGAGGCAACAACAATACTACAGCGAGAATAAAAGTTACGCCGCCTTTCTTTGCGTGAACATTTGGGCAATGTTATGCAAATCTCCCCACACAGTGACGCAGACATGTGGGGGCGTGTTTAAACGAGGCGTTTTAGGAGGGCGTGGACAAGTCAACTTTTATAAAGAATATCTCTTTGGATTTGAGACTTTAGTCTTTGCAACTTTACAGATCTTCTTTATGCACCAAGAGCTCGTAACACTCCAAAGAGAAAGGAAAAATTTTAATCGCATCATATGACCCCTTTAAAATGTAATTAATAGTGACGGCAATTTGAATACACCTCCTCTAGAACAATCATGTTCTGCTCAATTAAAATACTTTTTGATTATTCAAAATTCTCTAGGTTGCGGAATTACCCTGAAAGGGTGCTGAAGGAAAATTTCCCATTAAAATATATTTTTTAATAGTCATATTTTTTAATATCTTGCCTATTTTCTGGCATGCAGTATTTGCCATTTTATTAAAAACAATCAAAAGTCTCTTCTTATGTCAAAATCAAAAAGTTTTACCTTTTTATGATAAAACAAGCTTAGTTCAGTTTCAAAAACAACTAGTATAACCCCAAGAAAACACCATAAAATTCATGATACAATTATTTATATTTGTAAAATACTTTTCACTTTTATAATGTGTAAAAAATAAAAAAAACGATGCATGTATTCAATAAATCTATGAACATTTTTGAATATTACCTTTCTGAGAGAATATTACCTTTCTGAGAGACTAGCAAATGCATTTGAACTAGATTTCAAAATTTTGGGGAGTTAACCATTTTTTTCTTTCTTTTTCTTGAAGATCTTTGTCATAGACTTGAGTGGACATCTCTTTTTGGTCTTCCCTCATCTCTGTCTCCTCGGTTTAACCATCAGCTCGTCCCTAAATTTCTTTCCGTTTTCTTCTCCAAATTGTCAGCAACTGCAACAATTGTTTGTTCAGTTCACGGGTGAGCGGTACCACTAAAAAAAAAAAAAGTGAATAATTTATGCGTGTGCATTCTGTGCTTGCTGACTCGACTCTCTGGCCTGTTTCCCTAATTAGTGAGGGGATGCATTTAAGCACTGTAGAGGGGTTGCTGGCGTGCTGGTGCACGGCTGTGGTCCTCTTCGACCAATACTGGCTCTGGCCTGGTAATGAGAGCAGGGACAAGGGAAGACTCTGAGTGATCAATTATTCATTTTAAGAAGTCCTCTGTATGCGAATCTGTCGCCCCAATCTGCATTACACATTTCGGCTCCACTAAAGCACCTGAAGGACTCCCAACTGTTCCACCCAAGAACAGGAGAGGACATTTTACATTCCTGCATTATGAAGAAAGCTGCATGTATTAAGAGTTTAGTGTGTGTGTGCTTTTTCCTTCTGCATCTTCATATTCAGATTGCCAGGAAGAGACACAAGGTCATAACCACTTTCCGGAGTCCATTGGGTCAGACGCGGCCACCCGCCCAGCTCAAACACATAGCCCTGATGCCTCTGTCCCAGATCAGAAGAGTCCTTGACATCCAAGACACAGAAGGTGAGGGGACCACACGGCATTCTGCATCCCACCAAGTGCACTCATGCATATTTTAGTTTTCTGTGTTCTGAATTAGTACCCTGGAGAGGGAGGTGAAGTCTGGTTATGTGTAAAGTGTGTCACTTCACTATAGAGCTGGCCAGGATACAGTGCAAGGAATTACAACAGAATTTTAACAGTAAAATATGGTAAAGCGTTTATTCTGAGATGACAACCAGCTGGATGTACATTATCCCACTTATTACACGGCTACTTGCCACATAAGTAAGTAATTAGACGCAAAATATTGATTTGAGTTGAAATATTTGAACGCAAAGCTTCCGTGAAGACAGCAGTTGCGAGCAAGCGGCAAATTCAAACTAGATGGACCTTTAAGGGAAACGGTGCAGTCAAACCACTTATTACACAACATTTCACCACAAAAATAATTAAGGCAATAAAAGAATTAAGACGAAAATGTTTTAAAACCTTACCAGTTTGTTAGTTCTCTTATAATCCATTACAGCGTACAAAACAATCGTAGCAAAATGGCAGCAGCTGCGTTTGTATGAAACGAGAGCGAGCCCGCGATACCAGGATGACATAATTAAATAATTGTACACCATTTTGAATCCAGTTTTAATATTTTATTAGCTAAACAAACGCAAAGCTTCCACCAATAAAAAACAGTTCAAGCAAGAGTACATCGCCGACTGCTGTTACCCGGATGAGCCTGTGTTATTAGATTTTACCGGTTGTTATCGAGGGATAACATACCTCGGAATGTCGCGACTGACCAATCAGAATCAAGTATTCCACAGAGCCGTGTAATAA
>NW_015555778.1:1012506-1013452 GCF_001515605.1 Sinocyclocheilus anshuiensis | reverse complement strand
ATATATATATATATATATATATATATATACGCAATCGTGATGCAGTTATCAGAAGTTCCGCGCTCCGGCGCGGTTAGCACTCACACTCACTGATCTATATATAACTGAACCGCACTCTGGCCCACTTCTTCCAACTGAGCCAGGGACGGCTAAACGAACCGCGCCCAAGCGCAGCACAGAGCGATCACACTAGTCAAATGAACCGGGCTTTGGGGGTCAAACGCGCTCGGGCACGGTTAAGATTGCCTAGTGTGAGTACACACTTATTCTCCCACATCCCACACGAGTCTCTACCCACCCGCACTGGCCCATCAAGTGTTGTCCCGCGCCGCACTCTGCTGCGTTGGGTCCCACGTGCAGTTCTCTACTCAGAAGGTGCCTGTTCTAATGTTATCATCGAGGCTCTGGACTCTGAGCATAACTTGTTTTTCTATAACAAAATATAAATTATTTTCTATAAAAACGTTAATGCCCTGGCAGAGGCAAATAGCTTTGGTTTTATATTTAATTTGATAACATTAATGTTTAAGTTGAGATTTACAAGAAATATTTTAACTGCTACGATGTAAAAGGAATACTGCTGTAATAAAAAGCACTTTATTTGTTTAAAGTGTTTTGCAAACCAAATGTTATTACACTTTTGTTCATATAGCAGTTCTTTCACAATACACTACTTTTGAATTTATTATTGAATTTTGTGCATAACAATGCGATTAATCGTGATTAATCACAGAAAATTTTATTTTTCATTAATCATGAAAAATTGTAATTGTTGCTCAGCACTAATATATATGTATATGTGACCCTGGACCGCAAAAGCAGTCTTAAAGGGTCATATGATGCGATTTCAAGTTTTCCTTTCTCTTTGGAGTGTTACAAGCTGATTGTGCATAGATAAGATCCCTGAAGTTGCAAAGACTAAAGTCTCAAACCCAAAGAGATATAC
>NW_015555778.1:1011742-1012455 GCF_001515605.1 Sinocyclocheilus anshuiensis | reverse complement strand
ACTTCATTTGGACAACTTTAAAGGCGATTTTCTCGATATTTAGATTTTTTTGCACCATCAGATTCCAGATTTTCAAATAGTTGTATCTCGGCCAAATATCCTAACAAACCATACATCAATGGAAAGCTTATTTATTCAGCTTTCAGATGATGTATAAATATAAAGTTCGAGAAAAAAAAAAAATAAAAATAAATAAAAAAAAATATATATACACACACACACACACACACACATATATACATGCACAGGGGTGTACATAATTTTTTCGGTCTGGTTCTCATAAGAGCACCTGGAGATTTGGTTTGGTGTGACTCAATAAATATAACTATAAAAATAAAATAATTATTAATAGTGATAATAGTATTATTACATTTATTTTGAATTTTAATAAAATAAACAATACATTTATTTTTAAATATAATAGTATTATCACACTGAGTATAAAATAAAAATACAGTTATTTTATAGTACAATTAAGAATACAATGCTAATTAACTTAAACCTAAAATCAGCAAGCTTTTATTTTGCCAGGTTGCTGACAAGTATACAGTGGGTACGGAAAGTATTCAGACCCCCTTAAATTTTTAACTCTTTGTTATATTGCAGCCATTTGCTAAAATCATTTAAGTTAATTTTTTTTCCTCATTAATGTACACACAGCACCCCATATTGACAGAAAAACACAGAATCGTTGACATTTTTGCAGATTTATT